>NC_034592.1:18276109-18280925 GCF_900095145.1 Mus pahari | reverse complement strand
TCTACCAGCTTAGATTTAAGTATTTTTTTTAAATTTCAAGTTATTTAAATTCTTGAAAAAAAAAAAAAAAAAAGAAAAAAAGAAAAAAAGAAAAAGAAGCCGGGCGTGGTGGCACACGCCTTTAATCCCAGTACTCAGGAGGCAGAGGCAGGCGGATTTCTAAGTTTGAGGCCAGTCTGGTCTACAAAGTGAGTTCCAGGACAGCCAGGGCTACACAGAGAAACCCTGTCTCGAAAAAACCAAAATAAATAAATAAATAAAAAGAGACACTAGGCAGGCCTGTAGTGGTGCGTGTCTGTAGTCCCAGTCCTTGGGAAGCAGGAGGATAATCAGAAGTTCAAGGGCTGGAGATGTGACTCAGCAGTTAAGAACACTGGCTGCTGACTGGGCAAGAGTAGTGCCTGCCTTAAATCCCAGCACTCTGGAGGAAGTGGCAGTGGATCTCTGAGTTCCAGGCCAGCCAGGGCTACACAGAGAAACCCTGTCCTGAAAAACCAATATAATAAAATAGATAAAATAAAATCAAAGCCAGGCTTAGAGGCAGAGGCAGAGGTCAGTAGATCTCTGTGAATTTGATCTACAGAGTTCTAGACAGGCCAGGGCCACATAGAGAAACAGTGTCTCTAAAGAAAGAAAAAGAAAAAAGAAAGGAAGAAAGGAAGGAAGGAAGGAAGGAAGGAAGGAAGGAAGGAAGGCAGAGTGAAAGAAACAATTGAAAATATATAACAACAATAAAGCCCACAAGCCCCCTCTTCAGTATTCCAGCACTTCAACAGAATCAACCAAAGACGCAAATGGGTCCAAGAGTACCCTCATTGCCAGCCAGGGCTGCATCTCCTGGATGCTACAGGTAGATGAAACATGTCCCCTCTCCACCCACAGCCTCAGCCAGACACCATGCTGAACCGAGTCTTGTACCAGCCCAGTAAAAGTCCTTCCTGTCACCTTGCTGCTGTGATGATCGTTCCTTCTGTCTCAAGTCTCATCAGTGGCCATCCCAGAGAGAGGGCTGGAAGCAGGCACAGGCTTCAGACCTCACTCCCTTGCTGACTTTTGAGTTTCTGTCCTTGCACTATGTGGGTCCCCAGGGTGGAAACTGTGGAGCCACCATGCTGGTCCTTGCTCTCTAACTCATAGAAAAAGCAAACAAAGGCGAACATTCTCCACGCACCCCACACTCCCACCTTTTTATCCTGCGGATTCTGGGGCCCTGTGGCTTCACCCTTCTTCTCTCTCAAATGGCAAGTGCCCAGCACGAGAGCCACATGTCATCAGCAAAAGCAAGTGGTAAGCAGAATCCGCGGCTTTCTGGAGCCCCCCCCCCCCCCGCCCTCAGGACTTTCGGAATGCATCTTAGAGGAGGGGGTGGGGCCTACCTGACTCAGTTGCACACATGGGAGGAGGCCGATGTGGCCATTCTCTGTGGACAATGACCGGCTGCCGAGGGGCTCTGCAGTAAAGTCTTGAGCCAAGTACCTGGGGGTGAACAAAACATTCTGTCCAGAATCTACTTTAAAGGTTGCTCAGATGGAAACATGCCACATATGTTTCCTAGGGGCATTAAGTCCTACAGAACTGGCTGCCTGGGAGTTCCACAGGCTTCACATTCCTCGTGGTCAGTGACACCCTGCTTCCAGGACAGTATAGAACTGGCAGACGGCCTCGCTGGACAGGAACGCCTGTCTCCTCTGCTCTTCCCACCTAGCCCCCTGGATCACCTTTGAAGTTTTTCCAAAACTCTAAGCTGCTTGGTGCACCAAGTCTTCAGCCACCAGAGGCTAAAACACTACCAAGCCACTTCCTTGCTTCTTAGAATGGGCCACAGTCTCCCGGATGTGGGCAGTTCAAAGAGGGCGGGGCAGTTAGAAGGTAACTTTTAAAATGGCCACATGACAACAGGGTTCAAAATTCTAAATTCCGAACCTAACTTGTAGCCAGGTTTTGTTCCTCAGTCTGGAGGCCAAGTGCCTGCTGGCACTGGCCCAGGGCTATTTTGGGCAGGAGTGGGGTTTAGAGTCCCAGTCCCAGTCCCACCATTCCAGAGGGATGAGATGAGCTTTGGGAAGCCTGGTTATGATTCTGGACTATGTAGCCTAGGCTGGCCTAGAATTCACTATACAGTCCAGGCTGGTTTCAGACTCACCTCCTGCCCCAGGCCCCACAAGAGAGTAAAAGCCCAGTGGCTAAGAAGCCTCAGAATCTTCTCTAGGAAGGGACAGGAGGGTTTCACTGAGTTTGTCCATGGCCAAGCACTGGCTGCTTGGATGCCAGTCAGCTTCATCAGCGTCGGTATAGATCAACATAGAACCTGACTCTAAATCCTCTTATAAACTCTCCAACTGAGCAGACCCTACAAGGCAACCCCACTGCATCAGTGCTGGCACCTGTTCTATGTTTCTATGGCATTTGGTTCTGGAGCAGGGGCATGCCATTGTAAGATTTGTGGTAGCTCAAAATGACCACTATTGTAAAAAGGTAAAGTAAATGTGTTCTTTCCCCAGAATTTGCCTCACTGCATGCAAGGTGTGTTAAGAGATAGTCCTCTGATTGTTAAGAAAAGCCCACACAACGTCTCCGCTCCTTACATTTACCCACTAAGAGATAGTCATCTGATTGTTTAGAAAAGCCCACACAATGTCTTCTTAATGCCGTTAAAGGTTAACCAATGAAAAAAAACTGCCAGCCCTAAACTGTGACTGAAAACTGCTCTAATATATATATATATACACATATACATATATACATACACAATATATATATATATATATATATATATATATATATATATATATATACACACACACACACACACACACATTGGTGCGTTAGCTGGGAAGGTCTTTCTCGCAGGACCAGTGCCGGAGGACGGCTCCAGCAGGTACCTCGGTTGTGTTTTCTGTGTCTGTCTTGTCTGTGCCTCTCTACTTTCTCTGACTCTCATCAGCCGCTGATCAGCTTGGTTTCAGTTCTGAAGACTCTGTGAAGGAGTTGTCTGTCAGGAGTTGCCATATATCATCGTGTGGGAAGATTTGGTCACCGATCCTCCTCCGTGGGTTCGCCCTTTTGTTTCCTTTTCAGGACCAACGACCGCACCAATCCTCACCCTTCAGGACAGGTCCAAGAAAGAGGTTCTCCCCACTATAGATACTGATCTTCTCCTTCTTGATCCCCCTCCCCCTTATCCTCCCTCTCTCCATCCTCAGGTGGCTCAAGCTGCAGGGCCTTCTGCCCTGCCTGTTCTGCCTGGGGAACCAGGAGACTCACCGCCCTCATCCCTTCTGGGCCATGTCCCTCATCCTGCCCAAGGGACTTGGAGCTGCAGGGGGCAACTCCTGAGGAAACCCATATTCTGCCCCTCCGAGCCTATGGTACCCCTGATGAAGAGGGTCATCAGCCCTTATAATATTGGCCGTTTTCCTCGGCCGATTTATATAATTGGAAGACTCATAACCCCTCATTTTCTGAGAATCCTCAGGGTCTGACTAACTTAATTGAATCTCTTTTATTCTCCCATCAGCACACATGGGATGATTGTCAGCAACTGCTTCAGGTTCTTTTTACCACAGAGGAAAAACAGTGCATCCTCTTGGAGGCCAGGAAGAACATCCCAGGGGAGGATGGGCGTCCTTCCCTCCTGCCTGTGGATATTGACGAAGGCTTCCCATTGACCAGACTGAACTGGGACTTCAACACCCCAGAAGGTAGGGAGCACCTGAAGGTCTACAGCCAGGCTCTGATGGCAGGTCTCAAAGGGGCAGTCTGCTGCCCCACCAATTTGACTAAGGTAAGGGAAGTGGTGCAGGGGCCAAATGAGTCTCCCTCTGCCTTCCTAGAGAGACTCATGGAGGCCTTTTGCCAATTTACCGCTATGATCTTAGCAGTGAGGAACATAAGGCAACAGTTACTGTAGCCTTTATTGACAAACCTAGCAGAGATATCAGGAAAATGTTGCAGAAACTTGAAGGGTTACAGGCAAGTCCTTGAGAGAGTTAGTGCAAGTAGCTGAGAAGGTGTATCATATCCAGAGTCAGAAGAAGAGGAGGAGGAGAGAAAGCAGAAAGAACAGGAGGCTAGAGAGCTCGAAAGAGAGAAGAGACAGGAGAAGAACCTCCATAGGATCTTGGTCACTGTAGTTAGAGAAACTAGAAAACCTAGTAAGACAGTACCTGGCAACAGAAGGGAGCCTTTGGCTAAGGACCAATGTGCTTACTGTAAAGAAAAAGGTCATTGGGTGAGAGAGTGGACCTCATGCCCCTGAAAAGAGACCACCAAGCCCCAAGGTGTTAGCTATGCAAGAAGACAGTGACTAAGGGAGACAAGGCTCAGATCCACTCCCCAAACCCAGGGTAACCCTTAAAGTGGAGGGGAAACTCACCCAGTTTCTTGTAGACACAGGGGCCCAACACTCAGTCCTATTACAAACAGATGGACCCATTTCCAATAAGAAGTCCTGGGTCCAGGGGGCCACAGGAAACAAACAATATTCATGGACTACCTGAAGAACATTGGGTCTTGGCGTGGGCCAGGTATCCCACTCATTCATTGTTATTCCTGAATGTTCCTATCCGCTGTTGGGGAGAGACCTCCTCACCAAGATAGGAGCACAGATCCACTTCCTTCCTGAGGGACCACAGGTCAAGGACCAGCAGGGAGAGCCTATCCAGGTATTGACCATGAAGTTAGAAGATGAATATCAATTGTTTGAAGACAAGAGTCTAGCCGGGCGTGGTGGCACACGCCTTTAATCCCAGCACTCGGGAGGCAGAGGCAGGCAGATTTCTGAGTTCGAGGCCAGCCTGGTCTACAGAGTGAGTTC
>NC_034592.1:18255422-18276019 GCF_900095145.1 Mus pahari | reverse complement strand
AAAAAAAAAAAAAAAAAAAAAAAAAAAGAGTCAAAAAGCTAAAGATATGGATTGGTGGTTGCAGAACTACCCACAGGCATGGGCAGAGACTGCAGGGGTAGGTAAAGCCTCCCCACCCTGTCTCTGTAGACTGAAAGCCCAACCTAGTCTGATAACAGTCCGCCAGGATCCTATGGCTCGAGATGGAATCTGACCTCACATTGTGCACCTCCTCCAGTTGGAGATTCTGTGGAAATGTCAGTCTGCATGGAACACCCCACTCCTCCCTGTGCAAAAGCCTGGAACTATTGACTATTGGCTTGTCCAGAAACTCAGAGAGTGAATAAGCAGGTAACCAATCTCCACCGACGGTCCTCAATCAATCCGTATAAGCTGTTGAGTTCCTTGCCTCCCTCCAGACCTTGGTACACAGTGTTGGACCTCACAGATGCCCTCTTCTGCCTGTCTCTGGCCACCAGGAGTCAGGAATACTTTGCCTTTAAATGGAAGGACCCAGACTCAGGCATGACAGGCCAACTCATCTGGACAACCCTGCCCCAAGGCTTCCACCATCTTTGATGAAGCCCTCCACCAAGACTTGGCCACGTTCCAGGCAGCCAACCCCCAGGTAACCCTCTTGCAGTACATAGATGACCTTCTTTTAGCTGCTTCTAGCAAAGACCTGTGCTTACAAGGAACAGAGCGCCTCCTCACTGAACTGGGAGAACTGGGCTACGGTGCCTCAGCTAAAAAGGCCCAAATCTGCAGCCAGCAGGTTAGTTACCTGGGGAATCTGCTCAAGGGAGGAAAGATGTGGCTGTCAGAAGCTAGAAAAGAAACTGTGTTCCATATTCCACCGCCCACCAACCAGAAACAAGTCAGAGAATTTTGGGGAATGGCAGGTTTCTGTCACCTATGGATACCTGGATTCACTGAGATGGCAGCTCCATTATACCCACTCACTAAGAACAAACAGCCTTTTGCCTGGGGAGAAAAAGAGCAACGCCCTTTTGATGCCATTAAAACAGCCTTAATGTCAGCCCCTGCCCTGGGTCTCTCAGATGTGACCAAGCCCTTCCATTTGTTTGTGGCAGAAAATAAGGGCATAGCAAAAGGGGTCTTGACCCAGAAGCTGGGACCATGGAAAAGGCCAGCAGTGTATCTGTCCAAAAAGCTAGACCCAGTGGCAGCGGGGTGGCCTCCCTGCCTGAGGATTGTGGCTGTGGTTACTGTACTGGTTAAAGATGCAGACAAATTAACTACGGGACAGGACTGCTCCACACACATTGGAGAGCGTGGTCCACCAGCCGCAGTGGCTCACCAATGCTTGTATGACCTACTATCAGAGTCTGTTGCTCAACTCTGACAGGATTACGTTTGTACCCCTATGGGCCTGAACGCGGCTGCTCTGCTCCCAGGTCCTGACCTTGAGCCTCCTATTCATGACTGTCAGCAAGTGCTTGCTGAAGCACACGGCTGGCATAAAGATTTGTCTGATCAGCCCTTGGCGGATGCAGAGGCCACTTGGTTCACTGATGGGAGCAGCTTCCTGGAAGGAGGGAAGCAGAGAATGGGGGCTGCCATAGTAGATGGACAACAAGTTGTGTGGGCGCAGGCTCTGCCTGAAGGGACCTCCACCCAAAAGGCTGAGCTCAGTGCTCTCATCAAGGCCCTCGAATTGGGGGAAGGCAAGATCAACATTTACACAGACAGCCGATATGCCTTCACCACAGCACATGTTCATGTGCTACCTACCAGCAGCGAGGACTGCTAACCTCTGGAGGAAAAGAGATTAAACACAAAACTGAGATTCTAGCCTTTGTTAAAAGCCCTGCAGAAGCCAGCAAAAGTAAGTATCATACATTGTCCGGGCCACCAGAAGAGCGACTCCCCTGTAGCCAGAGAAAATAAGCTGGCAGACCGACCCCAATGCCAGAGCAGTGGCCTCAAGAGTCACCCCAGTGATGGTGGTCTGAAACCCGTGAATACTGGGGCCCAACCTCCGGTACTCTGCTGAAGATATGGCAATCATCTCAAAAGATCCCAATAACCACCTCGATCAAGAAAGATAACTCTGTGCCGGGCAGTGGTGGCACACGCCTTTAATCCCAGCATGTTGGAAGGCAGAGGCAGGTGGATTTCTGAGTTCAAGGCCAGCCTGGTCTACAGAGTGAGTTCCAGGACAGTCAGGGCTACCCAGAGAAACCCTGTCTCAGAAATCCAAAAGAAAAAAGAAAGAAAGAAAGAAAGAAAGAAAGAAAGAAAGAAAGAAAGAAAGAAAGAAAGAAAGAAAGAAAGAAAGAGAACTTTGGCACATGCCATCAGGAAAGAAGAACAAGAACAAACACAATGATAAGACAAATGCCTCAATGGACTCATCTGGGGGTAAGCAAGCTAATTCAAACTGCTTTGAAATATAAGTATTATATTCCAGGATTAAAACACCTAGTGGAAAAAATCATTCACAACTGCATGTGCTGTCAAAAGGTAAATGCTTGCCTTAGCAAAGCTGCCCCCACTAAGAGACTCTGAGGAGATAGACAGGGAGCCTACTGTGAAGTGGACTTCACTGAAGTAAAACCAGGCAAGTTTGACTGTAAGTACCTTCTAGTGTTTGTGGAGGCTTTCCCCACCAAGCAGGAGACAGCCTCCTTAGTTGCCAAGAAGATACTGGAAGATATCTTTCCTCGGTTTGGTAATAGGGTCAGACAATGGCCCTGCCTTCATTGCCAAGCTAAGTCAGGGAGTGGCCAAGTATCTAGAGGTCGATTGGAAATTACATTGTATCTATAGACCTCAAAGTTCAGGGCAGGTAGAATGAATAGAACTCTGAAGCAGACCTTGACTAAATTAACCATGGAGACTGGCTTAGACTGGGTGGTACTACTTCCACTAGCCTTGTTTGGGGTCAGAAATACCCCCTTCCCGTTTCAGTTTGACTCCCTTTGAAATCCTGTATGGAGCCAGGCACGGTGGCACATGCCTTTAATCCCAGCACTCGGGAGGCAGAAGCAGGTGGATTTCTGAGTTCGAGGCCAGCCTGTTCTATCAAGTGAGTTCCAGGACAGCCAGGGCTATACAGAGAAACCCTGTCTCGAAAAAAAAAAAAAAAAAAAAAAAAAAAAAGAAATCCTGTATGGGACCCCAGCGCCCCTAACTATACTGAGGGACGTTATTGAGCCAACCTGTCATAGTAATAATGATTTGTATGCCAGGTTAAAAGGTCTACAGGTGGTACAAAAAGAAGTGTGGTCCCAGTTGGCAGCTGCCTATGAACCCAGCACCTCTGAGGCATCACATTGGTTCCAGGTTGAAGACTTAGTCTATGTGAGTTGATATCATGCCCAGACACTTGAGCCCCAGTGGAAAGGACCCTAGTTGGTACTGCTGACCACCCCAACAGCTGTAAAAGTGAATGGAATCACTGCCTGGATATATGCCTCACATGTGAAGCCTGCCCCCTCAACAGAGACCGGAGGTCCAGAGGACCCCCTTACCTGGAAGGCCCTGACTACAGAGAACCCTCTGAAACTGAAAATCACCAGGAAGCCTAAAGATGGGAGTCCTCCCCCTGGTACTGTGTCTTAACATCCTCCTCCCCTTATGTTTTACCAGCCCTGGTCCCCACCAGCCATGTAACCTAACGTGGCAAGTAATAAATGGGGCGGGAGACACTATTTGGAGCTTATCCAAGGTCAGCACTCTGTCTCCCTGACATCTGTAAGTTGTCTGTAGGAGCCCCCTGGCTGGGACCTGGGGGGTTCTGATACTCAGACGGCACCTTCAGCGCCTCCTCCTTTTGTAGACAAACATCAGAGAGACCCATGGGGAGGTCCCTCTACCCGATTTGATAGAAGCAGGCTCCAAACCCACCCCTTCTATGTCTGTCCCGGGTTCCACTGGAGGCGGTCCCTCAATCCAAAGTGCGGAGGTAGGGCTGACTTCTTCTCCAAGAGCTGGGGTTGTGAGACTTCAGGTGAGGCCTACTGGAACCCCACCTTGAGCTAGGATTATGTTAAAGTACAAGCCATTATACCCTAGAGCCCTACGAGCCTGGAGGAAAAGACGTAGCTGAGTGAGCTGACTGGTGCCATCCGCTCTGTATTACCTTCATGAACCAGGGAAGTGAGCTCTAGAATGGACAAAAGGATACACTTGGGGTCTTAGGCTTTACAAAGGAAGATAGGATGAGGGATTGTTGTTCACTATCAAATTAATAATAAAGTCCCCTACACTCCTTTGGGCCCCAACAAAGTCTTGGCCCCAGTTAAGATAAACCCCAGACCATCACCACCGCCCCATTCTCATGGTACTGAGACCCCTTTGAAGAGAGTCATCGAGACTGTGCCCCTCAACCTGCCTGAGCAATCTCACTTGACCCATCTAGTTCAAGAGGTTTTCAGAGTTATAATTAGCACTAACCCTGAAGCCACTAAATCCTTGTGGCTGTTATGATGTGGCACCCCCTTACTATGGAGGCATGGCATTTATAAAGGCAATCAACCTCTCTGATGACGCTGCAACAAGCCAGTGGAGACAACAGAGCACTAGGCTCACCTTATCCACTATTACTGGGCAAGGACTATGTGTAGGAACAGTCCCCTACACACATAATCACCTATGTAATCAAGCCTGTCCAATAATCGATCCACTGGTTACCTCTTACCTCCGCCAGGCGTAGTGGCATATGTCTTTAATCCTTGAGGGTTGGAAAGAGGGCAGAGGCAGGTAAAACTCCAAGTTTGAGACCAGGTTGGTCTATAGAAATGGATTCTAGTTAGTCTGGATACAGTGAAACCCTTTCTCCAAACAAAAAAAAAAAACCAATAAAAATAAATCTTTAAAAAAACAGCCTGGTGGTGACAGCAGTGGCACAAGCCTTGAATTCCAGCACTTGGGAGGCAGAGGTTCCAGGCCAATCCGGTGCACAAAGGAGTCCCAGGGCTGGGCAGTGGTGGCACACACCCAGCACTTGGGAGGCAGAGACAGGCGGATTTCTGAGTTCAGTTCGAGGCCAGCCTGGTCTGCAGAGTGAGTTCCAGGACAGCCAGGGCTACACAGAGAAACCCTGTCTCGAAAAACTAAAAAAAAAAAAAAAAAAAAAGTTCCAGAACAGACAGGGTTATACAGAGAAACCCTGTCTCAAAAAAAACCAAACCAAACTAAAAAAATCTAAAACAAACAAACAACAAAAACAACAGAGAAGGTGGGTGTGGTGACACATGCTTTTAATCCCCAAACAAAAACTAAAAACACAAACATAAAGGAGAGAGGAAAGTGAGGAGGGGACAGGTGGCCCTTGTCTCTTAAAAGAAGATGGGCAAAACGTCACTGAACAATTAGCAGGCTAGCATTGGGAGCACAAATTAGATAACAGTTTTTTAAAGAATTTACCTGGGATGGGGATGAGGGTGCACATGTGTAAGCCAGAGGCCAACCTTGGATGTCACTTCTCTGGAGCTGTCCGCCTTGTTTCTTGAGACGGTTTCTCTCCCAGAACCTGAAGCTCCTTGACTAAGCAGGCTGGTCAGGAATCTCCCCTTCTCCAGCGCCAGGGTTATAGGCATACACCACACACCCACATTTCCACAGGAGCTCTGACTGAGTTCAGGTCCTCGTGCTTGCTGGACAAGCACAGTCCTGACTGAGCAGTTCCCCAGCACCCTTCCTAAGACCAGCACCCTAGAATCCATGGACATTTGGAGGTAAGGACTTGGGAAAGATCATTAAATAAAAATTAGGTCTCTGTGGAGGGCCGAGTGGGATGTAAATCTTTGAGCCTCAAGCACAAGAAGCAACGGAGCTGTCACTCAGCAAGGCTCGGAGCACAAGGTGCCATCTGACACCACCTTCCCCTCGAGCTCTGAGCCTTACTTTCAGTTGTTTCAGCAGGTCCACCTGTTGCACTGTCACAGCGGCCTTGGAGAATGGTCACTGCAAAGGTTTTGCAGGAGAAACCCAGGCTGGCTGTGTATGATGACGTCCTCTCTCTGGGGATCTGATTGCTTGAGATACTTGGGCATTAAGGGGCCAGAATGGTTTACTTTTCATGACTCAGCAGCAGTGACATTAGGAAATGCAGATATGGAAAATGAAGAAAAAAAGGCCAGTATCAGCGAAGGCAGGAGAATGAGGCTCATCTCCATTAAAGTACCAGGTGCTGGGTACAGACCCCTTGAAGAGCAGCATGGCCCACTGTGCAGCTGCTCTCAGGGACCCACACCCCCATGTCTGGAGCTGTAGAGTAAGGAGGGAGGCAAAGAGGCCACCTCTCCTGCCCTGAGACCCGAGTTAAGATGTAACACCTGCAGGCAGCCAGGAGCCCCACCCTCATTGGCTGGCTGGGGGCGGGGCCTTGGAGGGACCGCCGCGGCTGCGCACTCACTTGAAGGCCTGGCAGCCCCAGGTGCCCATTACTCATCACTTTCCCCAGAGCTTCTGGGAATATTCCTCCGCCTCCCAGGGAGTCGCCCTTGGGATCTGAAAGTAGCCCTGCCGAGCCTCCACTCACAGATCCTCGCACGGGCCAACCACAGCCCCTTATCAGAATGCCACGCCCCTTGCTGACACGCGCATCTTCCTTTTCTCACTCTTCCCCCAAATTCCAGACACTGGTCACCTCCCTGTCCCAGTCTTACTTCCCATTGACTCTTAAGCTGTGTGGCATCTCTGGCCTAGGTCTTTCTGCCTACCATGGGCCCTACCTTAGTAGCTCTGCTAACAGTTCCAAGCTCTCCCAAGAATGACCTCGAAGGACCCTCAATACTGCCCTGGGAGGCCAGGATGCAACCCATCCATCACCAAAGGTGGGGAAAGGGGCCGAGTCACGGATCCAGGACCCCAGAGCCACGACCAAACCCAGGGGACCTGCCCTGCAGCCAGTGCTCTAAATGAACTGTGGCTCCAAAATCCCAAATGGACCAGCCAGTGGACACAGGGCCAATCTTCACCTCCTAGCTCCAGCAAGGCTTTGTTTTTGTTTTTTAAGGAAAAACGTGCTAGCCTGGAAAGAGTCCCAAACCTAAAATGCACTTTCCTTTCCATTGATTCCGAAGGCCCCTGGCAGACTGGGGCCCAGGTCCTGGGTCTGAACAACTACTACTGCTGCTACTGCTGCTGCTTCTTCTTTCTTCTTCTTCTTCTTCTTCTTCTTCTTCTTCTTCTTCTTCTTCTTCTTCTTTCTTTCTTTCTTTCTTTCTTTCTTTCTTTCTTTCTTTTTTCTTCTTTTCTTCTTTCTTTTTTCTTCTTTTCTTCTTTTCTTCTTCTTCTTCTTCTTTTCTTCTTCTTCCTCTTCCTCTTCTTCTTCCCCCTCTTTTGGTTTTTGGTTTTTCGAGACAGGGTTTCTCTGTGTAGCCCTGGCTGTCCTGGAACTCACTGTAGACCAGGCTAGCCTCAAACTCAGAAATCTGCCTGTCTCTGCCTCCCAAGTGCTGGGATTAAAGGTGTGTGCACCACTGCCCAGCTTCTCCTTTTTTCTTATTTATTTATTTATCTATCTATTTTTATTTATTTGGTTTCTGGAGACAGGGTCTCTCTGGGTAGAACTCACAGAGATCTGCCTGCCTCTGCACGTGCCACCATTACCCAACTCAAACAAGCACTTTGGAATGCTTACCATGACAAGGCCATCCCAGATGTGACTGCTCCTTAAACATCCATCCATCTCCCCAGAAAGTCAGCACCCATCCCACCTCCCATGCCAGACTAAAATCTGAGAGCCCTCACTTTCTTGGAGGCTCCTTTCCCCGAGCACTCTACTTCCAAGGACACTACTCAGAGGGACTGTAGTCTCTGCACCCAGCACCTAGGTCAAATTTCCAGCTGCCACACTCCAAGCGGCACTTGTGTCAAACGAGAATCAACTCCGTCTGCCAGAGCCCAGGGAGTTGGTATCACCTGGCATTCTGGCTTCAAGGATGGGAATGCAGATACAAACAAGGGACAACTTGTTTGTATCAGATGTCCCTCTCTGTATCTTCAAATGAGGGCTGTCTCGAAATGCTCTTGACCTTGTGAATTTCCTTGGAGGCACCAGAGTGGCCCAGGACCCTAGAGGTTAACGAGTAAGGCACGGTTAGGCAGGGAAATTAAGAGCCACCTCCGAGCCTGTGAGAATTGTACACCCAAGTCCCTGGATTCATGCAGCAGTTCCCAAGGTGCCTCTTTTTCAGCCACCAAAGACATGGTGTCCAGTGACTGCCATCGACATCTGAAGACGGTTGAACCAATCTCCAGTGGGGTCAAGACTTTGATACTTAATGCCTCTTTGATCAAAGCCAAAAGGCTATTTCAAGACATCCCGAGTTTTCTCTTTGTCCCAGTCTAAGGGGAATATGACAACTTCAGAAAAAAATTGTTCTGGAAAAAAGCCAAGGCATGGCAGACATGCCCTCCCTGCTCTAGAAAACTCTTCTAGAAAAAGTCTCCCTCAGCCCCTCCCCCAGCCCATAAGCTGGAACACCAGCTGCAGCAGCAGCACGGAAGACCCACAGAGGCCCGCTGTCCCTGAAGCAAACCCTGCAGCTGTGAAAGCTCTGTCCCTAACCCAGCTTCACCTCCCAGCTGCAGAACTTGAAGTACGGGTTGCTTCTCTTCCGCCTCAGTAGCCTCGTTTTTTTGAAAGAGAGAGCCAACTGCATCTATTTCGTGGGATTGGATGGGAGGCTTCTAGAAGAGACTGCTTATCCTAGTGCCTGCCACAGAGTTAAGTGTTGAGTACGAAGCGCTTTGCTCCAGAGGAAACGAGTAATTAAGGAGTCCCTAAAAGTCCCATGTGAGCTATTACGCATGCACTTATACATCTTATAAGTGTTTATAGACACCTTTAAAAACTAACTACCGTCGCAACATCTCGGGGGTGTAAGGTGCGTATGGCAGAGCGACAGTCCCCCAGGCCAAACGAGTCCTCCCAAGCTCTCAAAGAGCAGTCCCTGGCCTGTGAACGTCAGTGGTACCCCTCCTAGAGACGAATGGCTGCAGGCCAACCTGGGATGGACAGTCAGCATCCGGACTGATATTCACCCCCGGCAAGGTGATCAGCTTTTGTGAAAGAGGAATAAATGTGCACGTCTGAGCCCTGAAGCCCGAGTGGCCTCGCGCTGGCTTTCCAAGTGACGTGCGGCCTGCTCAAAAGCCAGAGCCGTGGGGGTTCGGGGCGGGCACGGGAGTCGGTGATGGGAGGGTAGGCGGCGGAGACCTCTCACTAGGTCCTGACCGCCCCTCAAAGCCAGGCCTCGCCTGCTCCCAGCGGCTGGACGATGATCCCCGCTCTAGCGGCCCAGCCCCCGGCAGCAGGCAGCAGCCGTCAGAAACTCACCTGCCGTCGCAACCGCGCCGCCTGTCAGTCAAGCGCGCCCACCGCGGCGCTGCGAAGAGTCTTGTGGCTCTGCCTGCCACGCCCCGCCTCCTCACCGTCAGACGTCCAATCGGGAGAGCCTATGCCAGGAGCGGGGGCGGTGTCACAGGTCACGGCCTACTAGAGGGCGGTACCGGGCACTCCGGAGGCGTGGCCGTGCGAGTGGTGAGTGCCCAAGCATGCCGGGAGTAGGGGGAGTGGCCGTGCTGCGGGGGCGTGGCCGTGTGGTTCGAAGGCCGTCCTGCCGGCGGTGAGCGTGGTCACTCGCTGGGGCGTGGTCGAGGGTGTGGCCACTCGGCGGTACCTGCTCTTGCTTTTCGGAGTTTCGGAATGCGTGCCTGCCCGGCCGAGGCGGGGCCGTACGGGCTTGGGGTGTGGCCTGGCAAGGCGGAGGCGGGTCTGAGTGCAGCCGGCGCTCTGACGACGACACTTCTGCGCGCCGGAAGAGAGAGGTTCCCTGGACTACGCGTCTGGGAACGCCGCGCCAAGGGTCTGGTTCCGCTATGCGGATCGCCGGGAAGACATTCCGCCGGCGCCGGGCTGACTCGGAGTCGGAGGAGGATGAACAGGAATCAGAGGAGGTTCGGTACGTGTTGCTGAGACAGGCTTGGGGCTGGCTACCGGCCAGCGCCACGCTGATACCATTGCCTAGGAGCCAGGGTGGTCCGCAGGTCTCTCAACCTGTGCGTCACTTTTTATTCCTCCCCCCCCCCCCCCAGGCTAAAACTGGAAGAAACCCGAGAGGTGCAGAACTTGAGGAAGAGGCCAAATGGGGTGAGGTGGGTACCACGGGGGTGGTCGCGGCGTCATTGATGACAAAAATTTCCAGCTAGGGTCGCAGTCACAAATCCCTCCTTCGACATATAATCCCTTCTCTTGACGTATAGTTCCACTGATCATAGATGGTAGTAAGGTTCTTTACAAATGTTTGTTACATGCCCCGAACCTGATGGTCTCTGGGCCTGCTCCAGGTCACTAACTCGAATTTTTGATTGGACTGATGACAACGTGTTAAAAGATAAGAATTTGGAAAACTTAGGTAAAAAAGTATAATAAATAAACAATAGCCTGGTTTGGTGGTTGGTGCATGCCTGCAATCCTATCACAGGGAGTTTGAGGAAACCTAGGCTGCATAGCAAGACCTTATATTTTAAAAAGAATAAAGAAAAAGAAAAAAAAATTGAGGTAGAGAGACAGCATTTATAATAATATTTCCATTTATTTCCCACCTATTTCTTTATTAGTTTTGAAGATCATAATCAATTTTATGTCTACTTTTATCCCATGCTTTTAAAGAATTAAATCATCTTATTACTGTGAGCCTCTGACCATGGTATGTGTTTTCCAGAAAGCCTTTTTAGAAAGAAGGCTGCATCGTGTGCATCGCCAGGGTTACCAGATTGACAGGGTTTGTGTGACGCCTCACACCTAGACTCCCAGACTTGAGAAACTGAAACAGTGGGATTACCATGAGTTTGATGCCAGCCGGGCCTGCAGAGTGAAACTGGTCTCAACATCAACAAGGACCATCCTAGTGGCATAGCCCTGTAGTCCCAGCTACATGGGGAGATCACAGGTTTAAGGCCTGCCTGAGCAACTATGAGACCTGTGAAATAAAATAAACAAGAAATGGTGGGGCTAGCTCAGTGCTGGTGTGCTTGCTCAGTCCCTGTCAAGCCTTGACTTCAGGTTCTAGGGTCATTTTGATAAATTTTCACTATCAGAGAAAGCTGAAGTGCGTATCCTCTGGCATATGTCTTCTGTTACAGTTCCTTTGACTGGCAGAACCTTACTCTGTGATTTCCAGAATATCAAATGGCTTTGCAGGAGCGTGCACCAGCTGCTTCGTTGCTTCTCACCCCTCCCCCCCATCCCACCATTCACAGCGAGTGGAGCACTGGGTTCTTCTTTGGTTTTTGTAACTACTGCCCCACTACTTTCTCAGTCGTGCAAACCCGATTGTCTCAGTTTGCTTCCTACTGCTGTGACCAGGGCCAGAACAACTTGTACCCTTCCTGATCATACTCATATGGGGGAATCATGGCAGGGACTGAAGCAGAGACTGGAGGGCACTGCTTCCTGGCTTGTTCACATCCAGCTATCTTGTACAACACAGGACCACCTGCCCGGGGGGGGGGGAGCACTGTACACAGGAGCATGTTCCCAATTGAAGTTTCTTCTTCCCAGACAATTCCAGCTTATGTCAGATCAACAAAAAACTAGCCAGCACACTGATTTCCTCCTTGTCTTTGTGTTGTTTCTCTTTCTGTGGTTTGGTTTCTTTTGCTCAGTGCGGCCGCCCTGCTGGTAGGAGAGAAGGTTCAAGAGGAGACTACTCTGGTGGTGAGTGTTGGCTCCTCTCTGTGGCTGTTCTTCCTCTTTTGTCTTTTTTTTTTTTTAAAGATTTATTTATTTATTATATGTGAGTACACTGTAGCTGTCTTCAGACACACCAGAAGAGGGCATCAGATCTCATTACAGATGGTTGTGAGCCACCATGTGGTTGCTGGNTATGACATCCTGTGACATCAGCAGGAAAGATATCATTTCCTATTTCTTTTTTTTTTTAAGATTTATTTATTATTATATGTAAGTACACTGTAGTTGTCTTCAGNTGCACCAGAAGAGGGCATCAGATCTCATTACAGATGGTTGTGAGCCACCATGTGGTTGCTGGGATTTGAACTCAGGACCTTCAGAAGAGCAGTTGGTGCTTTTTTTTTTTTTTTGGTTTTTGTTTTTTTGGGACAGGGTTTCTCTGTGTAGCCCTGGCTACGCTGGAACTCACTCTGTAGACCAGGCTGACCTCAGAAGTCCACCTACCTCTGCCTCCCAAGTACTGGAATTAAAGGCATGTGACACCACTGCCCAGCAAGCAGTCAGTGCTCTTAACCACTGAGCCATCTCTCCAGCTCCTGTGACAATAACCATTGTACCAGGGAGATAGCTCAGAGTGTTTGTTATATAAGCACAAGAGTCCACATTTGGATTCCATGGCATCCCATGAAAACCTAGGCATGGTGGCACATGCCTATAATGTGAGTCCTGGGGAGGCAGAGAGACTAATGTAGCTGAATAAGCAAGCTAAGAGACCCTCTCTCGCAGTATAAGTCAAAGGGTTGAGGAAATGGCTCTGAGGCTAAAGTGTTAACGTTGTTGCTGAGTCAGGCTCCTAGCACCCACATAATAGCTATATATGATAACTTACATCTGTATTCCTACCGGGGGTCCGGTGGAGTCATATGGATCTCTAGAGCTGGCTGGCCAGCCAGTCCACCCAAATCAGTAACCTCTCTGTCTCTGAAATTTAAGGTAGAAAGTGATTGAGACAGATGGCTGAGTTTGGCCACTTGCCTCCACAACCACACAAAATACACAATTACATATACATACAGAGAAATTTAACATGGTAAAAGATTGATGAGAACACACAGTGTTAACATCTGGCCTGCATGTGTGTGCACATACATGTTCACATGCACCCGCACACTCGATGACCACACCAACTGAGCTGCTGTTGTTCTAGATGTGTCCTCTAAGTTGTGTGCTTTTCTGCAGGATGATCCTTTCCAAATGGCGACAGGTGGCATGGTGGACATGAAGAAACTGAAGGAGCGGGGCAAAGACAAGTGAGTGGAGGAAGCGGGGTGCAGACACAGTCTCCTGGGCCTGAGTGTGCAGGGATGGGGAGGGACACCCCGCATAGAGCTTACCACAAGTGGGCCAGGGTACAAACAACCCCCAGGAGGGCTCAGAGCCAAGAGAGAAGAGTTTGTAAAAGGGCCTTGCTCATTATTTCAAACATGGGGAGAAGCTTTGTATGAAAACATAGTTAGAAAATACACTGAAAACTCAGCACTCTGCAGATGGGAACAGAAGGATTAGGAGTTCAGGGTCAGCCTGGGCTGCACTAGACCCTCTCTGAATAAAGCAAACAATGAGAAAATGTGTAAGTGTATTTAAGTAACTAGGGCATAGCGAGTAAAGCTGAGGGCCTGAGGTGAGATCACTGACCCTCACATAAAAGCCAAGTGGGGCAGCTTGTGTCTGTAACCCAGCATCGGGTAAATGTCCTGAGTCTCGGCGGCCTACACATCTAGCCAAAATAATAAGCTCTGGGTTAATAAGAGACAAAGGGGAAAAGCTAAAAAGGAGGGCACTCTGATATAACCTTGGCACACACAGAAACTATTATAAAAGTTTGCAAAAGAAAGCATGCATTCAGACTAGAGAGATGGCTCAGTGGTTAAAAGCACTGACTGCTCTTCCAGAGGTCCTGAGTTCAATTCCCAGCAACTACATGGTGGCTCACTAGAATCTGATGCCCTTTTCTAGCGTGTCTGAAGAGTGTGACAGTGTACTCACATACATACATAAATAAATCTTAAAAAAAAAAAAATGCACTCATCCCCCAAAGTCTCAGCCGGCGTTGCCTTCCTGCTTGAATGTGTGTCTAGCATTCTGTCTCTTTACATACCATCCCGTGTTGTATGTTTTCACGTGTGTTCTCTGGTAACTTGGCGTCAATGACTGTGACCTGCTCCCTACTCTCAGGGTCAGTGAAGAGGAGGATCTGCACCTGGGGACATCGTTTTCTGCAGAGACCAACCGGAGGGATGAGGATGCAGACATGTAGGTACCAGTGAGTCCCGTAGTCTGTCTGAGGACACTCAGACATGTCTGCTCACAGATGGAGGTTCTCGTGTTTTCTTGGCTGTGTCCTCCCCACTTCTCAGGCTTGGAACCTGTGAAAGGTTTCAAAGGTGGTTCTCTGTTTGCATTTATATTTCCTGCCCTCTCTCCTTACATCCTCAGCCCTTGCCTTTCTTGATTAGTGATATTTCCTCAAAACACAAGGGTTATCATGTGCTTATAAATCTTTCTTTTTTGGGGGTGGGGTGGGGGTCGAGACAGGGTTTCTCTGTGTAGTCCTGGCTGTCCTGGAACTCACTCTGTAGACCAGGCTGGCCTCGAACTCAGAGATCCACCTGTCTCTGCCTCTCAAGTGATGGGACTAAAGGCGTGCGCCACCACGCCCGGCATCAATCTTTTTCATCGAGGCCTTTAAAACATCGTATCAAAGTATCCTCCCTGGAGCCCTTCCCACCAAGGAATTCTTCCTTACTTTTCCTTTATCTTGGTAAATCTGAGTTCACTGTGCAAACATTTGTGTGTCTGTGTGTCTGTGTGTGTGTGTGTGTGAGAGAGAGAGAGAGAGAGAGAGAGAGAGAGAGAGAGAGAGGAGAGAGAGAGGAGAGAGGTGGGGGAGAGAAAGAGAGAGGGAAAGAAACATAAGGCCATTTTTCTGTATTCAACAAGCCTTGGATATGGTCACCCCAGGATATCTGTTGTCATAATCTCCAGTGCACATTGGTATTTTGAGTTTAGATTTTCAGAACTTACATACCTGTAATCCCCACACCAAGGATACTGAGAGTTAGGAGGGCCTCACATTGAGACTAATTAGGTCAGACAGCTGTGCGACTGTCTCAACAACTTCCAGCTATTTTTATTCTTAGTTTTTCCAATAAGTGATATTTTTTTGTTGTTGTTGGAGGCAGGTGTGTTGACACACATATTTTATCTCCGCAGTTGATATAAGCTGGCAGTTCTCTGAGTCTGAGACCAGCCTCGTCTAAGTAAAGAATTCAAGGCTAGTCACAGCTTCATGATGAGAGGCTAGATCAGAAATCTCCCCCACATTTGTAAAACAGCTAGCTTTTTTTTTTTTTTAAAGAACGATGACCAGTTCTCTTAAGTCCCTGCCAGCCCCTTCAGATGGCTCTCCCAGCCACTCCTCCCTCAGCTCTCAAACACTTGGCTTAAACAGTCCCTTCTCCAGGTTCCCCAACTTAGCTCAGCTTCTCCTGTCTCACCTGTCTCCTCAGAATAGCTTATCCACCAGCTGCCTTCTCATTTGCCAACCCCATCCCCTGCCTCAGCTTTCTTTCTTTCTTTCTTTTTTTAAATTTATTATTATTTTCTTTATTTACATTTCAAATGCTATCCCGAAAGATCCCTATACACCCCCCCCACCCCTGCTCCCTTACCCACCCACTGCCACTACTCAGTTAGCTTTCTTATACCCTGTTCTCTTCCCAGAAATCCTAGAAGCAACCAACACTGAAGGTTATAGGGTCAAGTAGTTCTAATAGCTAAAAATTTTTAAAGGGACAGTTGACCAGAAACTGGGGATCCTTTAAAGGGTGAGGCGCACAAGATAATGCTCACTACACACATTGATTGGTGAAATGGATCAGTGGGTAAAGATTTCTTCTGCCAACCTTATGACTGTGTTCAACCTCTAGGACCCTCATTGTAGTGGGATAGAGCCAACTCCTCTGACTTTACATGTGTTGTGGTACATGTGTCCTCACATATACATAGATAACATAAAATTAAATGTAAAATGTTCTTCATTAAAGATGCTAATTAGCAGTTGCATGTTATGGCCATTCTGGTCTCCTGAATCTGTAATCCCCCTTCTCAGGATGAAGTACATTGAGACGGAGCTGAAGAAGAGGAAGGGGATTGTGGAGCAAGAGGAACAGAAGGCCAAGCCCAAGAACGCTGAGGACTGCCTCTATGAGCTGCCAGAGAATATCCGAGTCTCTTCTGCCAAGAAGACTGAGGAGATGCTGTCCAACCAGATGCTCAGCGGCATCCCTGAGGTGGACCTGGGCATCGAGTAAGGCTCCCAACCCTGCTGTGCCCCGCCCTTTCGAAGAGCTGACAGTGTTGCAGTTAGCAGTTACACAGACAAGCCACAGCGTTTGCCTAGCACTCCTAAGGCCTGGGTTATGGGAGATGGCTCAGTAAAGCACTTGTCATGCAAGCAAGAGGACTTCAGTTTGATCCCCCTGAACCCATACCTGGTGTGCCAGGTGTATTGGGGTGCCCCGGGCACCTGGAGATTAGAGAGCCATCGGACTCATTGTTCAGCTAGCCTAGCCTGCTTAGTGAGTTTCAGGCCAATGAGAGACCCTACCTCAAAGAGATACGGTGTGTGGCTCCTGAGGGACTACCTGAGGTTGCCCTCTGGCTGCACATGCACGCAGACGCACACACATGTTCACAGCGTTATGGAAATCCTTCTTGGTATCCTTGGAAACCTACAGATACGCCCTCTCAGAAGCTGTCTCCAGGGCTTTCTTCTCACCCCTGGTCCCTGTGGCTGAAGAGATTTAAGGGTTCCTGGCCTGTGGAGGCAAAACTGTCTACATAGCCTTCACAGCTTCTCCTTTAATGCTCGTCTGTAAGAGGCTGGCCCACCTTTGTGAGCCTGTTTCACTTATGGGGAACAAGTACAGAGGTCGGCAGCAGCCTTGCTGAAAGTGAAGTGGTAGGCGGCTTGTGGACTCTGGTCTCTTTCCGGCCTGGCAAGCTTTGAACCTTAGGTAGCCTGCTTTGTTTTCATGGGGAATGATCTCTCTCTCTCTCTTTTTAAAATGTATTTTAATTTATGTGCATTGATATCTGTATGAGGGTATCATCTTGGAGTTACAGACAGTTGAAAGCTGCCCTGTGGGTGTGGGGAATTGAAGCCTGGTCCCCTGGAAGAGGACTCAGTGCTTTTTTTTTTTTTAAATTAATTAATTTATTTATTATATGTAAGTACACTGTAGCTGTCTTCAGACACTCCAGAAGAGGGTGTCAGATGGTTATGAGCCACCATGTGGTTGCTGGGATTTGAACTCTGGACCTTCGGAAGAGCAGTCAGGTGCTCTTACCCACTGAGCCATCTCACCAGCCTGGAGTCAGTGCTCTTAACCGTTGAGTCATCTCACTGCCTAACCTGCCAGCCCCATGGGACATGGTTTCTTGAATGTGTGCATATGTGCATTTCTGGGGATTTGAACCAGGGCCCCACCACATGCTAGGTAAGTTCTCTGCCACTGAGCTGCATGCCCAGCCATAGATTTCCTTTTTAATTTTTGTTCATTTTTGTTTTTCAAGACAGGGTTTCTCTGTATAGCCCTGGCTGTCCTGGAACTTGCTCTGTAGACCAGGCTGCCCTCTACTCAGACAGAGATCTGCCTGCCTCCTCCTCCGTAATGTAAGGATGAAAGGTGCATCCTGAGTTCAAATCCCAGCAACACATGGTGGTTCAAAACCATCCCTAATGAGATCCGATGCCTTCTTCTGGAGTGTCTGAAGACAGCTACAGTGTACTTACATATAATAATAAAATAATCTTTAAAAAAAAAAAAAAAAAAAAAAGGAGGGTTGGAGAGATGGCTCAATGGTTAAGATCACTGTCTGCTGTTCCAGAGGTCCTGAGTTCAATTCCCAGTACCCACATGGTGGTTTATGACCATCTATAAAGGGATCAGATGCCCTCTTCTGGCTTGCAGGTATAACGCAGCAGAGCACTCAACACTTACAATAAGTAAACAACAAAAAATTAGAGAGAGAGAGAGAGAGAGAGAGAGAGAGAGAGAGAGAGAGAGAGAGAGAGAGAGAGAGGAAGGAGGGGTTGTGGTGGCGCCCGCCTTCAATCCGTGCACTAGGGAGGAGGAGGCAGGAGGGTCTCTTAGTAGAGGCCAGCCTGGTCTACAGAGTGAGTCCCAGGGCTACACAGCCAGGGCTACATAGAAACCCTGTCTGGGAAAACCAAAAGGAAAGAAAGAAAGGCATGACTCAGGCTGGGGCACTGTAGAGTGTTGTGCTCTGGGACTGGCCAGCCTCACCAGTCAGTTCCAAAGGTGTGATGGCCTTGTGTGAGGTATGGCTCTCTCTCTTCACATAGTGCTAAAATAAAAAACATCATTTCCACGGAGGACGCCAAGGCCCGGCTGCTGGCAGAGCAGCAGAACAAGAAGAAGGATAGTGAGACATCTTTTGTGCCCACCAACATGGCTGTGAACTATGTGCAGCACAACCGATGTGAGTGCCCTACCTGCTCCGCGCCATGAGTCCCCTGGAGCCCCACCTCCTGCCTCACACGTGTTCTTCTCTGTTCAGTTTATCACGAGGAGCTCAATGCACCCATTCGAAGAAACAAAGAGGAGCCCAAAGCCCGGCCCTTGCGAGTGGGTGACACAGAAAAGCCAGAGCCTGAACGTGAGTACAGCTGTGGACATCACTTGGGTGGCTCTTGAAGGCAGGGTCATGCTGGACAGGGCAGTGCTCAGGCCCTGGGGACCAAGGCATTTAACCTAGACCCCCTACTAAGGACCTTCCCCTTTTATACTGTGGTTCCCTCCTGGATAAAGTGAGAAGTGTAGAGTCAGTGGTTGGTTGCTCTGAGACCCCCAAGCTGGAAGCTAGTAAAGACTGGCTTTGAAAGTTTTGGTAAAGGAAAAGAAAAAAAAAAAAACAAACCTCTTCGAGCTCTCTGTGACCTCCATGCTGGGGCTGCTGTTAGGTGTGACTCCAACCATGTTCTCATCTTGAACAGTAGTATCTACTGGTTCCACCATGACCGGCAACCTTTGTTCTCCTCAGGGTCCCCTCCCAACCGCAAGCGTCCTGCTAATGAAAAGGCCACAGATGACTACCACTATGAGAAGTTCAAGAAGATGAACAGGCGCTACTAATTCAGCGGTAGGGGCTGGATAATGATGTGCATGCATAGGGGTGCGCTTGTGTGCATGCGCGAGCGCACGGGCGCACACACACATGTCCTCTTGCATAGAACCTACTTATCAGCTCTTGAGTTCCCCATCAGTTAGTGCTTCTGCTCAGCTGCTGGATTTCTGTTCTGATTTTGAGTGGAGACTGTATCTCTCTGTGTATCCTAGGCCATGAACTCCCTCCTCCCTACTACTGGGATTTTAGAGGGCCAACCCCATCCCCCCTGCATTTTCAAGCACTAACTTTGTTAACTATTGGAAGAAAACAATGTGTCTATGTCTATATTGTTTCCTGCCTGGGGTAAACTATCTTCAAGAGTGTTATTAAATCGTTTGTAAATATGTTGCCTTTCTTCTAATGTTTGTCCAGGCTCAGGAAGAAGCAGCTGTGTCCACTGTGGGTCAGTACTGACAACATAGGAGAGGGGAGAGTGTTAAGATTCATTATGTATATGGGTGTTTCGCCTTCATGCATGTCTAAACCATGTGTGCATACCGTGCCCATAGAGGCCAGAAGAGGGTGTTAGCTATATTGGAACTGAAATTATAAATGGTTCTGAGACACCATGTGTGTGCCAGGTCCTCTGAGAGAGCAGCTGCCCGTGCATCTAATGGCTGAGCCATCCAGCCTGTTTGCATTGTATTTTGTGGTTGTATACAGTAGCCATGGCTTATTTGAAATGGATTTGTCCTTGCTGGGTGTGGTGACCCCCGCCTTTAATCATAGCACTTGGGAGGCAGAGGCAGGTGGATCTATATGAGTTTGAGGGCAGCCGGGAGTACAGAACAAGTACCAAGACAGCCAGGAGAGACCCTGTATTAAAAAAAAAAAAGGAAGGAAGGAAGAAAAGAAAGAAAAAAAAAGAAAAAATGCATCTGACCTGTTTAGAGAGTCCATTTCACAGCAGAAAAACGGAGGATGGGTTCAGAGACACTGGCATTCCCTGACTTTTTATAGAACTACGAAGTTCTTTTGATTAAAAAGGAAAAGCAGAGGCAAGCAGATCTGAGTTTTAGGCTGACCTAATCTATAGAGCAAGTTCAGGACAGCCAGGGCTACACAGAGACCCTGTATTTAAAAACCCAAAGGAAAAGCTTAGTGTGGTGGCACAAGCCTTTAATGCCAGCACTCAGGAAGAGCTCCAGGCAATCTAGGGCAACATAATGAGACCCTGCCTAAGCAGACAGGTGAACAAAGAGAATCTAACTATTGACTACAATAGTTCTGCTTTCAGCCCTGGTGGGGTGGGGGTGGGGGAATACACTACCAGTCCTGCCCAGGTTCCCTTGGATCTGCCATTGAAAGACACACCCACACCCACACACACTTTGATATGTTTTAGGTCAAAGTCTGGGCTCTTCTAAGTACCCCCCCCCCCGCCCAACTATCACTCCCTTCTTTTCACTCCCAGCCCTGCACCCTAAATCCGCCCTCTACTTTAGTTTGCTCAGTTACCTTTAGTCCCAGCTCAGCATCCTAAATCTTCCCTCAGCTCAGTTGTGTTTTTAATCTTTCGCCTGCTACCCAGGCCCAGTCAGGGAAGCAGCCTTTTTGTTTGTTTGTTTCTTATTGGACAGAATGGGTGAGATATAGAGGGTGGTTCTGATATTCTGATCAGTAATGAATACTAAAGGTCCTGTTCCCCAATTGGTTCTTTTGTTTTTGTTTTTTTTTTTTTGTTGTTGTT
>NC_034592.1:18229850-18255377 GCF_900095145.1 Mus pahari | reverse complement strand
GCCCTGGCTGTCCTGGAACTCACTCTGTAGACCAGGCTGGCCTCGAACTCAGAGATCCACCTGCCTCTGCCTCCCGAGTGCTGGGACTAAAGGCGTGCGCCACTACGCCCGGCCCCCAATTGGTTCTTGATCGATCAATAAAGAATCTAATGGCCGCCGGTGTGGTGGCGCACCGGATCTTAGTGTAGGCCTGAGCTTTTCTCAGTGTGAACTTTTAAGCACAAAAACCATGTTCTAGATTCATATACTTAAATTAACAAGGACAGCTAACCAGAAGGAAGTCTACAACAGGCAAAAATTGCAAGGTTAGTACATTGAGGCTTTCACAGAATTGTGGGGTTTGATGGATTAGGTCATTATTTTCATTTGGTGAGTGGTACTGGAGTTTTGCATCCTGAATGGTACTTCCATCATGGAGTCCCTTGTGATAAGGTCTGTGGGGGGNGGGGGGGGNGGGGGGGTCTGTTACACTCCACTAGCAGGCAGGATTTTCAGATCTCAGAGTTCGGTATATGTTGGAGAAGCACATGGGGCCTGGATGTGTGGCTCACTGAGCAGGGTGCTTGCCTGTCAGTCTGAGGTTCAGCTCCCATCACCATAGAAAGCAGTTTGGTATTCATTCTCCACTTGGAAGGAGTTTAAGGACAAACAGTTTTAAAAATAAAAAGGGCAACGCATGGTGTCACACACATTTAATCCTAGTCCACCAGCGGCAAGTACAGGTGGATCTCCATGAGTTAGAGGCCAGTCTGGATTTCAGAGCTAGTTCCAGGATGGGCAGGGCTATGCAGAGAAACCATGTCGTGAAGGTTGGGGAAATCAGGGAGAGACAAATCCTGCATACAGAATTCCAATGGGTAGTCTTTTTTTTTCTACTCTTTGGGTCTAGGTGGTCTTCCTATGTAGCTGAGTGTGACCTTGAACTTCTTATCTTACACTTGCCTTGACTGCTGCGATTACAGTCAAGTGACTCAGTACCTGGTCCAGGTGATTTCTGTAGACACTTTGTCCTCAGCAAGGTAGAGTGTAACTCTCCCCTGCCTAAGTGTGGGCCTTGCACACTAACTTCTTTCCAAAGACTCCCGTAAAATGAGAGAGGATCCCGAGGGAACGGCACAGCAAGGGATCATAGACATTGCCCGTGCTGCTCAGTTTTTGTCAACTTGACACAAACCTAGACATACCTGGAAAGGGGAAAGCTCAACTGAGAGATAGTCTGCATCCTGTTAGCCTGTGGGGCTTTTTCTTAATTATTGATTGGTGTGGGTGGGCCCATTCTGCTGTGGGTGGTGCCACCTCTAGGCTGTATAAGAAAGGTAGCTGAGGGACTGGAGAGATGGCCTAGTGGTTGGGAGCACTGGCTATTCTTCCAGAGGACCTGGGTTCAGTTCCCAGCACTCACATGGCAGCTCACAACTGTTTGTAACTACACTTGTAGAGGATCCTATATCCACACAGAGACATGAATTTAGACAAAACAACACTGCACAGAAAGGTGGCTGAGTTGCTGGGCCGTGGTGGCTACGCCTTTAGTCCCAGCACTTGGGGGGCAGAGGCAGGAGGATTTCTGAGTTCAAGGCTAGCCTGGTCTACAGAGTGAGTTCCAGGACAGCCAGGGCTACACAGAGAAACCCTGTCTCGAAAAACCAAAAAAAAAAAAAAAAAAAAAAGAGGAGAGGCTGAGCAAGCCAGAGGAACAAGCCAGTAAGCAACTTTCTTCCACAGGCTCTTTCTTCTTCAGGTTGAGTTGAGCCTTGGCTAGACATAATGATGGACTGTATCCCATGAGATGAAATAAACCCTTTCCTCCTGTAAGGGGCTTTTGGTCATAGTGTTTAACTGAAAGTAAATTAGGACTGTCTCAGCAATCAAACCAAGCTGACGGTGTGGCCCTGGGTAGAATGTGTTGGAAATAGCACTTTACATTGGCAACCCCTTCCCGAACTCTAGTTAATGATGAGAAAATGTCAAATTCCAACAGAAGGACAATCTGCAAACATTTTCAGACGAGGGTGCCTAGTATTTCTCAAAACTCTCAAAGTCATTTAAAGTGCACCCAAGAGAAGCTGAGAGCCAGCATTGTGGGGAGCTCAATGGTACAGTTTTCTCTTAAGCCAACTAGCTTCCAGATAACTGAGACAGGACTATTTTATTTTATTTTATTTAACAGGTTTAAGGCACAACAACTGAGCAGTATTAATTTATTCTAATCTCTAAGCTAACCTGACTACTTCCCCGCCACAATCCCTGAGATACTTGTATTTTATGTCTTTCTCTGCTCTGGCTGTTTTTTTATGATCATGATGTCTTCTGGACTCCCCCACCTCATGGCTAAATCCCCACTTCCTCTGTCTCTCCTGCTCTGTCATTGGCTGATCAGCCCTTTATTGACCAATCGGAATAATTAGGGAGCAATGTTTACACAACATTGATGACAGGCAGTTCTCAAAAGAAGGATAGCAACCATATATTAGGGCATAGCAATCAGCATTTGAATAATACAAGGATAATCCTTATACAGCGCACAATAACATTATGCCTACAGTTCCCTAAGGAAGAAACTGGGTAAGTAAGAAACTATGGGCTTTATTTAATAATACTGCTTATGGGGCTGGAGAGATGGCTCAGCGGTTAAGAGCACTGACTGCTCTTCCAGAAGTCCTGAGTTCAATTCCCAGCAACCACAGGGTGGCTCACAACCATCTGTAGTGGGAATCCGATGCCCTCTTCTCGTGTGTCTGAAGACAGTATACTCACATACATAAAATAAATAAATCTTTAAAACATAATAATAATGGTCATGGGGTTTTAACAAGTATAATATACAGATGCTATTTTTTTTTTTTTTTTTGAGATGTCAGAATCTCACTGTGTAGCCCTGACTGCACCTGGAATTCCTTGTGTAGGACAGGGTGGCCTCCACCTCAGACATCCAAGACAACCACCTGTCTCTACTTCCCAGAGAGCTGGGATTAAAGATGTGTGCTACAATACCCAGCCCTCAAATGTCAGTTTTGTTTTGTTTTGTTTTCAAGACAAGATCCAATATGCAGCTTTGACCTGCTTGAAACTTTGTAGACTGGCCCCAACTCATACAGAGTGTTGGGGTTAAAGGTGCATACTACCCACCGCACCTGAACCAAATGTCAGATTTAATAATACGGATGCACGTTGAAGGGGGGTCATATGGAAACCCACTATATTATCCTCTCATTTTTAAAACTTGTTCATTTACATGTTAATTTATGCATGTATGTAAGCCCACATGAGTTTATGAGCGCCACATGCATGGAGGTGCCTGCATCATTTTTTTTTTAAGATTTGTTTCATGTATGTGAGTACACTGTTGCTGACTTCAGACACACCAGAAGAGGGCATCAGATCCCATTACAGATGGTTGTGAACCACCATGTGGTTGCTGGGATTTGAACTCAGGACCTCTGGAAGAGCAATCAGTGCTCTTAACCGCTGAGCCATCTTTCTAGCCCATTATTTTAAAAAAAAAAAAAATGGTTCTAAAATACTGTTATTTGTTGGGGATGGGGCAGCAATCATCATCACCTGATTCCTATAATCTCATTATTCCTACAACTTTAAGGGTTAGAAGCAGAAGGAACTTTGCCCTTAACAAAGATGGTGGCCACTAGCGTCGGGAGACTGCCTGCCCGGGACAAAGAGGGCGGCCCCGCCAGCAGGAACCGGAAACACGATCTGGGCGGTGCGCGGGGTACGGTGGGCGCGCAAGGTGCGCGGGTCAGGGCATGAAGCTGGGCCGGGCCGCTCTGGCCCTGCTGCTGCTGGCGCCGTGCGTGGTTCGTGCGGTGGAGCCCATCAGCCTGGGTCTGGCCCTGGCCGGCGTATTCGCCAGCTATATCTCCTACCCTCGCCTCTACTGCCTCTTCGCGGAGTGCTGCGGCCAGAAGCGGAGCCTCAGCCGGGAGGGTAGGCGGGCACCAGGCGGCCGGGATGCTGCGGCAGGGGGATGGCGCCGCTGCCAGGCCAGACTTTGGTCGGAGGCCTGAGAGATGAGTGGTCGGGGCCGGGGGTAGGGTGTCAGCCCTTCGCGGAGCTCTCCGGGGCGGCCTCACGGCACCTCTTCCGCTTGGCTTTGGGGCGCAGCCTGGCAGCAGCCCGAAACGTTCCAAGGCCAGCCCTTAGCAAGGGCAGAGTTCGTCGCACCAGAGTCCCTCCGCGCTCTCCAGACCAGGCTCCGCGGGCCCCACGGCCTGGAAATGGGGCTGCCTTTTGCCAGCTTGTTTTTCTCCTGACCAGAGTGATCTTTCCTTTCTCAGCGCTGCAGAAGGATCTGGACCACAAGCTCTTTGGACAGCACCTTGCAAAAAAAGTCATCTTAAACGCCGTGTCTGGTTTCCTAAGCAACCCGAAGCCCAAGAAGCCCCTGACCCTCTCCCTGCACGGGTGGACGGGCACCGGCAAAAACTTCGCCAGCAAGATCATCGCGGAGAATATTTACGAGGGCGGACTGAACAGTGACTATGTACACCTGTTTGTGGCCACGCTACACTTCCCCCACGCCTCTAACATCACACTGTATAAGGCAAGAGCATTTAAATGACCGTCTTCGCGGTTGACCCGGGATTGGGGTTTCTCCGTTGTGGGGTGGGATATGGGGATTCCACGTCAGTGAGTGAGCCTCAACATGGCTCTGTATGTCAGTTCCTCTTTAAAAGGTGTGCACAGAAGTGGTCATATCCGTTGGACAGCTGAGGCTAGACTAGCCTGTGCACCGTGTTTTAAAGGGAACCGGCAAGAGCTGGGGGTAGCTCTGGGTAGAGCACTTGTCCAGAATGTGCGAAGTTCTGGATTAAGTCTCCACCACAACTCCCGGATAGATATGTAAGTTACAAGGGTTTGAGCTACATAGAGCAGTTAGACCACCAAAGTTTTATGAGTGACCTCTGTGTTCGGTAAGGTAACAACTTGGCTGGGAAGTGGGGACATAACAACTCCAGGGTCTTTAGGAGTCACATCCCCACCCCCACTCCCCACCCCCATTGTGAAAAGGAAACCTAGAGGCCAAGTTTGCTTTGACCCAGCTGTTGCAACCTGCTATTGGAGTTTAATTCTGATAACAGGCTCACACCTGAATTCAGGTTCGGTCCCTCCCTCCCTACAGCTGTGCAGTTGGGGCTGTCACTTAACCTGAGCAGGGACACTCTCTGTCTTAGAATGGTGCTTCACCCTGAGTGTGTTAGTGCACCCCCTTTCTGTTGAGCACTGTGTGGCTTTGTGCAGGTTGTTTAATCTCGGTGCCTGAGGTCAGCGGGTGTTTTCCTACACACCCAGCAGGCTGAGGCAGGAGGATCACACCTTTGCGGTTAGTCTGGGCTACACAGTAAGCTTCTGTTTGAAAACAGAAATAGAGAGGATGGCAGGTGGAGGAAGACAAGAAAATAGGGGCTCAGGATCATTTCCTCAATGGCTTTGGGGAGAAGATTCAAAAATGTTGAGTTATAGCCAGACGTTAATCCCAGCACTCGGGAGGCAGAGGCAGGCGGGTTTCTGAGTTCGAGTCCAGACTGGTCTACAGAGTGAGTTCCAGGATAGCCAGGGCTATACAGAGAAACCCTGTCTCGAAAACAAAACAAAACAAAACAATGTTGAGTTAACAGTGCTTGGAACGGTGTCTCCCTGCAGAGAGCGCTTGTACAGTCTGGGGCAGGAGACTGGGCACACCTCCGTGGCCTTCTAACGACTGAGTGAGTTGTATGGAAATGTTCCCTTGCCACGTGGTTCAGGTCTCTGAAGGTTCCGCTAAGGCAGTTTCTCAACCTTCCTAATGCTGTGACCCTTTAATTCAGTTCCTCATAAAATGATTTCGGTGTTACTTCATAACTGTAATTTTGTTACTGATATGAATCTTAACACAAATATCTGATCAGCAGGTATTTGATAAGTGCTCCCCAGGGGTCTCAACACACAGGTTGAGAACTGCTGCTGGGAGGGGAAGCTGGTCCATACCTGCAGAGTTGCTGCTTACATTAGATACAAAGGAAAACTGTATCGTGGTCACAGAGCAGTGGAAACACCCTAAGCAGATAGATGTACAGTGTAGCTGTTCGTGTGTTCTTTAGAAAGATACCTGGCTGCCTTCCCCAGCTCACTTCAGGAGGAGGGTGGCTGGAAATACCTACGCGTTAGGTAGGATTTGGGCTCAGTTTTCCCAGGAAGAAGCTTTAAGAGGTCTGTGTGTCTCCCCTTGATGGCTTAGTGTACAGGAACCTGGCTGGGGTTTGTTGGGGGCTGGCTTAGGGTGACTGAGGCTCTGATTTCATTCTTTAGCATCTGCCCCACCGAACAACCAAATACAAATAAGGAGGGCTTGTTCGTCTGCTTTGTTCTCGAGCCCCCTGCCCATGAGCTCACTGTTGCAGCCTGGACTCTGTTTATCATCATCATCGTCATCATTTTAGTTTGGTCTTTTTTTAAAATTTTGTGTTTGTATGTGCTTGTGAGCATGTGTGTACATATGTCTGTCTCTGGTGATGTTCCTCAGGATCTGTCGACATTTTATTGAGACCTGGGCCTGCCTACCAGGCAAGTCCCATGGCTCCTGTCTTTGCTTCCTCAGTACTCAGGGCTCTCACTTGGCTTCCTCTCAGGGGTGCTTGTAAGACAGGCACTTTACCCCACTAAGCTTTCTCCCCAGCCCTGGCCTGGAGCTCTTGCTCTGTCTTAGCAGGATCACAGATGAATGTCACCATGTAGAGTGTGTTCCTGGTCAGGATAGCCTCGTCACACCCCTCCCAGGATGCCGAGCAAGCAACAGACTCCCTGAGGGAGCCTGTGACTGAGTCAGTGCTTTGCAGGCTGGACTGCAGAGGAAGGGCTGAGGGGATGGTGGGCTTCTGCCTCTCATCCAGAGGCTGGCATCATAGGATCTATGTGACATTGTGAGGACAGAGCTGGTGCCTGGCTGACACAAGGTCACAAACCTGGAGCGTTGGCATAGGGCAGTGTTGGACCGAGATCCCATCCTGCCTCAGCCTAACTACATTTTCTTAGGCAAGTGCTCTGTAGCTCGGGGTCCTGGTCTGTGGCATGGGTATGATGCTATCCATACAGGAAGTGCTTGTGAGGCCAAAGGTGTATGGGTGTAATGCTCATAGCACAGTGCTCCAGAAACGCAGCCATTGTCCTGACAGCCTGGGCTTGCTTAGCACTAGTGAGGCTCAGGGTAAATGCTCACAAAAACAAATCCAAAGCTGATAGAATTGTGTCGTCTCCCCCCCTCCACACACACCCACACACGACCCCTCCCTTCCCCCACCCCCACCCCCAGAGCTCTTAATTGTAGCAGGAATCATTTGTGAAATGGGTGGAAGCATTCACCTGTCAATAAAAATGCTGACTGGCCAACGAGCTGAGGCAGAATTAGAAGGTAGGACATCGGCAGAGATATAGAGTTAGAAGCATGGGAAATTGGCCCCAGACTGCAGATGGAGAGAGACACAGGAAACTGAAGGAGAAAGAACTTGCCATGTGACACTCACAAAGTAGAATAATCAGGATTATTGAGATATGAGCTAGTTGGGGAACAGAACCAATGCTCTGGGCCCCGGTATTTCTTCATTTATACTTGAGTCTGAGAGTCATTATTTCAGAGAACTTGGGCGTGGGTGTCGGAACCCACAGTTACACTGAAGGGCCCCCTTGTCCTTCAGGACCAGTTACAGATGTGGATCCGAGGCAACGTGAGCGCCTGTGCTCGCTCCATCTTCATCTTTGATGAGATGGACAAGATGCACGCCGGCCTCATCGACGCCATCAAGCCTTTCCTAGACTATTACGATGTGGTAGATGAGGTCTCCTATCAGAAGGCCATCTTCATCTTCCTCAGGTGAGGCTGTGGCTGGGACATGCTGGGACACCCTCGAGCTGGGGGCTTTGGGGAGAAATACAGTCCCTCCTCACTGCAATTGTTTCGGCAGCAATGCAGGAGCAGAGAGGATCACAGACGTGGCTCTGGATTTCTGGAAAAGTGGGAAGCAGAGGGAAGAAATCAAACTCAGAGACATGGAGCATGCCCTGGCCGTGTCGGTCTTCAATAACAAGAACAGTAAGTATGGCCATCTAAACCCCTAACCGCACACCCCTACTGCTCCCGGAGCCGACGGCCTCCCTGAGCGACCACTGTAATGAGCTGCAGGGGGCGTTACAGATGAGTTGGTAAAGACAGGGTTTGCTCTATGTTCCTCGTAGAGGAAGAGCAGGCAGTTGAAGCAGAAGGCCACTGCAGATGGCTGCAGGAGGCAGTAATGGGGAAGGCTTCTCCCTTTGCAGTGTCTTCCCTCTGTCACAGACACTTGCCCTACCTTGTGGAGTAGGTAGATTCTGGTTGACTGCTTCTTACTGAGGGCACAGGCGGGGGAGGAGCTTGTGCAACACCGGGCTGGGCAGCCAGTACTTGGAGCTTGACTCTCAGCTCAGCTGCTTCTCCAGCTACTGTCATGCAGACCTTTGACCTTGAACCCTACGAGGCAGACAGCCACGAAGGTGACTCACTGGTTATCTCACCAGGTTGTTGAGGTAACAAAAGGCTACAGGCCCCACTGGAAACATGCTCACCAAGAAATCCGCATTGAAGTTAGGTGACTAGCTAGCTCGGTGCATTCTGTTACTCCTGTGCAGAAAAGACAAACATTTTTGCGCGCTCTCTCTCTCTCTCTCTCTCTATGCTATAAAGGATGACTGCATACAACAGGAAATACAGACTGATGGGCAGCAGTCCATCAAGAGGACTCTGTGCATGCGTGGTGTGCTTGTGTGTTGAAGGCAGGGGGACCTCCTTCGGGGCTGTAGCAGGGATAAGGGATAATTGAGAACTCTGTCGTGGCTAGTAGGCAATAGTGCTGGGGGGGAGGATGAGCAGAGCAGTCTTGGGAGGAGGACACATGCTGGGCCACCCTGGAGGGGACATTTGCTGAGGACACACGTCTCAGTTGGCAGTATATGGGTGGTTTTGCTTTTATGTGGTTCACACTCAAACCCAGGGCCGTGCATATGCCAGCTAACTGCCCTACCACCAGCCCAGCTGGTATTATTTTTAAGCCATGTGACCATTTGAAGTCACTGGTTCTGCTGAGCGCTTATGCTTGGGGTCACCTCCCCAGCCAGGCAGATGCCCCCAGGGTTCTGGCACAGAGTAGGCCTTCAAGACAGAAGTTACAATGGTGACTGCTCCACAGTCGGTTCTTTGCTGTGGCCACGGTCCTCCCCCAAGTACAATCAGTGCGGAGCACCGTTCAGAGAACACAGACCCTGGGCTCTGCACAGCTTGCATAGGGAGGCAGAGCACAAAGACTGATAGGCTAGGCAGGACATCAAGACATGTCACGGGCTCTTCAGGGCATCCTGCAGGTACTGAGTCAAGGGTTTCCAGGACTGGGAGGCTGAGCTATGCAGTTAGGCTTTTGTGGGGAAGATGTTGTCAGAATCCTGACCCTTGAGTTGCACGGCCTTGCTGGCCTGCCTTATGACCCAGGGGAGTCTAGGTGTTGCTTCCGAATGCTCTGCAGGGTCTAGGCACTGGCAGGCAGCGGCTGTGGATTCCTTTATTGCAGGTCCAGCTACAGAAGCTCTACTTGGAGACTAGCTGGTGGAGTCTGTGGCTAGCCCTCCCTTACCTCTTTTTTCGAACCTCTTCCAATCTGTCCACAAGCTTCTCACCACCCTGCCTGGGTCCCAGCAGTGTGGTGCATGTGGCCGTCTAGTCTGCCTCCCATCTCAAAGGCACACAGGAGAGGCCTTTCCAAGCCCAGAGCTCTAAAGTGTCTGTTTTAAAGCTTTTTTTGTATTTTTCATTTTTGTGTGCCTATGTATGTGCATGTGGGTGTCCAGAGAGGGTTTTGCATCCCTGGACCCAGAGTTGCACATGGTTGTGAGCAGCCTGAGGAGTACTGGGACCCAACCCAACAAGTGCTCATGTTGGTTTCTTTTTGTGTGACAGGGTTTCTCTGTGTAGCCCTGGCTGTCCTGGAACTCACTCTGTAGACCAGGCTGGCCTTGAACTCAGAGATCCACGTGCCTCTGCCTCAGGAGAGCATGCTAGTGTTAAAGGTGTGCACTGTTAAAGGCATTTTTTGTTTGTTTGTTTTTCGAGACAGGGTTTCTCTGTGTAGCCCTGGCTGTCCTGGAACTCACTCTGTAGACCAGGCTGGCCTTGAACTCAGAGATCCACGTGCCTCTGCCTCAGGAGAGCATGCTAGTGTTAAAGGTGTGCACTGTTAAAGGCATTTTTTGTTTGTTTGTTTTTCGAGACAGGGTTTCTCTGTGTAGCCCTGGCTGTCCTGGAACTCACTTTGTAGTCCAAGCTGGCCTCAAACTCAGAAATCCACCTGCCTCTGCCTCCTGAGTGCTGGGATTAAAGGCGTGTGCCACCACGCCCGGCACTGTTAAAGGCATTCTTAACTAATGGACCTCAAAGGTGTCCCCTTATGTCACCCTGCCCTTGCTGTCCCTGCTGCATCCCAAGGCAGTACTCCTGGGCAGGTCTCATCTTGTCTCTTCCTCACTGTATGGAGATGGGTGGCATGGCCCCCAGTGAATTATTCTGTCTGGACCAATCATTGTTATGTGTCACCTTTCTGTCTTTCCCAGGTGGCTTCTGGCACAGCAGCCTTATTGACCGGAACCTCATAGATTATTTTGTCCCCTTCCTGCCCCTGGAGTACAAGCACCTGAAAATGTGCATCAGAGTGGAGATGCAGTCCCGAGGCTATGAAGTAGACGAGGACATTATCAGCAAGGTGGCTGAAGAGATGACGTTCTTCCCCAAGGAGGAGAAGGTCTTCTCTGACAAGGGCTGCAAAACTGTGTTCACCAAGCTGGACTACTACCTGGACGACTGAGGCCGGCTGCCGGGCTCCTCCCCAGAAGAGGCGTGGACACTCCTGCTGAGGTTAGCGGGGGAAGTCCTGTTTCTGCTCCTCAGAGCCTGCAGGTGGCCGTGCTGTAGGGACCACAGATGCAACATGGACCTGAAGCTCCTGAAGCCTCCAGAGATGAAAGCAGCTCCCAGCCTGTCCATTCTGGATGCGTGATTTTTTTAAAATTATGTTTTAATTTCAGATGTTTCTGTTTTGAGGCAGAACAAGTAAGTTTTACTGCAAATGTGATAAACTTTTTATTTAAAGTGGGTTTTAATACTATAAGAAGCTTTCAGCAGTGGCTTTGTGTGTCTTTTGAAACTGTTGGATGACATTACCAGTATTTCTACTTCAGAAACCCAAGCCTGGCCATCTGCTGCTTGGAAGGGATGGTTATCTCAGGAACCAGGGGCCTGAAGCAGCCCTGCCAGGGGCCATAGTGGTTAGGTGAGCCTGGATCACAGATGCGACTGTGCTCTTCTCTGGACTCCTTAGTAATAAGATAAGTGAGCTTTCCGGGCATGGTGGCGCACGCCTGTAATCCCAGCACTTGGGAGGCAGAGGCAGGCGGATTTCTGAGTTTGAGGCCAGCCTGGTCTACAGAGTGAGTTCCAGGACAGCCAGGAATATACAGAAAACAAAAAAAAAAAAAAAAAAAAAAAAAAAAAAAACAAAACAAAAACCAACAACAAAAAGCTCATTTATCTTAACAACTCTGCATGCTTGTCAGGTCCACTCCAGTTGCCAGGCATGACAGAGCTCTGGAGAGGCTTGTTTTATGCAGCACACAAACGCCTGCCAAGGGGCAGGGCTCCTGTAGGTGTGGTCATCGTTCAAGGCCCTGACAGGGCTGGGTTTAGCAGGGAAAAAAGGGCCTGATGTCAAAACAAGGTCAGCTGCTGGCAGGACCACACTCTGCCTCTGCTACCAGCCTGTTCAAGGCCCCTTTTCAGGTGGCCCAGGATTCCCAGTGATGGTTCCAAGTCCTCAGGAAACATGTCAGGTCTGACCACTCATCTGATGATGGCGCCCAGGCACTGAGCCCTAACTGAGGAGCAGGGGTTCCTCTGTCCTGCTGAGTCCTGTCTTTGCAGATACGGCAGCATGAGACAGGTGGGCACTGTGTCAGGCTCCTAGACACCAACTAAGGAAGGAAGGGAGCAGCAGTATGTCGGTACAGAAGCTTATCCTTCCAGACTGCTCTGTCCTGTGGCAGCCATCTATCAGGACTGCCGAGAAGCGAGGTTAGTGCAGTTACACGGAGACCTGGCCAACAGACAGACCTAGAATCGGGTTCTGTCTGCTCTGGGCAGGAAGATCCAGCAAGCAACTAGGTCTCTCAGCAGTGGCCAGGTATCACACCGTGATAAAAGGCACCTCTGAGTAGGAAAAGTGCAGTCCACCACAGCATCCAGAATACCAAACTATCCAAGGCACGGAGCCTGCATCCAGGGTTCTGATTCAGACCCAGCACTTGTGGATAGCTCAGTCAGGAGGATGCTATGTGGTAGGAAAGCCTGACTGGTAGCTCCTGCAGCTTGCTACCCAGCCTGTCTAGCTGGCTCTGAGCTCCAGAGCCTGTTTGGAAGGTGGAGAAATAACAGTGCCCAAGTTGGCACGTGTAGGTAGGCATGTGATTGCCTGCCCCTCATGTATGTAAACACCGCACAGAAAAAGCCCTTACCTACCAGAGGAAGCTCTCCAGCACCGGATATAGCCTGTCCTATATGTGTGGGTAACACCATTTAAAGCAAACATTGATTTTTGTGTGATGGGGTCAACCTGCACATCCAGGTCAAGAAGGCAACGGGCCGTTCCAGATCCTTGATTCTGAGCTCGGTGTGCTACCACACAGACAGGAGAAAACTCAGGAAAGTTACGAGTTACAATGCACCACTGCTTTTATTATCTTGCGTCCATCTCTGTTCTCACAGGGGCAGGCCACACCAGGCCTTTCAAAGTTGGAGATAGTAACAGTAGTCCAAAGGTGGCCAACACGTGTCCACGTATTACATCATTGTAAACAGAAATGTGTGTTTCTTCTTGTCTGGGAGCCCAACAGGTCATAAACGGTAACTTGGCTCCAGTCCAAGACTAGGGCCTGAAAGTCACCCTCACCTTGGCACGTTTTGGCTTGCTTCCTGCTTGAGACAGGGTCTCTATATACGTAGCTCAACTGACTTTAAACTCGGATTCCGAAGTGCTCGGATTACAGGCATGCACACCACTGGCCTGGCATTCACTTGTGCAGCCTAGACGGCCTCAAACTTGAGACAGTCCTGCCATGGCCTCACAGGTACTAGCACTAAAGGTGACCACTGCCACACCCAGCTCACCGTGGCATTTCTAAATGACTAGATGTGATTCTCTTTGAGGCATTTCCGTGTTATAAAAATAGCCGTTCTACCACATTGTATAAAAACATGGCAGTGTTTCCATGTCTGCAGCTGCATAGCATCTGTAGTTCAGAATGGTTCACAAGGATGGACTCAGTTCCCTGCAGTCAGAGCAGCCCAGATGCCACTCAAGGCGTCATCCTGAGATTACACCCAGAACCCACAAACTGAGTTGTGCCAGTATAGCTGTACTCTCTACACATTTAACAATAAGACCCCCCCCCCCTTTTTTTTTCTTTTGAGAGTTTCATGTGGCTCAGGCAATTCTCAAACTCAAGCTAGTTGAGGAATCCTGGGATCCTAGGATCCTGGAATCCTAGGATCATGGGTATTGTGCCCATACACAGCAACGTTAAAAACCTGAGAATAAGCTTTATTCTATTTTATGTCCTTCCTACATCTTTATTTTTTTGAAAAAGGGCTATATAGTCTTGGCTGTCCTTGAACCCACTCAGTAGACCAGGCTGGGTTCGAACTCCCAGAATCTACCTGCCTTTGAATTAAAGGTGTGCCCCAGCACTTGTGGCACTTCCTAGGTTTGAAAATGCATGGTAATGCATGGTATCTTACATTTATTACCTAAGCTTTAGAAGTAAAAATATAAATTTTAAATATGTGCATGTCCTTTAAAAAAAAAATGGCATCTCTGGTGTACAGCAGACACACTCCTTCCCATGAGGTTTGGCCAGGTCAGCCCCAGCCTTGAGCTTCTCTTCCTATGCATGGTCTGCAAATCAGAGCTTGACCTTCAGAGCAAGTGTAACAGGCAAACAGGGTCCAAAGACCTCCCTCAAAAACGACAGCTCAAAAAAAAAAAAAAAAAAAAAGGCCGGGCATGGTGGCGCACGCCCTTAATCCCAGCACTCGGGAGGCAGAGGCAGGTGAATTTCTGTGTTCGAGGCCAGCCTGGTCTACAGAGTGAGTTCCAGAATAGCCAGGGATACACAAGAGAAACCCTGTCTCAAACAAAACAAAACAAAACAAAAATGACAGCTCATCCTGATGCAAGCAGGAATGGGGCTGGGGTGAATCTAACAGTTGATAGGCAAGGTACAAGGCAGCTGTGACCCACACACAGTGGGAGACAGGACAGAGCATCTCACAGCCAGGGCTGAGCAGCAGCGAACGGGAGGCATAAACTCAAAGGCTCTGTGTCCCTGTGTGCTCCAGGGGCCTCAGAGGGAGCCCCCACTGCTCACACTGACAGTCCAGCCAAGGTCAAGCCCGAATGCTCCCCTCCAACAGCTAGCATCTGTCAGTGCTACCAGCTTCTGAAATTGTGAGTGCCAGCTCAAGGCAGAAAAGAAAAAAACCCAGTGGTAGGAAACTCTGCGTCCCCAAGGTTGCAGCAGGGTGCTGCAGGCCCATTAGTGGCATCTGAGGCATGGGTGCCGTTTGGCCACACAGGACTTTGGCCTGCGTTCAGACAGGTTGGTCTTTTAGGCACTTGATTCACAGTAACAGTGTGAGCATTCTAAAAGTTCATCTTCAGATGCTGCACTGACAGCATCCCAAGTCCACAGGTGCAAATGTGCAAAGCCCCCCCCGGGGGGGGGCTTCAAAGTGCTTCTCCATGACAAGGCCTTAAAGGGGGTGGGAGGCTCCCCTGAATCTTCCCACTCCACTGGATGAAAGAGCTCAGTGGAAATCCAGCCGGGACTGCACAGTCTTGCAGCCCTTGTCTGAGTATATCTTCTCATCCTTGGGGAAGAAGGTCATTTCATCTGCCACACTGGTGACGATGTCCTCATCAATAGCAGCCCCTCGGGCCCTCATCTCTGCCCGCACACACATCTTCACGTGTTTGTACTCCAAGGGCAGGAAGGGGATAAAGTAGTCGATGAGGTTTTTGTCTATTAGCCCACTGTGCCACAGGCCACCTGCAGAACAAGACACAGCGGGTCTCCTGTCACCGCCACCTAGCCACATCCCATCCTTCGTGCCTTCACCCTTCCAGAGACTCTGTCAAGTGACACGTGCCCTCAAAATACCCTAAGAAATCTCCCTATGGCAGCAAAGCCACAAACAAGGGTGTTGCTGGCTTCGAAAAGACACACTGCTGAGAATCTACTCGATGCCAGCCGAGTACTGGGTCCCCCGCTCCATAGTGGACTCACTGTGCTTGTTGTTGAAGACCCCCACAGACAGCACAGGCTCCAGGTCCTTCAGCTGGATCTCCTCCCTTTTTCTTCCTGCCCGCCAGAAGTCCAGGGCCGTCTTAGTTATCAGGTCCCCTCCTGCATTGCTGAGTTGGCCAGGGATGCAAAGACCATATCACATGTGAAAGATGCCTGTCTCCTTGCAGGATTCACCCGCCCAAGGCTTCATTCCTTCTCAAGGCTAGAACTGACCCCGGGGTCCTGTGCCTGATAATCAGGTGCTACCATAGCACTATGTGACACTCCAGCTCCCAGGGGTGCTACATTTCTAGTCCTTCCAAAGCTTTAAGTCAGGACTATTTGCAGTGTGCTACCAGACAAGGACAAAAGGCTTGTCTGTCTGCAAGCAATGTAAATGCAGTGTTTAGAACTCAGAGTGGCTGGCAGGGGCACCCAGCGCCATGCCAGAGGCCCACTGTGGCTCATCCCCAACTCCCTTTCTATGCCAGAGTGACACTGGGAAGTGAGAAATGACAGGTGAGCCTATGGCTTTGTCAAGTTGGCACTTCTGTCCCGGATGGCCAGGAGAACCTCATCCTAGCACTTGGAGGTCCCTGAGAAGCCTCGTTGGCTGACCTGAGGAAGATGAAGATGGCTCTGCGGTAGGAAATCCCATCCACCTGCTCATAGTAGTCCAGGAAGGGTTTGATTGCATCAATGATCCCAGGATGCAACTTATCCATCTCGTCAAAGATGAAGACGGAGCTGCCACACGCGCTCACATTGCCTCGGATCCACTTCTGGAGCTGGTCCTGGACCAACCTCAAAGAGAGAGGCAGCTCAGAGGATGTTCCAGAGGATGGGGAGCGGGGCGGGGGGAGCTGCCTGGGCCTTGGGAAGCCACCAACTGCATACTTGCCCCCACGAAGCAGATGACCCTTTCCCACAGGTGGAAAGGCACTAGCCATCAAAGCCTGGCCAGTTGACTTGAATCCCTGGGACCCAAATGGCTAAAGGACTGACTTCCAAAAACCACCGCTGATACACCTCTGTATGCAGGCCCAAACAAGGTGGAAGGAGAGAACCCCTGAGTAGCTCTGTCAAGGTATTTCATCACAGCAACAGGAAAAGAAGCCGAGACAAGAGGCACCCAGAAATGACAACTGGATTTGGATCTGCACAATGCAGGGGACCAAGGCTCTGGACTGCCACAGTGAGTGAAGGTGCTGCCCTGGCTGGCATAAGAAGCCCTGAGCTACATCCCTAGCACCCTTGCTTTACTGAAACACCCAAGCAGCAACTTCTCATCCCCTAAGTGGGAAAGGCCACAACTAGACCACCCACTGTGTATACTGTACTTCAAGAGATCTATAATAAAATCCAGAAAACAGGAACCTAACTTCGTGGTGGGGACGTTAGCTTGGTGGCACAGCACTTCCTCAGCACCTTCAAATAAACCCATCCTTCCTTCTGGCACTCCTCCCTGGCTGACAACAGAGACTCAGTTTCATTTCCTCCTTCGATTGGGTTTCAGTTTGCTAGCTCCGTCCAGCAGGAGGCCAAGCACCAACAAGGAAGTCATTTATATCAGAATCAAGGGATGAAGATGCAGAGATCTCACAAGGACAAGCAGGCGGGAGCTTTGCTCCCGAAACACCGGCAGGCAAAGCCCAGGCTGCAGCACACAGAGGTGGCAAGTTTTAGATGTGGCCATGCCCAAGCAAACTATCTAAGGCCGCCCTACCTAACACCCTGTGCCCTGTGGGAATGGAAATCCCTTTATGGGTGCCTAAGGCAGAGGCCTGGAGACAGGAGGTGAGGAGGTCAGGCTGTAAGGGACAAGTCACCTTGCCTCTCTTGCCCACTTTCTCTGATTTCAGTCCCCTCTTCCCTCCCCCTAGTCCCAGGAATGATACCCCACCCCACCTCACCCCTACACTGACTGGCTCCATCTTTAAATGTCCATAGCATCCTCTACCTCACTGGATTATTTTGGAATAGCAATTTTAAAAATAGAGAAGATGGGACACACCTATAATCCCAGCACTTGGAAAATGAAGGTAGGAGGATCAGAAGTTCAAAGCCAGCCTCTGCTATTTAGTGAATTTGAAGACAACCTGGGCTACATTAGACCCTGTCTAAGACCACCCTCTCCCCCACATGCCATAAACTGGGCAGATTGATAGATGCCTGTTAATCTCAGCCCTCAGAAAGTTGGATCCCTAACACCAAAGGCAGCCTGGGGTACATGACGAGGCACTGTCTCAGAAAGTATAAATAAATATCATTTAATCCCAGCCTTAGAGGGCAGAGGTAGGTAGATCTCTGTGAGTTCCAGGCCTGCCAGACCTACACAGTAAAACTCAGTTAACAAATAAATTACAGAAAGCAAAGCAGAGGCCAGAGCTACTGAGTAAAGTACCCCAGGCATATGATCAGAAATCGGTAGGTTTTCTTGCCTGGTACAGTTTTATCTTCTGCTCATGCGGGAAGTGCAGAGTAGAGACGAACAGGTGGACAAAGTTACTCTTCAGGCCTTTTGGATAAAGGTTTTCAGCCACAATTTGGCTGATAAAATTCTTGCCCGTGCCAGCCCAGCCGTGCAAGGACAGAGTCAATGGTTTCTTGGAATTTTTGTTGTTCCTGAAGCCAGTCAATGCCTTGAGAATCACTTCGGTGGCAAGGTGTTGTCCAAACAGCTTCTCTTCCAAGTCCAGCTTGAGGGCTGCGGAGGCCCGCCCCAAAACAAAGAGAAAAACACAGGTTAAAAAAGTACCTGAGCCGGGCGTGGTGGCGCACGCCTTTAATCCCAGCACTCGGGAGGCAGAGGCAAGTGGATTTCTGAGTTCGAGGCCAGCCTGGTCTACAAAGTGAGTTCCAGGACAGCCAGGGCTATACAGAGAAACCCTGTCTCAAAAAACCAAAAAAAAGTACCTGAGACAGAGGCACAGTTAGCGACTGATCCAGCAGGGGGTCTCTGCCAAGAGTCAGAGCCAGGACCATAAGGATCTACAGTCAGATCCTTAAATGCCAGTTCTCCTTAACATCTAAATGTCAAACAAGCTACACAGATTCTTCCATCCAGGGAAGAACCATCTCGCGGCTGTGCTCCGGGCTAGCTTTCCCGCCACCCCTGATGGCTCGGGATAAAAACCAGCAAGAGCGACAGGCGGGCTTTCTGGATGGAGCAGCACGCCTGGCACCCCCTGGCGGGGCGCACCAGCTGGCCCCGCTGCGTTCAGTTCTCCAGGCGGTCACCGCAAGGCCTGCGAAGGTGTGGCGAGGTCCCGGCCGTGTGTGTTTCCGGCGGCGCCGCCTCCAGCGGGAGCGGGAGCGGAAGCGGAGCTCCCAGCGCCCTCCCGACCGGCCCGCGGGCACATACCCGACGTGTTGAGGGGCCGTTCCTCATGGCAGCACTCGGTGAAGCGGCAGTAGAAGTCGGTATAGGACAGGTAGCCGGTGAGCGCCGACACGGCCCCGATGGCGATGCCCACGCTTACGGGCTCGAACGCCCCCGCCACGTGGGCGGCCAGCAGCGCCCACAGGGCCGTGGAGCCCCCAAACGCTCCGATTCGTCTCATCGCACGCAGCAACGCCACTGCTGCTGCGCTCGGAGCGCAGGATCCAGTCCCAGCGAACTGAACTTCCGGTACGACGCTGTCACTTCCGCTTAGCTAGAAAGCCGCCTTGTTGGAAAGGGGCGGGGAGACTATAGTGGCCAAGCCCTCTAGAGACCATTAAAGGAATTTCATTCCTATCTTTTCGAGGTCCTGTTTGTTGGTTGGTTTGTTATACAAACACATACACACACACACACACACACACACACACACACACACACATATAAACACACACACATACACACATGAGACAGAGAGAGGGGGAGAACGCAGAGATGGATCAGTTGTTAGGAGCACTGACTTGCTCTTCCTGAGGACTTGAATTCACTTCCAAGCACCCACATTCCTGTTTTGTAATGGTCTCTAACCAGTTCCAGGAGTTCTGCCGCTCTCTTTTGGCCTCTGTAAGCACTGCACACGATGCACAGACATACATGCAAGCGAAACAATCATACACACAACATAATAAGCATAACATATGCAAGCAAAACAATCATACACACAACATAATAAAATCATTGGAAAAATATGCACACATAAAAACCAAAAGCCAGCTGGATGTGGTGGCGCACACCTTTGATCCCAGCACTCAGGAGGCAGAGGCAGGCGAATTTCTGAGTTCAAGGCCAACCTGGTCTACAGTGTGAGTTCCAGGACAGCCAGGGCTATACAGAGAAACCCTGACTTGAAAAAAACAAAACAAAAAACAAAAACAAAAAAAACCACCTCCAAAAAACCCCAAAAGCCCAGATTGGGCTCCCAGCACCCACATCTGGTGGGTTATAACTGCTTGTACCTCCAGAACTTTTCCTCCGAGCTTTGTGGACTCCTCCACATATACGGTGCTGTAAGAAGCTCAGGCATGCACATACATGTAAAATAATACGTAAATAAATAAATCATAATAATAATAGCAACAATAATGTGTGTTTGTGGCAAGAGAGACAGAGCTGAGCACCTGGGATGTGAAGCACATAGGGGCGCGTGTGGGGTATTCACAGGTAAGGCGGACATTTGTTTATGGGCATACCACACAGTGGGCCCCAGGCTGCCTGCTGGGAATTCAGCAGTGGAGCAGAGTTGGTCCTGCCTTTCAGAACATACAGGCTGTTGGGGAGGCAGGCAAGGGGACAAGGACTAATACTGAATCATCAAAGTCCAGGTACTGTGGGGCGGGGAGAGCCTTTGCCTATGCTGAAAACCGAAGGAGTTGGTCAAGCAAAAAACAAGCAGTGGTGTGGTCTATGTAAAGAGTAGAGTTTGTAAACAGCCAGTCTGAAATGTTGTGATTACATTCCACACACCATCTTTATATCAACTTGATATAGAGTTTGGAGCCACAGGCTTTTTTCTTTTTGTTTGTTTGTTTGGGTTGTTTTATTTTGTTTTGTTTTGTTTTCAAGACAGGGTTTCTCTGTGTAGCCCTGGCTGTCCTGGAACTCACTTTGTAGACCAGGCTGGCCTCGAACTCAGAAATCCACCTGCCTCTGCCTCCCGAGTGCTGGGATTAAAGGCATGTGCCACCACGCCCAGTGCCACAGGCTTTTAATAGGGACAATGCAGCCAACTTGAATATCATTCCCCAAGGAAGTAGATTGTCCATACATACTTGGTCCAGACTTTGCCAAACTTGATTGAGTTCCTTTAGTAACTAATGTTCAATAAATAACTCGTGAACTCTGGCTGTGTGTTAGGCCCAGCACCATATAAAGCACATATACCAGTCTTACAGCACGGGACAGGACAGGTATGGCTCCTGACTGTCCTTATTTCTGGGGGGATAAGGCAAAAAGCTAAGGCCCCAGAGCCCCAGCAGGCTCATCTCAGTCACCTGTCCCAGCATGCTAATTAAAGAGATGCTTACTAGTGAAAAGCAGATAAAAGAGTTCCTACTGAGGTCTCTCATTGGGAGTAGGAGCAGATGGGGGAGGGGCAGGTGACCCCAAGTCCATCTTCTGGACACTGACATGAGCTTCAGGTTTACATAGAGGAAGAATTAGGACAAGGGACAAGAGGCACGCATAGGTAAGCTGTCCTGGTCAAAGGGTGGGTTGATCATTATCTCAGTCTAGTTTTGAATGACGGCTCACAGGAGTCCATACTGTTTGAAGGAACCAATCAGTTCTCAGAAGATTGTTCCAGCTGTCCCTTCAGAGAAAACCACACTCACAGGATGATGTGTTTGCTCGCCCATGCTTGGGGTTGGTGTAAGTCCCTTGCCATAATGTAACTGATGGATCAGCCCTGCTTCAGGAGTCCACGCTGACTGCAGGGTTAGGACAAAGGCTGGAGCCTATTTTAGCAGTCTGGAATAGAACACTGTAAAAGCTGACAGTAAGCTCACGCCTTTAATCCCAGCACTCAGGATGCAGAGACAGGCAGATCTTTGCATTTGAGGCTAGCCTGATCTACAAAGTGAGTTCCAGGACAGCCAGGGCTACATAGAGAAGCCCTGTCTCAAAAAAACAAAACAACCAAAACAGTGTAGCTACCTGTAACCTCAACAACTGAGAGACAGAAGCTAGAAGATGGGGCTTAAAGGCCATCCTTGGCTACACAGTGAATTAGAGGCCAGTATGGGCTATGTAAGACCCTGTATGCATACACACACACACACACACACGCGCGCGCGCGCACACACACACACACACACACTCAGGAAAAGAGGAGGGAAGGAAGGAAGGAAGGAAGGAAGGAAGGAAGGAAGGAAGGAAGGAAGGAAGGAAGGAAGGAGACAAGAAAAGAGATGCAATGAAGGTAGAATTGATTGCCAGGCTTCACCATGCTTTCGTTTCACCTTGAGGAACTTCTAAGCAAGGAGACAGTGCCTGTTACATTCTGATCACTTTGGAACTACATTGAGCTAGCAAAGGTCAAGTCCATAGGCAGGAAGGGACCAGTTCTATGGCTGAAACAATGTCCCGGAGGAAGCAGCCGGTGACCTGCTGTTCACAAGCAATGAAAGGCAGAGAAAGGGACTTGAGAGTGCCCGGATGTGGAGCCAAGAGGAGCTAGGGAGAGCCTTCTGAGGGGCAAGAAAGCCATAGAGGCAGATGGAGGGTAGGTGGGAGAGGAGGACCAGATAGCCCTTAGGTGTTCAGGGCCCATAGTTTTGTCTGTTTTGGGGGTTTGGTAGCTAGGGTAACCAAGATCTGAGAGCCAGAGACTCAGCATTAGGTGAAATGCTTGCTTCCAAGGTGTTGCCCCCTTACTGTGTTCTCCATGCAGAAGGTTTGAAAGGACAAGGAGGAGTCTCATGGTAAGCCCATGTGCACGTGTGACAGTGACAGCTGAGGACCCAGCCAGCCCAGCTTTCTCCCCCCCCCCCACCACGGAAAATAAGTTAGGTGAATTGACCGCTCTGAGCCAAGCTTTCTAGACCCAATGATGTGGCCAATATATTGACCCCCCCCCCCCCCCCGAGCGTGCCTATACATGCATCTGAGTATTTGTGTTCAGGTCAGCAGTTGGTGTCTTTGTCAAGTCCCTCTCCACATTCTTTTAAAGACAGCATCTCAATACATCCCTCTGGCTGCTTGGGAACTATCTATGTTGACCAGGCTGGTTCTCAGACATCTGAGATCCACTTGCCTCTGCCTCCCCAGCACTGAGATTAAAGGACTTCACTCCTGTGTCTGGCCTTCTGCCTTCTCTTTTGGGGGCTTCACCTTTTCTTGTCCTTTGTCTTCTATTTTGAGACAAGCTCTCTCACAGACTGAAGTGAGCTCCAGGGACCCGCCTGGCTCCATTCCTCTATCCCCTGTTGCTGGGGTTACAGAGGCAAGCGTGCAGCAGTGCCTGGCTTTTTTATGTGGGTGTGGAGAATCTGAACTCAAGTCCTTTCCATTGGAGCCATTTCCTAGCCTCCATGTCCTGACACTGCTGCAGAGGGAGTAGGGAGAGCAGCTTTCAAGCCACAGCAGCCATCCACGTTCTCTTGCAGGACCCTCTTAAATGAATTATCTTTATTATAAATATTAGCAAGGAATTAACCCAGCGGCTATATTTCTTTACCTTATCCTAGCCCCCAATAACTACACAGAGAAAGCAAGATTTATTTAAAACTGCACATCAATAGGTAAGCAGTTGAAGGATTACCTTAACCTTCTATGCTAATCTGGCTACCTCCCAGCCCCGTCCCATGACACTTGGATATTATCATTGATCTGCTTCTTTGGGTTTCAGGTGTGCTTCCATGACCTCTCTCTGGACTTGTTTCTCATGGCTTCAAACCCTCCATCTTCCTCATTTAACTCTCTCTCTCTCTCTCTCTCTCTCTCTCTCTCTCTCTCTCTCTCTCTCTTTCCTTCTTCTGGCTGGCTGATGTCCCTCTCTCTTCTCTATTGTGCCCAGCCATTGGGTGATCAGCATTTATTGAACAAGGCAGGGACTAAATGATAAGAACTGTTTACACAAACTTGAGACAAGGGATTCTTGAAATAAGTAACACAATGCCGTGTCCAACACAATGCCGTGTCCAGATTGAAACAAGATGTGAGGGAAATCAGCGTTTGACTAACACAAGGGCAAACTGTACACAGTGCACAACATTATGCCCACGGGACTCTGCGTGCTTCATGATTCGACTAAGCTTTCCTGCAACTTCAAATCCTTCCAGAAATTGTGGCAACGCAGAGAATTATCAGTGAGCCTTCTCTTTCAAACAGGCATGGGCTGAACAGGCTCTCTGGACTTGTGAAAAGATCGGAGCTGCTGGTCGCATGAGGAACCTCCTCTGGATGCGAGACTGCATGGCTGGCAAGTGCCCTGCATGCACTAGTCATACACCCCCACGCTACAAATAGGGAAACTGAGGCATGGGATGGTGATATCACATGTCCAGAGCCCCTCAGGTAGGAACAGAGGAATCAGGGCTTCTCCTTCACCTCCGTGGCTGCACTCCAAAGGACACGCTCAGCTTCCCCAGCCACGTGCCTGCTCTCTGTCTGGGCACCAGCTTAGACAGATGGATGACAGGTACCTTCCACTGGGAGCCAGGTTGGCTTCTATCAGCCAGCTGGATGAAACTTGTCAGGTGGCCCTAGGACCAAGATGCCACCGCAGAGAATGGGGAACAGAGGGGGCGGAAGGAAATCCTTTGGTGGGCCTTTTCTTGACTTGAGCCAGTTGTCTGCGGCTCTGAGACAGAAGACTTCTCAGGGGCGCATACTTAATGAATGAAGCATGCTTAAGAGCTTGGTTCCAGAAACTCAACCTCTTCCCATTTCCCAGCAGTGTCTGGCTCTACAGAAATGTCACTTTCTCCATGGACATACAATGTGACCGGAATAGGAAGTGAGACTATTGCCCACCTGGCTCACTGAGATACACTCCAAGGGTGAGCGCAGTGGCTCAAGCCTTTGAGTTCAGGAAGAGAGGACAGGCCATCTCCGCGGGTTCAAGATATCCTCTTCTACATAGTGAGTTCCAGGCTGAACAGAGTTATGTGGTGAAACTCTATCCTGGGGTGGGTGTGGGGAGATGGTTATGGCAGAGAGTTGGCTCAGCAGTTAAGGGATTATGCTGCTTTTTCAGAGGACACATTTAATTCCCAGCACACACATCAGGCAGCTCACAGCCACCTGTAGTTCCGGCTTTAGGGGAGTCAATGTCCCTGACCCCACTTATTATGTACACACACACACACACACACCTAGAAAAATACGCATAAAGACACATTTCTTAAAATTCTAACCATTTGGGGTTGGAGAGATGGCTCATCAGTTGAAGAGTATTGGCTGCTCTTCCAGAGATCTGAGTTCAATTCCCAGCAACCACATGGTGGCTCACAGCCATCTGTGATGGGATCTGACCTGTAGGCACATGCAGGCAGATCACTGTATACATAATAAATGAGTAAATCTAAAGCAAAACAAAAAACTTAACCATTTGACAACTAACAATAATTAATTTAGCATTTATAATGTATTACTGTTGTTTGTGGGGAATTGTATGCTAAAAACAATTCCCAAAATACATTTTAACACTGATAGCTCTGTGGTCACCAGAAAAAAATGTATATAGTAAATTTTAGCATGTGCCTATAATCCTATCATGTAGGAGGCTGAGGTAGGAGGCTGGCCATAAGTTCAAGGCAAGCCTGACCTACACGCTAAGGGCCAGGACATGCTGGATTACAGATTTTTGTTTGTTTTATGACAGGGTCTCACTATGCAGCCCTTGCTGTCCTGGAACTCACTATGTAGACCAGGCTGTCCTGGAACTCACTATGTAGACCAGGCTGGCCTGGAACTCACTATGTAGACCAGGCTGGCCTGGAACTCACAGAGATCTGCCTGCCTCTGGAGTGCTGGGATTAAAGGTGTACACCAGCATGCCCAGTTCATCTGGGCTACAAACAGACCCTATCTCTAAAAATAAAATCCAGCCGGGCATGGCAGCAGGTCCCCTGATCCCAGTGCTTAGAGAGGCAGAGGCAGAGGCAGAGGCAGAGGCAGAGGCAGAGGCAGAGGCAGAGGCAGAGGCAGAGGCAGAGGCAGAGGCAGAGGCAGAGGCAGAGGCA
>NC_034592.1:18226636-18229825 GCF_900095145.1 Mus pahari | reverse complement strand
GCAGAGGCAGAGGCAGAGGCAGAGGCAGAGGCAGAGGCAGAGGCAGAGGCAGAGGCAGAGGCAGAGGCAGACAAGATCTCCGTGAGTTCCAGGTCATCCTGGTCTACATATCAAGTTCCAGGGCTACATAGCGAGTCTCTGTCTCAACAAACAAACTCAACAGGCAAGGTCTGAATTTAACCCCTGGGCCCTGTGGTGGGAGTCCAGTGTCCATGAGTTTTCCTCCACTTCCATGTCGCCACCATGGCAGGCTCTTTCTAATGCACACACTAGAGTAAAACTAATGAAAAAAAATTCCCCACAATCTGTAAATGTGTGGGGTCTGAGGATATAGCTCAGTTGGTAGCATGCTTTCTTAGCATCCAATAAACCCAGGGTTCAATCCCCAGCACCACATAAAATGCACAGGTCTGTAATCCTGTAATGGTCACACAAATCTGTAATCCCAGTACTTTGGAGGCTGAGATAGGAGAATCATCTTGACTACACAGTGATCTGGAGGCTAATGAATCTGAAATTTGAACTCAGTTCTTCTGAAAAAATGAATCCACAGTCTGTGTGACTCTGTAGTCCAGGTTGGTCCTGAACTTATAGTTCTCCCACTTCTGCTTCTCGAGGAGCTGGGATTATAGGCTTGTGTTTTGTGTGTGAGAGTGTTCATGTGGACTGACATATATGCACAAGCATGTAGAGGCCAGAAGACAATGCTGTGGTCATTCTTCGGGAGCCATCCACCTTTCTTTGTTTTGCTTTTGTTTCCATGTGTGTATGCATGCCTGTATGTGTACATGTGTGTTCATGTGTGAGCATGTGCTATGTGAGCCAGAGATGGACATCATACGTCCTCCTTGGTCTCTCTCCACTTTATCATCTGAGACACAGTCTTCGTCTGAACCCGGAGCTCACCATTCCTCCAAACTGGCTGGTCAGCAGGCATTAGGGGTCTGCCTGTCTCCAGCTCCCAGTGCTGAGATCACAGACACAGGCCACCGACTCTGGCTTTTACACGGGTAACAGAACATCTTCCCGATCCCTACCTTGTTATCTGAGATAAGGTTTCTCTCTGGCCTGAAGCTCAAGAGTTAGGATAGGCTGGAGCCCCAGGATCCACCTTTCTCCACCTCCTCAGAACTGGGGTTACATAGGTTACCATGCTCTGCTTTTAGACAGGGTCTCACTGTGTGGCCATGGGTAACCCCAGATTCACAGAGATCCACCTGCTTCTGTGTGCCACATACTTAAAGGCTTGTACCACCGTGCCTGGCTTTACAATCTGCTTTTTGTTTGATTGTTTTGTTTGTTTGAGACAGGGTTTCTCTGTGTAGCCCTGGCTGTCCTGGAACTCTCTCTGTAGACCAGGCTGGCCTCGAACTCACAGAGATCCACCTGCCTCTGCCTCTGGAGCGCTGGGATTAAAGGTGTGCGCCAACAGTGCCAGGTGATCCTCTGCTTTTCATGTGGATGCTGAAACAACTCATATTGTCATGTTTGTATGCCCCATACTTACTGCTACATCTCCCCAGCCCCGCCCCCCTGCTCTGCGGCTCCATTTTCAGGCAGTATGTTTTGTAGCCATGAGTTTCCCAATGGTGGATGGCAAGCTTCTTTCTTATCCTCCTTGGCTCTCTTTGTTGCACTTCCTACTTGGCTCTCTTGCAGCACGGCCTACAATGTTTCCGTTGTTACTACAGCGACATTCCGAGGGACTTCTGGGGGCCTTCATAAATTAAAAGGAACAACAATAACAAAGGCCTGGAAGGCGACTCTGCTTTGGACTGGACTCTACGTTTGGTTTGGACACTAGCTGAGAATTTTCAGGACCAGAGACAGCGCTCCATGGTCCTCACCTGTTTGCCAGGAGAGCAGGGTACAAGAGGATGCTGAGAAGGCCCACGCACTTCTACCAAACGAGCACTAGAGGGGGCAGCGAGCTGCAGGTCTGCGACCTCAAAGATGGCTCTCAATTCGTGTTCGCTCTTGTTTGCACACAGGGGATGGACTGGGTGTAGGGATGTGGCAGAAGCCCTGCTATAACTTCTGGGAAGGGCGCATGAGTGTTTTACGAAAGCTCTTAATGGGAAGGCCCTTGGACATCCCTGTCTACTGGGCAAGGCGCTGTGGAGACGATACCACTGTGCCGCTCCTGGGAAGCACACGTGCTTCAGGCCCTCCTGGTTCTCACCACGTTTACACTTATGGTAATTTTTAGTTTCGCGTTGTTCAGTCATGATTATGGCTGAGTTTATGAGGAATCTAGAGTGTTTTTTTCTTGGAACACAGAAACCGGTTCTCCTGGCTCCCGCTGACTGCCTCTGCAGCCATCTGGAAAAAGCAGAAGGAAGTACGAAGGTTAATGATCCTTACTCGACTGTTTTCTTTTGTAAAAGAGATAGCTGCGTTCCAAGAACTTAGGAGATGGCTCTGAGAACGTATGAAACATATGAGGAAGGAATAAAGGGCATAAAAGGTCAGATATCCCTCCAGTGCCCAAAGATTGACAAAGGAATCTAAATCTTCCAGTCCCTTTGAAGGTAAGAGTAGAAACTGCCAGGAAGAACAGACACTTGGTCCCCGCAGTTAAGACCCTGGTATTAGTCTTACCATTCTGGGAAATGTATTTTACAAAAGAACAGGACCATATCGTAAAACTACTGCTAACATAAGAGTAAGACGCAGACTATTTAGAAATTACTAGACTTATACCTGGAAAATATTATTTTAGGTATGGTATCATCTCCTCTGCTGACTTCCAAAATGTAAAAGCGCCATGCTGTCAAAGACTATGGGGCTCGAATGTCTCTTATTTTGTAACCACGTGTCTCCTGACAGTCTGGGAACAGTTCAAATAGGGTGTGTGCTTAGTTAGATAAGTTCATTTGACTTAGATACGAGCTAAAGGCTAATAAATGCTTAGATATAGGGTAAAGGTCAATTAATGACCACAAGGGAGAGGGGAAGAGGAAAATAAACTAAAATGGGGGCTGGAGAGGACGCTCAGCGGTTAAGAGCACAGACTACTCTTCTGAAGGTCCTGAGTTCAAATCCCAGCAACCACATGGTGGCTCACAACCATCTGTAACAAGATCTGACTCCTTCTTCTGGAGTGTCTGAAGACAGCTGTAGTGTTCTTACATATAATAAATAAATAAATCTTTAAAAAAAAATGTATGCATGAGCCAGGCATGGTGG
>NC_034592.1:18220435-18225786 GCF_900095145.1 Mus pahari | reverse complement strand
GAGTTCGAGGCCAGCCTGGTCTACCAAGTGAGTTCCAGGACAGCCAGGGCTATACAGAGAAACCCTGTCTCGAAAAACCAAAAAAAAAAAAAAAAGTAACTAATACCATGGACTCCAGGAAGTCAAACGAGTCAGGCTTACACGACAAATGCTCTCACCCACCGAACCATCTTTCTGGCCTCCACACTTGACTTTTAAATTTGTATCATTTATTTTATGTGTATCAGTGTCTTGCTTGCATGGGAGTCTGTCTGTGTGCCATGTCTCTGGTTGCCCTCAGAGGCCAGAAGAGGACACTGGATCCCCTGAAATCAGATGGTTGTTAGCTGCCACGTGCATGCTGGAAATCAAATTTGTGTCCCCCGGAAAAGCAGCCAGTGCTGTTACCCACTGAACCAGCTCTGTAGCACATTTAAAAAGTTTCTTAGAACGTTTTCTTCATTTATTTATTTATTTATTTATTTAATGTATGAGTGCTCTACCTGCATGTATAGCTGTGTGCCAGAAGAGGGCATCAGACCCCATTACAGATGGCTGTGAGCCACCATGTGGTTGCTGGGAATTGAACTCAGGACCTCTGGAAGAGCAGTCAGTGTTTTGTTTTGTTGTTTGTTTTTTTTTTGTTTGTTTTAGATTTATTTATTATCATATCTGAGTACACTGTAGCTGTCTTCAGATGCCAGAAGAGGGCATCAGATCTCATTACAGATCTCATCATGTGGTTGCTGGGATTTGAACTCAGGAACTTAGGAAGAGCAGTCAGTGCTCTTAACCAGTGAGCCATCTCTCCAGCCCCACTCTTCTTTTTATTTAAGGGATGGAGATGTAGCTCATGTACTTTCCCCGAGAGTAACCCTCAGTTCCCACAGGGTCTCACAACCACCTGCAGCTCCGGCTCTGGGGTTTCCAACACCCCTGGCCTCTCTGGGTGCCTGCACTCACATGCACTGTGCGCACAAGTTATAAAAATAAAATAATTTTTTAAATGTATTTTTATATGTTTGTGTGAGAATGTGTGAGTGTGAGTGTATACATCAAATGTATGGAGGAGCCCACAGAAGTCAGAAATGAGTGTCAGTGTTGGGGTCCAGGAGTTGCCTTAGAAATGACACAAACTCTGATTTCAGTCAGACAGGGACAGTTTACGACCATTTACTCCAGGACTGATCGATCAGTCAAGGCCATAGAGCAGATTTAGGAGCTGACTGTTACCCAGAGCAAGAATCCTATAGAGCTTTTTTTTTTTTAATTTAATTTTTTTATTATTCATTTATTTATTTATTTATTTATTTATTTATTTATTTATTTATTTATTTATTGAGACAGGGCTGGCTGTCCTGGAGCTCACTCTGTAGACCAGGCTGGCCTCAAACTCAGAGATCTGCCTGCCTTTGCCTCCCAAGTGCTGGGATTAAAGGCAGTCGCCACCACTGCTCGGCTCCTACAGAACTTTTAAGCCTGAAATTCATAAATATATATGTCAAGTTATTTCACCAATCAGGATTTAGGAATAAGGAACTTCCTTAGGAGCATGTCTTTGTTGTACATGTATCCTTTCCTCATTGGTCAGGGTGTTAATCTGTGGCAGGGGACTTGCCTTGCCTGACATTCATGTCTTACTTGCCAACCAGGATGTCAGTTCCCAGGGACGTCTCGGGAGTTAAAACTATCCTCAACTCCTACTCAAATGGATGTCTCACTCCAAATGGCTTCTTACGTTGGTGCAGGTGTCTCTCTTATGCTGGGTCCATCCCAGGGGCAGCTTATCAACAACATAAAAGCTCACACACAGGGGCAGGAAGTGCTGAGGTGAGGTTGGTTCAGGTCCAAGCTTGCTGTGGCTGACTATACAAAGCAGTTCCAACTGACCTCTGCGTGATCGGATCCCAAGGTCACCAAAGCACATCACTTCACAGAATCTGCAAATCGTTCAGGCATGAGAAAGTCTCCTAGTAATAGCACATGAGAAAGTTTCCTTGTGACGCTAGTAACAGCACGAAATGGCAGGCTAGACAGGTAACAGCTATGTAGGCCTCAACATTTTACCTAAGCTCTAACAGTCAGGTCTTCTAGAACTGAAGTTTCAGGTGGCTGTGAGCTGCCATGTGGGTGCTGGGAACAGAACCCACGTTCTCTACAAAAGCAACAAGTATTGAATGAGTATCTTATTTATTTATTTTGGTTTTTCGAGACAGGGTTTCTCTGTGTAGCCCTGGCTGTCCTGGAACTCACTCTGTATATTTATTTATTTTATTTTTTTATTTCTAAAATTAAAAATTTTAAGTTAAAAAAAAATGCTTAATTGCCTTGTGTAGCCACCCTCGACCACAGGGAACCGAGTTCCTGAGAGGGAGGCTGGAGCTGTATGGAGGAAATGGCGGGGGGGGCCTTCGGGGGGGGGGAATAATGAGACCAAGACAAATTTTTCTGATCAAGTCCCAATGTTTACTAGCAGTCTGTGCTAATAAAGTGGGGAGGCCCATCCCCTGCCAAACCAGGCTTCTTGATACTTTGTTGCCAAGTTGTTAGCACTTAGTCTGCCAGAGATGTTAGCATTAGGTCGCCAAGTCCACAGGTTGTCAGCTTATCTCAGGAATATCTCAGGGAGTCAGGTTCAGCCTCTCACTGGTAGCGACTCCACCCTAGGTGGTCTCCTTCACAGTGGCAGAACAGGTTTGAGTCAGCCTGCTCAAGGCTGGGGGAGGCTACAGCCTTGAACTGAGCAATGATTGCTCCATCCTAAACCTCCAAGGCAGCCAGGCTTCCTCCCAGACCACGTTCCCATCTTACTTGCAGTTTTCCCATCCCTTTGACTCTCTTCTCCTGAGGCTTCCTGGACCTGTCCTCATGGCTCCCCTCCTTCCTTCCTGTCCCTTTCTCCACCCTTCCTAGAAACGGAAGTCCCACCTTATTCTCTCTTAAGCTCTGTACTGGCTCCTTGGCTTTTATTGGCAAGGCAGAGAACGAATGAGGAGCAATGTTTAAACAAACTTGGGACAGGAGCATCTAAGGATAAACATAGCACAGCCACAGCCACAGCCACATGGGAACACATGGCAGTGTGTTCTCCATCCCACATGGGTAGTGGGATGGAGAGGTCAGCATTTGAGGTAATGCCAGGGTAAACTTTACACAGTGGGAAGAACATTTGCCAAACAAGTGCTCTGAACTGCCGAGCCATCGTTCCAGCCCCCATTTTTTTCTTCTTTTAATTACATTTGGTCAAATGTGGTGGCACATGCCTTTAATCCTAACACTTGAAATGTAGAAGTAGGAGAATCTCTATGAGGTCGACACCAGGCTGGCCTACATAATGAGTTCCAGACCAACCAGAGCTACAGACAAACAAACAAAAATTACATTTATTTATTTTAGTGTGTGTGTGTGTGTGTGTGTGTGTGTGCAAGTGTGGAGGTTAGAGGACAGTTTTTGGGAGTCCATTTTCCCTTTTGTGATGGCTGTTCTTGGTTGTCAACATGACTGCATTTGGAGTTAACTAAAACCCAGGCTACTGAATATACCTGTCAGGGACTTTCCTTGATTGGATAGTTTGAGGTGGGGAGAATCGCCCTAAATCTGGGCCACACCTTCTGCTGGCAGCCTATTCAAAGGGCATGGAAGCAGGAAATTGGCTCTTTGCCTGCATGCCCTCTCTCTCACTGGCAAGTCCACTTCTGTTTCTTCACAGGCATCGGAGCCTACCTCAGGATTCCAGCAAACACTGAAGACCAGCCAAAACGTCCAGCCCCACAGACTGAACAACTGATGGATTCTTGGACTTTGCACTGGTAGACCGCCATTGTTGGACTAGTATAGGCATAGTGTTGTGCACTGCGTAAAGATTATTCTTGTGTTATTCAAATACTGATTGTCTGCCTGCCACAACCCCGCACTCCGACTGGCAGAGACAGGAAAAAAACGACACGAACGCCAAGGAAGGTTTCTCCAACAACTTTCGTGTTTTTCTCTGGCTCATCCTGTTTTTGTTTTTCACCAGTCCTCTGCCTCTTATCCCTCCCCACCTCCTGGATCCAATCAGCGTTCAGCACGCTCTGAACAGGAGCCGTGCATGCAGGCAGGTTGCACGGTTATAGGCCAGTGACTCATCAGGCAGACAGCACAGGATCTTACAAGTGTGCAGGCTCAGGTTCTTGCTAAACAGGGATCACGGGGCTTGGCCACACCCGCTTCCCACATATCCCCCCTTTTGTTTAATTAACTTCGCTCTGGGATCACATCTGTCTTAGGTTGCCCCCAACCATGTTACATCCTTACCCGCCATTGGTGTGGTGAACTCATTTTCACCAACCTGTCTTAAGTTGGTATGCACATGTGAGAGTCTTACCCGTCATGGATTAACGATCCATCATACTGAGCCAAACATGGCACGAATTACCTGACTCTATAGCCGCCATAGCTTGAGTCAGCAGTCGTTGGTCGGCCTGCACCCGCCTGCATATGCATACCATCCACCACAGCATCTCCAATCACTGCTGTAATGATGGCGGCTGTAATTCCAAAATCTCTCCTATTCCTTAGGAGCACTGACAACTGACCCTCCTGCACCTCCAGAGGCCAGGGTATGGCTACGGGTATTCTGGTCACCATCGTTGGGGGGGGTGGTCTAGTAGCATTCCAACATTGAGACAAAAATCATGTGATATTGGAGCATTCTAATTCAAAAGAACTAGTCCTATTACTAACTAAAAAGAAAAAGGGAGGTACCATACATACAGAAGTAAGTTTACAATTATTTTCCACAGAAAAGCACAGACTCCCCTTCAAGGATACNTTAAACAAGGCATTGCAAAGAATCTGGGATAAACACCAGCATCAACACTCAGGGGAACCGGTAGGGGAAGGCCCTTCACTATCCCCTGTAATTCTCTCTCCTGAGCCATCACCATACTTGTCGGTAGATTTCTCTCTCCACGGTTATGTCAAGCGTTCTGGCACCCAAAGGGGATTTTCTTGATCCTGTGGAAAGATGCATGCTTCTCCCCGTGTCCATACCAAAACCTGATCAGGGCCTTTCCATTGTCCAGTAAGGACGTCCTTCCATAGGACACAGATTTAGCAACATGTGGAGAGCAATGACGATCCGCAGCACAACGGCCATCAAAATCCAAATTTAAAAAATTAAGAATAAAAATAATAAGATTTAATTTATCTTTGGGGGACTTATATTCCCATTTCCCCTTTTAATTTTTAATGTTTAATTAAAGCATTTTTAAATGTTTTTTTTTTTAAGATTTATTTATTTATTTATTTATGTAAGTACACTATAGCTGTCTTCAGACACTCCAGAAGGGGACGTCAGATCTTGTTACGGGTGGTTGTGCACCACCATG
>NC_034592.1:18203369-18219070 GCF_900095145.1 Mus pahari | reverse complement strand
GAAAACTCAGTGGCAATAACACAGAATAAGACAGGCAAAGAAAGATCTATACGATCGATCTGAGCTTTAGCAAGACTTTGTTCTACCTTTTTTCTAGGGGAATGCAAATCTGAATTGCCTTTCAAGATTGCAAACAAAGGTTGTAATTCTGCATTAGAAATTTTGCAATATGGGTGAATCCAATTAATGTCTCCTAATAATTTTTAAAGTTTGTAACTTATCTAACCTCAAAGTTAGCTTTAAAGGTTCTACAATATTATCAGTTAATTTTTCTCCTGTAATTCTTTTAATTATTGTTTCCAAAAATTTGTCTAGAATTTAACTCTGCTTCATTTGAGAAGCCGCACTAATGTGGCTTTTACTTTCACTTTTGAAGCGGCGGATCCCATGGCTTCGTATCAATCTTCTGAGCTTTTCCCTTTTGGAGGCTAGACTTTCCTAACTCTGTCCCTGCACCGGGAACCTAACTTCGTCCCTATACCAGGAGCCTAACTTCGTCCCTTTACTGGGGAGCCTCTTCCTAGTGCTAGATTAATTCTTTTTTTTTTTTTTTAAAGATTCACTTATTTTATTTATATGAATACACTGTAGCTGTCAGACACACCAGAAGAGGGCCTTGGATCCCATTACGGATGGTTGTGAGCCACCATGTGGTTGCTGGGAATTGAGCACTGATTGGAAGAGCAATCAGTGCTCTTAACCACTGAGCCATCTCTCCAGCCCTGGTAGATTAATTCTTACTTACCACGGAACTCCCCCGTAGCTCCTTTTTCTCATTCCAGCTCTTGCATGAGTTCAGAAGTTTCTGCCTTTTCTTTTTCTAACTTCTTCCTCTTCTTTCTCCTTAGCCAACCGAACAGCTTCTAATTCAGCTTGTCTTTGCTTTTCTTTGTTCCTTCCACCTGTCTTCTGCTTTTGCTTTCTTTTCTGCTTCTTTCTTGGCTTCTTGGTCTTTTCTTCCCCATACAGGCCACCAGATGCTACAACCCCGCACTCTGACCAGCAGAGACAGGAAAAAAATGACACAAACACCAAGGAAGGTTTCTCCAACAACTTTCATGTTTTTCTCTGGCTCATCCTGTTTTTGTTTTTCATCAGTCCTCTGCCTCTTATCTCCCCCTCCCCTCCTGGATCCAATCAGCATTCAGCATGCTCTAAACATGAGCTGTGCATGCAGGCAGGTCTCGAGGTGATAGGCCAGTGACTCATCAGGCGGACAGCACAGGATCTTACAAGTGTGCAGGCTCAGGTTCTTGGTAAACAGGGATCAGAGGGCTTGGCCACACCCACTTCCCACATCTGCCCTCATATCTTGTTTCAGTCCGGACAGGGCATTGTGCTGCTTGTACCAAGAATCTCCTGTCTCAAGTTTGTGTAAACAATTTTTAACTTTTATTCTCCGCCTTGTCAATAAATGCTGATCACCCAGTGGCTTGGCAGAGAGAGAATAGGGTGGGCGGGACTTCCACCAGCCAGGGGAAAGAGAGGCAGGGAGGACGACTTGGGTTTTGAAGCCTTGAAGGGGGCTCTGGGGGAAGTTCATGGAAACACACCTGAATCCCAAAGAGCCAAACCGATAAAAATAAAATAATAACATAATACAATTTTATTATAATAAAATAATAAAAGACCATGGAAATGTGGCTGGGAGGTGCCCAGATTAGCTTAGGGTTAATAAAAATTATTAGACTGCCCAGATATTGAGGTGTAGTTATTGGGAACCAGCTAGGATAAAGATACACAGCCACCAGATTATTTCACCAATTACATTTATATTAAAATAATTCATCTTACAGAGTAGTCAGATAACAGCCTGAAGGTGCTCTAACATATCCCCTTTATACTATCGTGTGGGCTCTGGGGATCTAACTGTCACTTTAGTGGCAAGTGCGCTTCCCTGCTGAGGTTTGTTTCCATAGAATCTTTCCAGTTGGTTTGCTTGACGCATCTCAGGTACCCTAGCCTTGAACTCAGTGTGTAGCAGAGGACGACCTTAGTTTTCTGATCCTTCTACCTCCACCTCACAAATACTGGAATAGTGGGTATGTACCACACCTGTGCCTCTAAAGGCTTGCTGGTTGTAGATGAGCCTTCTAACTGCTTTGTTGATATACAACTGAGACAGTGGACTGAGCTCAGTTGAAGTGCTATACCTCATACCCACAGAATCATTTCTACACACAAGACAATGGCTGTGACCACTCTTTAGTGGCTTACTTCTGTCATGCTGTCCCTCTTCCATCTGTCCCCTCACAGTCCTCCCTGTCAGCCAGTGCTCTGTTCTCTGTCACTATTGCTTTGTGTGCTTGGCATTTGACACTGTATCCTTGAGGTTTTCTAGAGGAAGAGAGTCCGGAATGGACACCAATGACCACACTGGTTAGTGAGGGTTAACTTCACTAGTTAGTGAGAGTTAACTTGACCCAAGCTGGAGTCATATGGAGGAACAAACCTCAGTACGGGAAGGCCTCATCAGATTGACCTGTGGGCTTGTGGGAAGCGGGTGTGGCCGTGGCTGCGGCCTTGTGAACCAAGACGGCACCCTGGTTCACTGCCAAGCCCCGTGATTCCCTGCTTGATTACCAAAAACCTGATTATGTGCACCTGAGTGATAGCGTCATACAGCATGATATTGAGTCACTGGCCTATCAACACCCACCCTGTCTGCGTACATGGCTCACATATAGAACGTGCTGAATGCTGATTGGATGGATGATGAGCGATGAGAAACAAGTGCAAAGGGTGGAAGGGGATAAATTGGGTGATCCCAGAATAAAGTGGGTGAAGCTGAGAAGCAGAGGGGAGAAGCTGAACTGCTGTTGAGAGCTGGGGTGAGCTGTAGAGAGAATAAAGGAAGCTGCAGAGGGAAGCTGTGGAAGCTGCTCAAACCCTGCCTTGGCGTAAGTGTTGTCTTTGCCCCACCTCTGCGGGATGGAGGTCGGGGGCACGCAGCATGGGCTTATCTGTTTGGCTTTTCCTGGCTTGTCGGAGGGTGGCCTAGTCATGTCCAAATGTCTAGGCTAGGGATCCAAACTCAGGAGCCAGGACTATGAAGCCAGCATTTTACCCACTGAGCCATCCCCAAGTCTCTTACACACACACACACACACACACACACACACACACACACACACACACACACACTTTTTGAGAATAGTGTTTTACTATGTAGCTTAGGCTGACTTGGAACTCTCAGAAATTCTCCTGCCTCATCCCGGAGTGCAAGAACTACAGGTTTGCATCACTACATTGTGCCCAAATTTCTGATTATTTATTTATTTAGTGTATGCATGTTTGCTTTGAGGCAAAGTCTAGTGTAGCCCAGACAAGCTCTCAACTCCCTGTGTAGCCAAGGATACTTTAGTCACTGAGCCATCTCTCCAGACAAACTCTAGCCATCTTGACTAGTAACTTCCACTGCCCACATCCCAGAACGGTTTTTTAGCAGTGGACACAAACAGGCAAAAGCCTGTGAACTTCTTCCTCCGGCCTGGCTCAGGGGACGCGGCTGACTTTGAGCTGCTGCTGTGACCCAGGGCCATGCACGAACAGAAAGTCACACAACGCACTACATTCCGATGCTGCAGGGCTCCTTGAGGGAGCATCCCCACCTACTGAGAAGGGTGGGGACAGAAAGGACCTTTCTCTGGTTGTCTGGGCTAGCACTTGAATGCAAGGCTCCTGCCCCATTTCCTGCTAACCTAATGTTGCCGACGTGCAGAGGAGAGGAGCCAAAGGCAGGAGCTTGGCCACGCCGTTCCTGAACCCTTTCTCCTCAGGCTTTTTCCAGACTCAGCCTCCAGCTTCCAGTCCTCCCCTGGGCCCAAGAACTCAGATCCGTCCTGCTGTGTGTGTGTGTGTTTTTTTTCCTGCATTTTTTATTCGTTTGAAAACTGAGGTCCCTGGGGTGCAAGCCCCAAACAGCCTTCTCCAGCTTTGAACCAGATCACCAGCCTGGTCCAGAGTGTAATTTCTCTAGATTCCATCCCTGTACCGCAGAAGGGGAAAGTGTGCGTGTGCGTGCTTGCGCTTCTGTGTGCACTGATGTCTGCTTGTGTCCAGTCCTTGCTGCTGCAGCTTCTGACCGCAGCTTTTTTTGCGGATTGGTTGGATTTGGGTTTTGCTTGCTTTGTTTTGTTCTGAGACCCTGTCAAACTCCACAGAACTCCCACAAAAATCCAACCCGAAAAAGCTGACCTCTGGCTATTCTGGCGTCTAACCTGAAGAGTGTCTCTATTAATATTTTTGTGGTTCGGGGTATGGTCTCAAAGCATCCCCTTCCATGTTCGGTCAGAAATGGTGATGCATTTCCCAGGTCTAACCACTAGATGGCAGAGCAGGCACAGCTAAGAATAGGACTTGGGCTGGAGCGATGGTTCAGTGGTTAAGAGCACTGCTCTTCCAGAGGTCCTGAGTTCAATTCCCAGCAACCACATGGTGGCTCACAGCCATGTGATCTAGTGTCCTCTACTGGCCTGCAAGCACACAAACAGGCAAAACATTGTATTCATAACAAATAAATAAATCTTAAAAAAAAAAAAAAAAAAGAACTAGGACTCTGCAGGGTGGAGGAATACTGGTTCATTGTAGATTTCTACCCAAAGCTGGAGAGGCTGAGAATTGGCAAGCATTAGTGGCAGGTCCCACCCGATAGAAGACAACATCCAAGAACCCTCGAGTGAAGCAGAACCATTCGCAGGTATTAACGACCTCCCTCTATGTCTTTAGAAATAACCCCCAAATCCAGTTGATATGCAGCAATAGAGATGTCAGTGAGAGTTCAGGAAGATCCCAGTTCCTGTCCTGATGTTGGTAGCATTCCAGTCCTGCTCCCTGAATGACTCAGAGGTGCTCTGACTTGTCAGGGCTGCGACTGCTGGTGGCTCTTCTGAGATATTTTGCTGGTGTGCCTGGGTTTGAGTACAAAGGCTCTAGTTATCCTAGCTCTGTTCCTAATGGCTGTGCAACTCCAGGCAACTGTTTTAACCTCTCTGAACCTCCATTTTCTCATCTATAGACTAGGGGTAATAGGATCAGCCTGACCCCATGGTGACACAGTGTGGAATGCTGTGTATAGTCCTTCTTGGTTTTTGACAACCAGGGCTCTGCACATTCAAGACAGAACACATTCTTTTTTGTTTGTTTGTTTTTGTTTTTGTTTCTTTTTTGAGACAGGGTTTCTCTGTATAGCCCTGGCTGTCCTGGAACTCACTTTGTAGACGGGGTTGGCCTCGAACTCAGAAATCTGCCTGCCTCTGCCTCCTGAGTGCTGGGATTAAAGGCGTGTGCCACCAAGCCCGGCCGGAATACACTCTTAATGGCGCGCCTCCTCCTCAGTCCCATCAAACAGTGGTTTGTAGTGTTTAAAAAAAATCAGTCTGCAGAGCCTGGGGAGATGGCTCCCTCAGTAAAGTCCTTGCCATGCAAGTGTGAGGACCTGAGTTCAGATCCCGTGCACCCACATAAGAAGCAAGAGACAGGAGTGTGCACCTCTATTCCCGGCATGGGATGAGGAAAAGAAAGGAGGGTTCCCCGAGGCTCTTAGATCAGACAGCTTAGCTGACCCAGCAATCTGAGCTCCAGGTGCAATGAGAGACTTTGTCTCAAAACATAAGAGATGAGCTCAGCCAGATGTAGTGGCACACACCTTTGATCCCAGCACTCGGGAGGCAGAGGCAGGCAGATCTATGTGTTTCAGGCCAGCCTGGTCTACAGAGTGAGTTCCAGGATAGTCAGGGTTAAACAGGGAAATTCTGTCTCAAAAAAAAAAAAAACAACAACAAACTACTACTACTAGTAATAATAATAATAATATGGAAAGTAACTGAGGAAGATAACTGATTTCTATCTACACACACACACATACACACACTCACACAGAGACACACACGTGCACACCACCCCCTTTGACACACACACTATCAGTCAATAGACCAGGCATGGTAATGTATGCTTGAGATCTGTTTAATCTACCTAGTGAGTCCCTTGTCTCCAAAACCTTAAAATAAAAAAAGGCAAAAAATGCAAAGTAACAAGAAAAAAAATGAAAAACAAAACAAAACAAAACAAAAAACAACAGCAACATTTTCTCCCAGCTCTTTTGAGTCATTTCCAGCTCAGTATCTCGGCTCGGCACGAGCCTTCAGGCCTTCAAGTTTGTAGCAGGCCTGCCCATGCCGGCAAGTGGCTTCTGGACTCAGTTTTTCAGGGTCCATCAGCAGGGGGCTGAGCTTCTATCAGAGGTGTTGTCATTCTTAGAAGACACTTAAGGAACCTAACATGACCATCACTTCAGTAACAAAACATGTGGTTTTAGAAACAGTGACTCCACAGTTTCCAGTGCAGAACATTCTTGTCTAGTGGAGCAGGAAGCATGGTTGCCTCAGAACTTGGTGAATCAAAGAATCCAAATCAAACAGAGTCTTACTAAGACTGCCCCCGGCAAGCCCCCAGCTGTCCACAGCCGGCCATGTGTCACTTTTGGCTGTAAGATCTCAAGAACCATGGAATGACAGAGAACCACCATTGTGACTCATGTTAGAGACTCACTACGTCATCTGCTTACTTGCTTTTTGCTTTGTTTGTTCGTTTTGAGATGGGGTCCCACTGTGTAGCTCAGGCTATGCCGGAATTGCTTTATGGACCAGGCTGGCCTCCCACTCACAAAGATCCTCCTGTCTCTGCCTCCTAAGTGCTGGGATTAAAGACAAGCGCCATCATGTCTAGCTCTCAGATTCTTGTTTTGTTTTGTTTGTGTTTTGTTTGTGTTTTCTGGGTTTTTTTGTTTTTTGTTTTTTTGTTTTTTTTTCCAAGACAGGGTTTCTCTGTGTAGCCCTGGCTGTCCTGGAACTCACTCTGTAGACCAGGCTGGCCTCGAACTCAGAAATCCACCTGCCTCTGCNTCCCNAGTGCTGGGATTAAAGGCGTGCGCCACCACGCCCGGCTGTTTTTGTTTTTTTGAGACAGGGTTTCTCTGTGTAGCCCTGGCTGTCCTAGAACTCACTCTGTGGACCAGGCTGGCCTCGAACTCAGAAATCCACCTGCCTCTGCTTCCCAAGTGCTGGGATTAAAAGCGTGCGCCACCACTGCCCAGCTCAAATTCTTATGTATGTATTTTTTTCATGTGTATGTGTGTGGTTGCATGTGTTCATATGCAATCCACATGGGCAGCAGCCCAAGGAGGCCAGAAGAGGCATCGGATTCCCCTGGAACTGCAGTTACAGGCTGTTGTGAGCTGCCGTGTGGGGTCCTGGGAATCAGACCCTGGCCCTAACCAAGAGCAGCAGGTGTTCTTAACTACTGAAGCATCTCTCTGGTCCCAGCCTCGAACTTTTTCTTTTTTTTTTTTTTTTGTAATTTTAAAAAAAGATGTATTTATTTTATGAATGTGGGTGTTTTGTCGTGTGCCAGGTGAATGTAGCGCTCTCACTGGCCAGGAGTGGGCGGAGCTCAGAGCTGGAGTATCTGTGAGTTACAGGGTGCTGGCTTTAAACTCTGGTCCTTTGGAAGAGCACTTAGTGCTCTTAATCACCATCCACTCTCCAGGGTCTTAGACTCAAAGCCTTGATCCTCCTGCTTTCACCTCTGAAGCGCTAGAGTTAGGGCTAGTGCTGCCATGTCAGTCGGAACCCACGGTTTTAAACTGCTTCTACCCCAATGGATGGATGGATGGATGGATGATGGATAGATGATGGATGGGTGGGTGTGTGGATGGGTGGGTGGGCGAATGGATAGATGGGTCAGTGGGGGGGGTACTTGAATGGATAGGTAGGTAAATGGATAGATGGGTGGGCAGGTGGGTGTATGAACGGATGGATGGATGCATGAATGGATAGATGATCTATTTCAGGCTTTCCTTTTTGGAAACACGGCCATCCCCTGGAAAAATCCTTATGTCCTATCAGTACCTGTGCGAATTTGGTTAGAAGGTGAGTTTTATGTTTAGAAAAGAGAAACTAGGAGGATGGGATGGGGGAGGGGCGGGGCAGAGCAGAGAGACATGGGAGCAGGACACCTGGACAGAGGACCCCCGAGGGAGCATAGGTGTGCAAGCCACAGGGCAACTGAGGAACGCACTCTCCTCAGCCAGGCAGCCTCTGGGCCAAGGCCTGAAATCCTACCCTCGGGTGGCTGGGAGCCGAGGGAGCCCCCCCCCCCAGGGCTGCGGTTCGGATGAGGACAGCAATTGTGCAAGAATGGACAGCCTTGCCCCAGCCTATGTCTCCCTGCCTGAGTCATACTGAAAGGAGGGAGACAGCGAGAAGCCGGAAGCCCCCTGGATATCACGCCGCCAAGGCCTCCAGTGTGACGTGGTGACGTCATCATGGATGAGCTCAGCAGAGACACCTGAGGACAAGGTAAGAGGCCAGCAAGGGCTGGGGGGCGTGAGCTCGATCTTGGAGAGGCCCCCATGCTCCCCCTGCTGGAAGCTCAGCCTTTCCGCGACTGCTCCTCTGGAGTTCTCATTTTTTTTTTTTTTTTTTTTTTTGGTTCCCTCAAGGACCTTCCCGGCTTTCCAGTTGGTGCCTACTAGCTTGACTTCTCAAGTACACATGCTCATTGTGGGTGGAACTGGGGGGCGTTAATGGCCCGCTGCAACTACAGCCTCCAGCCAGGGGGAAGAGAGTTGTCTACTGGGATAACACGAAATTTGGAAACGCAAGGCCACACAGTTAGTTCCCAGGGCGCCCCACCCCACCCCACCCCAAGCCCCTGAGGATGAGATTGAGGCAAGCCTTGGCGCTGTCCAGCATTTGTGTCTGGGTCCCTGGCTGTCCGTTGTGTACTTTGGGTGGCGGTATGGATGACAAAGGATGTTCTTGGGTGCCTGCTCCTTTAAGGTAGTTTTGAGAGCCCAGATTGGGAACCAGACCTTCTGGGTGGGTGGATGGGAGCTTCCAGCTGGCCCTGGAAGGAGGTAAATCAGGTGAGTCTCACACAGACCTTGGTGGTCAACAGCTCAATCTTCTTGGCTCTGTAGGGGATTTCATAAGCATCCGAACTTCAGTCTGGCATCCAGAGCATGTCTTGCTGGTGTGGAGCACAGTCATTGGCTGAGTCATGCCCCTCCTCCAAACTCCAGCTTCCTCATCTCGGGAGTGTGGGTAGGGCTAGGGCGTGGCTCGGTGGATAGAGCGCTGGCCTAGCGTATCTGTAACCCTGAGTTCCACCCCAGCACCTCATAAAGTGTCGCTTGCTTGTAATCCCAGTACTTGGGAGGGAGAGACGGGGATTCAAGGTCATTCTTGTCTACAATGCAAGTTCAAGGGCTGGCTGGGGAGTTCTACCTGAAAAACAAAATGAAACAAACTAATAAAACCTTAAAGTGAAGCCAGCCTGGTGGTGCACACCTTTATTTAATCCAAGCCTTTCAGTCTGGTTGGTCCCTTCTCTGATGTAGAAAAGTGGCTCTTTTCTCTGCTGCTACCAACAGGCTTACAATGGTTCACACATCACCAGTGGTGGCTCCTGTGGCCAGAACCATGCCTGGGGAAGAGCCTGGTTCCAAGTGCAATGAGAAGCCTGCTGGCAGCCAGGGGCTCATTTGGTTGTCACTGAGACATCTATGCTGGGAAGAGGTGGGGTCTTGAGACACGGTGGAGTGGAGTTAGGCGATGGGGATCCATGCACACAGAATGTCTTAAAACCCTAAGGTACTCAGAGGAAGTGTGATCTCCAAGCCCGGGGGTGGAAAGAGTCTGTGAGCCCCTCTGGTTTATGAAGGTTGACAGCCATGGCTGGGGCAGAGTCCATGAGACCGCCAGGATAAGGAGACCTCTAGTGGGCATTCCCAGTATTGCAGGCAGGTGAGCCAGTCAGCATTAAAAGCAGAATTCCAGAGTTGTTTGTCATCCCCGGGTGAGTTCATATCTTTCCATTTAAAATTTATTTTTATTTGTGTGTGTGTGTGTGTGTGTGTGTGTGTGTGTACTTGTCTGTATGTGCACATCATGTATGAAGTGCCCACAGAGACCAGAAGAGGGTGTCAGATTTTCCTGGGACTGGAGTTAGCAGATGTTTGAGCCATTGTGAGGGCTCTGGGAACCGAACCTAGTTCCTCTGCAAGCAACCCAGTGCTCTTTCCTGCTGAGCTGTGTCTCTGGGCCTGAGGGAAACGTTTGTGTGCCAGCTACTCACAGCTCTAGTCCCTCGTGGTCTATTTGGGCCTTTCCCGCCTACCTTCCCATCAGTGCTTCATCGGTACCCACTGCTACCTGTGATCAGGTGCTCTCTGCTGTCCAATCAGCTGCGCCATGGCGGCAGGAGCTTGAGTCCTTTTTTGTTTGTTTGTTTGTTTGCTTGTTTTTCGAGACAGGGTTTCTCTGTGTAGCCCTGGCTGTCCTGGAACTCACTTTGTAGACCAGGCTGGCAGGAGCTTGAGTCCTTACAGGGACAATTGCTCATGGCTGCTGGTCTGGGGAAACATGTGTCCATCTGGGTATATAAAAGAAATGATGTGTCACAGGGACATGGCAGAGGCCTGAGTTCCGGGCCTTGTCCAGGACATGGTTTGGCTGCCTGCTGGCTAGCCAGGTTCTGGGAGACCTCTGAAACCTTCTCCGTCTTCTTCCCTCGTCCTGCACTGTTGTGTGTGATCATGCGAATCACACATGTGTTCCCAGCCCCTTGGCCTCTGTCAGTTCTGACTGTGTGTGTTCGCCGGATGACCCTGTGAGAAGGTCACCAGCCTCACCCAGCTAGGGGAGTGAGGTGTTGTGTAACACCCCCCCCCCCCCAAATTTCCCTCTTCTGGTTTGCTGCTGAAAATTTGAAATGTAGGGACATTCACAAATGAGCCAACTTCCTGAGTGTCTAAGCGGCTGCTGAGTGTTTGTTGATGCTAAGTAGTGTTAGGGACTCATTTCCGGCCCCCTGTAGCTGCCTAGATTGGATACAAGCTCATCCTCTGTGTAAGAGCTTCGCCTCAGGAAGGAACCTGGCCTAGTTGAATCTCAGTTCTTAAAATAGCAACAGCAGAGTCTGGAGTAAAGGGCTTGCCACACAGGCCCGAGGATCCGAATTAGATTCCTGGTGTCCGTGTGAAAAAACCAGTGTGGTGGTGCGTGGCTGGAACCCCAGCACTAAGAAGGGAAAGACAGACAGATATCTGGGGATCCCCGGAGCTCCAGCCAGCCTCAAATCAGAGAGCTCCAGGCTCAGTGAGAGTCCTAGTCTCAAACAATAACGTGGAAGAGCTGGTGGTAGCTGATGGGTGAGAGCATCTACCGCTGTTACACAGGACCTGGGTTTGTCTGGCAGGCTCACGATCGTCTGTACCTCCAGCTGCGGGGGACGGTATGCCCCAGCAAGCACCCACACATATGGCACACACTCAGCCAGATACAGGCACGTAAAATTCAAGAGGAAAAACAAGGTGGAGACCAATAGAGGAAGGCACCCAACTTCAGCCCCTGGCCTCTGTATGCATGTGCACACCATGCATGTGCACAGACATGAACACACACACACACTCCCCTGCAGCCTGGAACATCCCACGAGAGCGAGAGGCCAGCTACTTTCATGCGTGTTTTATAGACAGAAGCTGAGGCGGCACAGGGAGGCACGCGAATCAGGAACTAGACATTGGATTCAACATGGGCTCCTTCTTGCTTCTCAGCCAACTTAAACTCAACAGCTTGAGTTTGACCCCAGGACCCACATGCTGGAAGGAGAGCTGACCCCTACAAGCTGTCCTCTGCCTCCCACACTCCAGCTGTGGCACTCACCCTACCCTGTAAAGTAAATAAAAACGTCCATTTAATGCATTCTACAGTCAGAGAAAAAGAACGTTTCACATGGAGACACCTTCCAGCTGGCACAGTTATTGCTGATGGGCATTTGAGGGGCCTCAGTTTGTCATTACAGAGCCCTGCTCTGCCCATGATGGCCATCACAAGTCAGACGTGGTCATTGAGTACCCAAAACACAGTGAGTCCAGGAAGCCAGTGGAGATGTATGAGCACGACTTTACGTTAAAAAAAAAGTAAAATAGTCAAGGATGTCAGTACTCAGGAAGCTGAGGCAGGAGGATTGCTGTAAGCTCCGGGCTACTTTACAGTAAAAGACATACAGCCAGAAGGCCCCGCTCATGGACATCACTGAAACAGGGAGACCTGAAAGACTCAATGGCAGCTCCCACCAGCAGGGCTGAGACAAGGCTCACCAGATGCAGCTCACTAACTCCAAGGCAGGAGTCAGGGTTCATCCTGGTGATGGTGCACCGGTGTCAACTGGATCCGGGTCCGACCAACAGTCTCACCTCTGTGTGGGTCTGTGGGAGCATGCTCCAGCTCAGCGCTGATAGAAACGGTCTGGAGGAAAGCTGCCCTCCTTCCACAGGACACTTGCCGCTGAGGGAATGTGTTCTGTCACTACTTTCCCTGGCTAACGCCAGAACCCCGTTTATTGGATCTTCCCACACGGACTGCACCAGGAGTCCCCCAGGCCTTCAGCACCAGCCTCACCCAGCCTCACAGACAGAGCTTCTTCAGTCAGTTGGAGAACCCAACTGAACCCAGTCCAGATTATGCAAGCCAATCTAATCAACCCCCTTTGTCATATGCGTTATTCTGCAGGTCTGTTCCTCTAGAGGTCCAGACACAGACAACCAGTGCGGGGCGAAGGGACAGACCTGGGTGGAGGGCCAACTTCTGTGACCCAGTGACCTACTTACTGGCAAAACGCTGGCCTTGTGTGTTCTTTCTGAACTCCATAGAAGCCTGAGCTCCAGAGGAGAATTGTACAGCAGTGGAACTGGATGCTAACACATTTCTGAGTCAGCAGGTGACAAGGGGAGTCATGGTGCCAGCTGGTGTGACTAACCAGAGCAGCAGAGCACTCTGGCCTCTCCAGGATGAGGAAAGTGGACCCTGTTTCTCAATGAAGAAGTAGAAGGAGGCATCTGGTGCAGGAGCCCCAGTTAGGAGCTCATGGTATGTCTACATCCTGTGACTAAAGGCCATGCAGGGGCTGGTGAGATGGCTCAGCCCGGAACAGTACCTGCCTTGCCAGCCTGAAGTCAATTCCCAGATCTGACAGAAGGAGGAGGAAGAGAACATGAGCCACAAAGTGGTCCTCTGGCCTCCGCACGCGTGCTGTGGCATGATCGTACACGCAGTCATGATAGAACAACAGTGTAAATTAAGTCAATGGAAAATGACTACTCTGTCATTACCCAAGGCACTCATTTGGTCACCCCACATGGTTGAGGCCCAACATCAGCTGAAGTGCCTTACTGAGGGCCCAGGGAAGACAGTTATAAACATCATCTAGACAGGCCTGCAGGGGGGCTGGGAGTCAAGATGATTGCCACCAAGCTCATGACCATATTCAGTCTCTGGGACCCACATGGTAGAAGGAGAGAACATGTTCCCACAAGTTGTCTTCTGACTTCTATATATGCACTGTAGTTTACACACACACACACACACACACACACACACACACACACACACACACATTTTAAGACAGGGTTTCTCTGTGTAGTCCTGGCTGTCCTGGCCCCTGTCGCTGCTTGTTACAGCCATGATCAGCTCCACCATGTACTTAGACATTGAGTAGAATTTGAATATGAGCGTTTCTTCTTCCATAGGATTATTCTGGGATTCACGTGCCAGGGTGGTGGCTTCACACATCATAATGGCACTGGCAGCAGGTTCATCTGCAGGGAGAAATTTGAGGATGAGGACGTCATCCTAAAGCATACCAGTCCTGTCATCTTGTCCATGACAAATGCTGGCCCAGACACAGCTAGCTCCCGGGCTCTCACCTGTACTGACAAAACCGAGTGACAGCGGGCTGGCACGCGTGTGGTCATCGGAACAGTGAAAGAAGGCGTGAGCATTGTAGAAGATGCGGAGCATTTGGGGTCGAGGAATGGGAAGAGCAACAACAAGATCTAGTTCTTTTGACTTGTGGGCATCTGGCCCACCAGTAGCTCAGGAGAGCACCCCCACCCCATCTGCTCACAGCACCCTGCAACTCTGCCCTCACCAAAGTTCTCTGGGTTCCGTATTTTCCCATACCCCGTTAAGTCTAGCTGGCTGGCAGAGTTAAGTTTATGAATAAATACTAAATAAGGAAAACAAAATCAACAAACCAAGAAAGGAAGAAAGGATGAGAGAGAGAAAGAAAGAGAGAAAAGAGGAAGAAAGAAAGGGAGGGAGGGAGGGAGGGAGGGAGCCACCCCATCATGAGCAGGGCACGCTGCTCTCACGTGATCTGAATGCTGTGACAATGAGGCACTGCGGGACTCTGATTTCATCCCACAGTGTGGGACATTCAGGAGGTGAGAGGCTCGGGACTTTGTTCTTCCAAAACGGAATCAGGGTGTTTGGGGCTGAGTCAGACGGACGGACGGATCGTGCCTGGTGGGGTTCTAATTTCTCCTGCCATTGTGAGGAGATTAAATGTGCTTTAGAAGGTGTGTCAGGATTCAAAACCTCCTAGGAGCGGATTTGTGGTGGCTTAAGTGTCTGAGCCAACCTCACCAGCCACCACATGCCCAGATTAATACATTATTTGTGAGTGTGTCTTTTGGTGTTTCCAAGTGAGGTTAAATGTTGAACTCAGGAACACACAGAGGCCCTCACCACCCAGCTCAACCAACTTACTCAGGCTGGAACAGGACAAAAGGCAGGAGAGGGTCTTTTCCTGGATCCTTGAAGCTAAACATAAAGTATTACATCTCCTGTCTTCCATCTTCAGATAAGGGCTTATACCATCAACCTTTTTCTTTTCCTTTCTTTTCTTTTCTTTTCTTTTCTTTTCTTTTCTTTTCTTTTCTTTTCTTTTCTTTTCTTTTCTTTTCTTTTCCTTTCTTTTCTTTCTTTTCTTTTCTTTTCTTTTCTCTCCTCTTCAATTTTTCTAAAGATTTATTTTATGTATATGAGTCAACTGTCCCTGTCTTCAGACACACCAGAAGAGGGCATTGGATCTCATTATAGATGGTTGTGAGCCACCATGTGGTTGCTGGGAACTGAACTCAGGACCTCTGGAAGAGCAGTCATTGCTCTTATCCACTGAGTCATTTCTCCAGCCCTTTCAGGTTTATTTTTGATGATATGTGTGTGTCTCTGTGAGGGCAGAAGAAGGTGTAGAGCGTCTGGAACTAGAGTTACAGGCCGTTTTGAGCAGCCTAACTTGGGTGCTAGGAACTGAGCTTGGGTTCTCTGCAAGAGCAGCCAGTGCTCTGAACTGCTAAACCATCTCTCCAGCCCCTCCCCCCCCCCCCCGCTATCTGCCTTTGACCTTGGACTGAACTATATACTGTTGACCTCCCTGGGTCTGTAGCTCGTAGAGAATGGATAGAAAGAGTGATTGATGATTGATCGATAGATTGAGACTATCTCACTAGGTAGACAGGGCTGTCATGACAGGGATCCGCTGGCCTCTGCCTCCCTAGTGCTGGGATTAAAGGTGTGAGCCTTCATGCACAGTTTGCAGGACTTTCCCAGCCCATTTTACATTATCGTTATACAGGGACCAATTATACACATCATAATCTCTCCTGCTGGGGAAATGCTCACCAAGCAAGTGTGAGGACCCAAGTGTGGATCCCAAGCATCGACATAAAGACAGGCACAGCAGCATGGCTCTGTAACTCCAGCATCCTATAGGAAGATGGGAGTGGAGACAGGGGAATTTGCAGAAGCTCGAGGGCCTGCTAGCCTGGAGGTTTCAGTGCCTCAAACCAGATAGAA
>NC_034592.1:18196710-18197944 GCF_900095145.1 Mus pahari | reverse complement strand
CTCCCTCCCTCCCTCCCTCCCTCCCTCTCTCCTCTCCTTCTCTCTCTCTCTCCACTCTCCTCCCTCTCTGCCCATATATGTTCATGCAGGCATGGGCATGTGTGTGTGTAGGCCAGAGGTCACCAGCAGGCATCTTCTTGGATCACTCTCCACCTTAGCTTTTGAGGCAGGATTAGGGTTTTGAGGTGACTCAGGGGTAAAGGCACTTTCCCCGTGAACCTGGTGACCTGGTGGAAAGAAAGCTTTGACTCTTCGAAGCTCTACTCTGACCTCTACGCATTCATCATGGAGTGTACGCACGCACACTCAATTCCCCATAGATATCATGCACACACTCACACACATACACACATGTGGAGTACGCATGCACACTCAATCCTCCATAGATATCATGCACACACACATACACACGTGGACTGTGTGCATACACATTCAATCCCACATAGATATCATGCACACACTCACACACACACACACGTGGAGTATGCACACACACTCAATCCTCCATATGTATTATGCATGCACACACACAGTAAGAAACAGTGCACAAGGCTCTTCACTAGGTTTTGGAAACAAGCATTCTTTGTGACACAAAAGAAATACACAAAGAAGAAAATAACTTGGCAAGACAATTTCTTTTTGGGAAAAGGTTACACCAGAACCCAGCCCAGGCTAGCAAACACACTGCGGCATGAAACTCACTTAGGTCTTATTCTAATAAACCTGATAACTTTGGCTTCGGGGCCATCAAATTCTGAGGTGCTCAGAGGCCTCTGTGGAAACACACATGGTATGGGATAGAGAGGTGTTTTAAAACATTTTCATATGAGTTTTACAAGACAGGGGAGATTTATGGACTCCCAGGGCCTTTGGTGGGCTAGACACCTTTGATAGACAAAAAGAAACTCTCACAAAAAGGCTGAGGCACCATGGAGAGTTGAAGCCCAGACTGGGCAAAATAGTAAGATCCTGCTTCAAAAATGTCAAAATAGTAGTTAGGGATGTGGCCCGGTGGTGGAGGGATTCCTTAGCAACAGGCAGGGATTCCTTAGTAACAGGCAAGACCCTGTATCCAACCCCAAACACGGTAATAACTATAACAACAACATCAATCAATTCATCAATCAAGAGAAGAAAGCATAATTGGGTGGGACGTGTCAGTGGCAGGCTACCTGGTTATTTCTCTCTCTCTCTCTCTCTCTCTCTCTCTCTCTCTCTCTCTCTCTCTCTCTCT
>NC_034592.1:18195180-18196480 GCF_900095145.1 Mus pahari | reverse complement strand
TAGACCAGGCTGGCCTCGAACTCAGAAATCCGCCTGCCTCTGCCTCCCGAGTGCTGGGATCAAAGGCGTGTGCCACCACGCCCGGCTTATTTTTTTCTCTTAAAGGTTTTATTTTTATGGGATTTATTGGCATGTGTGTCTGTGCACCAGGCATATGCAGCGCCAATGGAGGCCAGAAGAGGATGCTGGGTCTCCTGGAAGTAAGACTTCCAGATGGCTGTGAGCTGTCTGCCACGTGGGTGCTGGGAACTGGACTCAGATACTGTAAGAACAGCCGGTGCTCTTAACTGCTGAGCCACCTCTCTAGCTCCAGCACGGAAAACTAACTCATTAAGCAGGAAAGCTCACAGCTAGTTGTGACCAGCTTGGGGACAGTGCTGTGCACTCAGTCCCACTCCTACAGAGAGTCACCATCAACGCAGCTGGCAATCTGCTGTCCCCTTGGAGAAGCCTCCAGGATATTTTTTTTTTCTTTCTTTTCCTTTTCTGTACTGGACCTGGAAGGAAGGCCCCACCCCACATGCTGGTAAGGCTGGGCATGTCTTTTTTTTCCTCATTACCTCTCTTTGCAAGGCACAGCAGGCGTGTGCTCTGTCACAGAACTTTCTGGAGTTGGTTCTCTTTCCCACCACACAGATTCTTTGGAAGGACCTTGGGTTTACATTGCAAGTGACATTAGAAGCCTTGGAGCCTCTCAGCAAGTGACCTTTTGTGACTGGCGTCTTCCCTTAAGAGACCCTTTTAGGGGCTTGAGGGACTGTAGCAAAATCAGAACAGCCTTCCTCTTAATGCCTGGGTAACATTGTATCAAGTGAAGAGCCAGGCTTTTCCTTCCGCTGAGCCGCCCAGGGCTTCATGAGGTCAGAGGACAGAAAGGTGCCAGGCTGTGGCTCAGGAAGTCACGGGCTTACCTGTCATTTGCACTGGACAAAACAAACGAACAAACAAACAAAACAACCCCCCCCACACACACACCATTCTAGCTAAGACTGGTGGCACATTAACATCCCAATCCCATTGCAATCCCAGCTACGGCAATCCCAGCTACGGCAATCCCAGCTACGGACAAGGCTGCAGGCAGAAGAGTTTTTGTTCAATAGCCCTTGAGTTCAATGGCTGTTTTGGCTACACAGTAAGTCCAAGGCCAGTCTGGGAAACTCAGTGAGACCCTATCTTAAAATAAAAATAATAAGAAGGCCTGGGAAGCAGATTAGATGGTAGAGGGCTGGCATAATATGTATAAGCCTGTGCTCAGTCCCATGGTGGGAGAGGAAAAGAGGGAGGGGGAGAGGGAGAGAGG
>NC_034592.1:18190238-18195121 GCF_900095145.1 Mus pahari | reverse complement strand
GGGAGGGAGGGAGGGGGAGGGAGGGAGGGAGGGAGGGAAGGAAGCCAGCAGGGCCTTAAGCATGCTGGGTAAACTGAGTTGCGTTCTCAGCTTTGAAAACAATAGTACGTTTATTTGTTTTGTGTGAGTTGGGGCTTTACACTGTAGCACTGGTGTGGAGATCCGAGGACATCTTGGGAGGATCAGTTCTCTTTCCACAGTGAGGGTCCTGGGGATTGAACATTAGCAGCAGACTCCTTTTCTGCCTGGGTCATGATACCTGGCCTCTTTTTATTTTTTTTTTAACTTTGAGACAAAGTCTTAGTAAGTTGCTGCAGGCTGGCCTTGAATTCTCCGTAACCCAGGTAGGACATGCATTTGCCTGTGCCAGGAGATCAGCTAAGATCTCTCTTATGCTATGTACTGGATGCCCTGGGCTTGGCTCCACAGCCCCACAACTTCAAAGGGTCCCTTCTGAGATAGGAATAATCAGCTCCACCAACAGCCAGTGTGGGTTCTGGTGACCACCCTGACAGTCTTGGGCTCCCCAAGTCTGACATGGGTCCACCACACGAACCTCTGACACCTATTGGGCTCTGTGACAATGATGGTGGAAGACAAGGTTCAGGGACACTGTGCTGTCACCTGTTCATAAACAGAAAGGTATTAGCCCTGATGGCCACCTGGGAGTAGGTGTCAGGAGCTTGTCTGGGCTTGGGAGAAGCCTTGGAAATGCTAGAAACTTTGCATAAAACCTCAAGTCAGCAGTTCATCAACGACAGCTTCCAGGCCAAACCATTTATGCCGCTCAGTAAATGTCAGCTTCAGGGCTTCCGCACTGCTTGCTGGGTGACGTTTGTTCCCTGAACACACAGACTACGTTTAACATGCTCAGTCTTTGCCATTCCTAGCAGAACTCACCTATCACCTCAGTGCACAGGAAGCTGAGGCAAGCAGATTGCAGCTACACAGTGAATTGAGACCCGATCTTTACACACAGAGTGGGGGTAACCCTCCTCCATCTTTCTCACTCCTTACTCAGTGGTCGCCAGAGCAGGTGCCCCGAGGCGGTTCCTGTTGTCTGGTTCTGTCCCAGCCTGCTTGGCAGCCTGTCCCACCCAGACTTCCGACAGCCAGCAGCCAGGCACCCTGAGATATTCCGGGAGGTTGACAGAACCAGATCCTGGAAGAGGAGTGCCTCCGATCTCACTCTGGAGTCCATCTTACGAGGGACAAACCCAACTTAGTTTAATTCCAGTTCACCAAACTGTGTTTACCCCACCTGTGCAGGGTGGGGTAGTGTTGGAAGCCAGCAAGTAACCCAGGGTGGGCAAGATGGCCTAGTGGGCAAAGGTGCTTTCTGCCAAGCCTGACAACCTGACTTCAACCTACAGGTCCCACATGGCAGTTGTCCTTTGACCTCCAGGTGTGTGCTGTGGTACACATGCCCTCACATATACATACACAATAAATACATATAAAGAAAAAAGTCAAGCCAGTGACCCAAGGCTTGCTTTTCTCTCTTCTCACCTGCATCCCTCGCTGTAGTCGGGTCATGTGACCACATTGCATGCTGTCCTTGACAGTGGCTTGGCTCAAGGGGCAGGCAGGGACAGAGGGGTGGGCCTCCCTGAGACACACCAGATTCTAGATGCCAGCATAGCCTTGGAAAGAGGTAAGGTGTGAATTCCAGGCAGAGGGAAGGCACAGGGCCACGAGGGAGAGGGTGTGACTGGGAAGGGCCACAGGGACAGTTCAGCCTTTCCCAGAGCCGGAAGCCACTTCGGGGTTCCCAGCAAGAGAAGGGTGTTTTCATTTAAGCAAAGATGGAAACTTCTAGATTTCTAAGCATGAGTCAGTAGCTGGTTTCTGTCTTCCTCTGGGTTCAGGCAGCTTGGAGGAGGGGACAAGGCTGGCTTGCCACCTCAGGTCACATCTCCTCAACTCATCTCAAAGCCCAAAAAGATTTCCCTAGCGGTCAGCAAAGAAACTCACTGAAGGTCTCCGACTGGCCCTGCTTGGACCAATCACCCTGGTTAGATGTCAGGAGCTTTATTGTCTGTTTTGAGTCTCAAGGCTAACACATGTTCTGGGACTGTAGGCGTGCTGACCTGGTTCATGCAGTGCAGAGGATTGTCTTGGGCCAGGGTGGGGAGGTAGCTCAGTGGGTACAGTACCAGCTGCCTAAGCCTAGTGACCCTAGTTTTATCCCAGGAACCCACAACCCCTGTTTTTGTTTGTAATTAACAAACTCCTACAATGAGATTCGAACCTAGGACAGGAGAACCCCTCCTGGCGCTCATGAGTCAGCTTGCCTGCACACTAGCAGAAAGAGCAGAAAACAAGAGAGTCTGTCTCAACAAGGTGAAAGGAGGGGCCAGACTTCTGAGAGCTGACCTGTGACCTTCCTTCACAGGGCCAGGCAAAGCGGGGACCACAGGACAAGCTGACTTCAGAGGCCACTGAGTTTTATCTTATTTTATTTGTTCCACCCCTGAGTGTTTATTTCCCCATCATTGGCTGGGTGCCCCAGGGGTCAGGAGCCAGCAGTGGGGTGGAGTCACTTCCGGGCTCTTCCAAAAATCCCACACGGATCCTTGGAATTGGCCAGCTCCAAGAGCTGCTTCAGCAATCCCCAGGAAATGCCAAGGAAAGAGCTGTAGTAAGCTCCGGGTTGCCCCAGGACAGCCTTCATAGAGAGCCCTAATTACTAGGTCAAGAAGGGAAAAACAAGCTAAGGGCTTCTCTCTACTCCTGTTCCTGCACATGACTCCTGGCCAGCGGCAAGGGAGGGATGACAAGCTTATCCCTTAAGGTCAGAGAAACCCTGGGCCTCTCCCATAAGAAGCCCATACCCAGGGCTAGAAAGTTGGCTCAGCCCTTAACAGCAATGGCTGCTCTTGCAGAGGACCTGGATTTTATTTCAGGTACCCGAATGACAGTTTACCAAGGTTTGTAACTCCAGTTCCAGGGGTTCCAGCACCATCTTCTGGACTCCATGGACACTATGTACCCATGACAGAGACATATATGAAGCCCAAACACCCAGGTGTGTGCGTGCGCGCACGCGCGCGCGCACGCACACACACACACATACACACACACACACACACACACAAGTAGATCTGAAAAAGTAGAAGAAAGAGGAGGCAGCAGAGGAAGAAGAGGAGAGGAAGAAGGAGGAGGAGGAGGAGGAGGAGGAGGAGAAGGAGAAGGAGAAAGAGAAGGAGGAGAAGAAGAATTATTGCTCATACTCAGCCAGAAATCTCACATCTTCAGTCCCAGCATTGAGCAGTCAGGAGAAGATAACTAAGTGTTGTGAGACAAGTAATGTAATTCTATATGTATGTATGTATGTATGCATGCATGCATGCATGTATGTGTGTATTTATGCATGTATATATATGTATGCATGTATGCATGTGTATGTATGTATGCATATATGTATGTATGTATGTATGTATGTATGTATACATGCATGTATTATGAAATAGGGTCTCACTATGTAGCCCTCCCTGGCTGTCCTGAAACTCACTCTGTAGACCAGGCTGGCCTCAAGCTCACATAGATCCATTTTCATCTGTCATGTTGCCTGGCACAACTATATTTATTTTTAAATACCATTTACAACATGCTTTGATCTTAACATTATTATTGTTCCTACAAAATTAAAAAAAAATTTAATGAGATAATCTTAAGTAAAAACCCACTCAGGAGGCTGTATCTAAAACACAAAAAACATACAGTCCCTTAGCTATCCAACAATTATAAACATAGGTAAACTACCTTAATAGTTCTTGCTTTCTTAACAAAATTTACATTATTTATTAAAGATTTAAGTTATAACAGGTCCCTTGAAATAGTTTGTTAGAAAAAGTATTCACATTTTACAATGTTGGAGGCATCAAATATAGGATAATGTTAGAACCAGGTGTGGTGGCTCACACCTTTAATCCCAGCACTCAGAGTCAGAGGCAGTTGAATCTCTGAGTTCAAGGCCAGCCTGGTCCACAAAGTGAGTTCTGGGTCAGCCTGGTCTAACTAGTGAAATCCACCCCTCCCTCCCCAAAAGAACAAAACCCCTGTGGTTAAGTATACTTTTCTTTTTTCTCTTTTTTTCTTTCTTTTTTTTTTTCTGTATAGCCCTGGCTGTCCTGGAACTCACTTTGTAGACCAGGCTGGACTCGAACTCAGAAACCCGCCTGCCTCTGCCTCCCGAGCATTGGGATTAAAGGCGTGCGCCACCACGCCTGGCTAAGTATACTTTTCTTATTGAACAAAGCCCTTGTTTTTTAAGTAGTCATTGCTTTAAGTATATAAAATTCCTTTAGAAAATGTTGTGCTTGTAGAATATTCCTGCTAAATTGCATAGTGATTACAGACCTTGTTCTAGTAGACAAATACTTAGATATATCTGTTTATTAGGTAAATAATGCACAGCCTTGTAAGAGACTTTTAATGGCGATTAAATTAAGATCAGCCTCCAGAGTCTTCTTTCAAAGATAAACCAGATGATTTCTTTAGCTGAAAGAACAGGACGGTACCCAGGTCACTCCTAGGAGGAGCTGAACTTTCTCACATCATCTGAGGCCAGCCTGGTCTACAGAGCAAGTTCCAGGACAGCCAGGGCTACACAGAGAAACCCTGTCTTGAAAAACCAAAACAAACGTATGTCAGGTGTGGTGGTGCAGCCCAGCTCAGCTGTCATCCTCCTCTTTGCACTATAGTTTGTATGCCGACTGTCAAAAGCCCCAAATCCAGTCTTTTAGAATCAGTTCTGTCACTGATTTTCTTTCAGAAGAACTACACAGAAATATGTGTACCCCTACCAAAAGAGGAGAGAGCTTTAAACACACACACACACACACACACACACACACACACACACACACACACACACACAG
>NC_034592.1:18173683-18189518 GCF_900095145.1 Mus pahari | reverse complement strand
CAAGCCAGATGCAACATCAAGTTGTTGAGACTTCTGGTTCCAATCTCAGCTCTGCACATACAGCTGGCTTAGGGAGGAGAGAAGTGCAAAGAGGGCACCTGAGTCTCCAGGAGTCAAAGTGGGGTGCTGCCACCTCTATTTACAGCCAGTATAAGGACAGGCTTCTCCACGCTGTACAAAAACGGATCGTCACAAACTCCGATACCTTAGTCAGCGTGAGTGGCTGGGCTGCATCAGAGGTGACCAACAGGCCACGGGAAATCTCTATGTGAGGCTGCTGGTGTTCCTACGGTGACTGAGCTCCTGCCTCGAGCCTTGTTTTAATCCCTGCCATTTTGGAGGCAGATTCTTCCCTGCATCTGTCTGCAACAGCCTGCTGGGACTCACTCTGTAGACCAGGCTGGCCTGGAACTCAGAGTTCCACCTGCCTTTGCTCCTGAGTGCTGTTGGGTTTTATGTTTGGGTTGGGTTGGGTTTTTTGAGATACAATCTCAGATAAGTTAGGCTGGCCTGGAACTTCTGATCCTCCTGTCTCTACCTCCAAGCCTCCTGAGTCCTGGGATTACAGGGGTAGAACAGGACATCAGGTTGTTGGGGGTGGTGCATTGCGGTACTGAGAACTGAGCCCAGGGTGTGTGCTAGGCTGTGTTTTCCTCCGTTGTAATGGTTCGCTAGTTGTCGTTTTTAGACACTGCCGTGTTCTCTAACCCAGGCAGCCACCACCACAGGCCTCGGCCTCCCCACTGCTGGTATCACAGCCATGTGCCACCAGGACCTGCTCTTCCTGCTGAGGTCCCAGGTCCCTGCCCTCAGGCTGTCAGCCAGGGCTTTTCTTGGTCACCCTGCCTGTCACTGCCTCTATTTGGACTTTGCTATGGGAGTGATAAGGCGGGCTGTCTTGTGCACAAACTTGAGGGCATTAAGGGGCGTGGTAGGAGTCTGCAGATAGATTCTGGAGGGTGGAGGAGATTGCCTAGAATAGCAGCCTATATATATATATATATATAGTGTGTGTGTGTGTGTGTGTGTGTGTGTGTGTGTTCCAGGCTATTTTACTGGTGGTCACAACTTTTGACAAGTCAGGTCTGGCCACTCTTCCACAACAATCTAATAAAAAGGACCAAATTAAAAGTAGAAAGCCGGCTGGGTGTGGTGGCGCACGCCTTTAATTCCAGCACTCAGGAGGCAGAGGCAGGGGGATTTCTGAGTTCGAGGCCAGCCTGGTCTACAGAGTGAGTTCCAGGACAGCCAGAGCTATACAGAGAAACCCTGTCTTGAAAAAAAAAAAAAAAAAAAAAAAGTAGAAAGCAGAAAGAAAGATTTCTTTTTTTTGGTTTTTTGAGACAGGGTTTTTCTGTGTAGCCCTGGCTGTCCTGGAACTCACTCTGTAGACCAGGCTGGCCTCGAACTCAGAAATCCGCCTGCCTCTGCCTCCGGAGTGCTGGGACTAAAGTCTTGAGGTATTCCCAGAAGCTGCAGGGACATTCCTGCTGAAGAGCGCCTTTTTATTACCATTGCCAATGGTATCAGCTTGTTGTCTTAACAGACATTGTACATTTTAATTAAAGCAGGATGCCTGTGATGTTTGTTTGCTTGCTTAAAAAAAAAAAAAAGCAACTTGATTGCCTAGGATTTTGTTAATCAGGTAAGATAAGCCAGTTTGGGGTAGTTATCTTTAGAGCTTTGCATCTTTGCAGATACTTTCAAGTTAGTAACCATCATGCCAGACAGCTAGAGTACCTCAGCCCTTGAAATATCTCTCCCTTCTTTGAAACCTTGTTCTCTATACATGTTTTTCTTTTCTCCTGAAAAGTTGTCTATCCATGGCTGTCCCCCTGCACCCTTTTGCCCATGGAGGGCTGCACACTAAAGGCCCTTGTGGCTGGATCTGGTTTATGATCTGGCAAAACATAAAGCCTACAGACGATGAGAACATAGAGCTACAGAATGTACTTTGGGTCAGTTATTTTTTTAAAAAAAGATTTATTTATTTGTTTATTTATTTAATGTATACAAGTACACTGTAGCTGTCTTCAGACACCAAACGAGGACATCAAATCTCATTATAGATGGTTATGAACCACCATGTGGTTGCTGGGATTTGAACTCAGGACCTCTGGAAGAGCAGTCAGTGCTCTTAACCACTGAGCCATCTCTCCAGCCCACTTTGGGTCAGTTTTAAGTGCTGTTTTTGGGATTGACTTCCTCAGCCTGAGACATCATCACCCAATGGTTCTCAGAGTGTCCTGCATGGCCCAGACACTGGGTAACCCATCCTCAGATATGTCTTCCAGTGCGAGCTGGTATAGACCCTTCTGACCCAGGAATGGGTCACATTGGTCTGGCTTCCCCAAGGCCGGCAGGTCATGAAATGTTCCTCCTGACTCCTCCACGCATTTGGGGGAAGGGAACAAGTTACCTCTCGTTTTGGTGTCTCTGTCACCAGGCATTCATAAAACTCCTCAGCTAAAGGCTTGGCAAGGTCGCAGGAGAAGCTGCCGAAAGGGAATCGCGCATCTGAGGAGGAGTGTCAGGAGACAAAGGCCACGTGATAGTGAAAACATTGCAAAGACATGGAAACCAAGACAAATAGAACAAAACTGAAAATGCCTTCGAGGTTCCGAAAGCCAAGAGAACTAAGCTAGTCAGTCAGAATCGGAAATGCCTTTCGAGTCCCAAAGGCCAGCAAGCAGGCCGAGCAACCCAGATCAAAATGCTTTCGAAGTTTCTGCGCAAATTAGACACCCACACCGAAACATGGTCATCGAAAGCAGACCAGAAGGATATTATCCAGGGGGGACATTCTTTATACAGCTCGGAATAAGGTCTGGAGCCATTTTGAGTGACCATGACCCCAGAACACAGACTCAGGTTACACCATGGTCCAATGTGGAAGCAGTTTCAGGGAGTTCGCATGGTTTCACAGAGGAGAGACAGTCACGAGTTAAAAGGCGAGTTTAAAATGCGTTGGTGGGTACATCAGAGAGGGGGGTACAGGAGATGACGGGAGCTATTCCATAGGCCTAAGATGTTCTCCGATGGCACCACGGCTTTTGGCTAGATAGAAGCTAGTTCAGTACATCCTAGGAGGATTTTTAACCTATCGTCACGGAGATGTCTGTTCTGATGTGGAGATAAGGGAATTCGCCTCTGGACCTGTAACATTCCGACGGTGCACAGCCCTGAATTCCTGATCAGTCATCAGTCTCTGCGGACACAGCCTGCGTCCAGTTTTCCCTCACAGGCGGATGCAGCTTCTTAGGAGTTTTTGTTTATTGCTGGGATGGTACTTTCTCTGCTCTAGTGCTGGAGCTTACAGTTTGTCCCAGAGAGGGCCAAGCAAGGCGTGGCTGTCCCCTTGCATCCCTTTGCCCATGGAGGGCTGCACACTAAAGGCCCCTGCGGCTGGATCCGGTTTATGATCTGGCAGAACGTGGAGCCTACAGACAGCAGCCTCGCCGCTGAGATTTGTATTAGTAGTTTTCCTGGTGCTTGGGGATGGACGAGAGCCTCAGAAACACTGGGCTACTGCTCTGCTGCTGAGCCACAGCTCTGGCCTTTGACTGAGGGCCTTACTGTGTTTGCTTGTCGGTGAATGTGTGTGTGAGAGTGTGTATAGTGTGAGTGTGTAGCATGTGCATGTGTCTGTGTCTGCCTGAGTAGAGGCCAGAGGAGGACATCGGGTGTCCCGTTCTATCGCGCCTGCCTTCTGCTTTACTTCCTTGCGATGGGATCTCTCAGCAGACCTGGAGCTAGACTGGTCAGATCCATGGTCCTCAGGCCTCTGTGCTGCGCATACTGGGGTTACTTCCTGGCTGTTACATGAGAGCTGAGGATTTGAACTTGGGTTCTCAGGATACTCAGCAAGTGCTCTTACCACTGAGTCTTGTGTAGTCTAGGGTGGCCTCAAACTCAGTGTGTGGCCAAGGTTGAGCCTCCTGCCTCTACCTCTGGTGTGCCATCTTGATGGTTGACTGTGTGTGTGTGTGTGTGTGTGTGTGTGTGTGTGTGTGTGTGTGCACACATGCATTCAAGGTAAGTATGGAGGTCAGAGGAGCCAGCTCATCGCCGAGTTTTTTGACCTGAAGCAGATCCCTGGCAAGAAGAGCAGAAAGCTGGCCTCGTGCCCAGCTCCCCATCCTGTACCCACAAATAAAATCTGCATTAGAACAACCAGACCTTTCCATGGCCAGTTCCCTGGGAGATATTTATCTCTTATCTAGTACTGCTAAGCCTTGTGTGGTGACCCTGTGCTTTGGAAACACAAACACCTTGTCAAGCATATCTTTAGTTCAGATTGTAAATCAGCGAGAAGCTACCCACGGCCCCAGCAGCAAGGATTCCCTCCTGTCAATCCAGCTAGGCAGGAGCCCTCTGCTGAGGAGGGGGAAACTGAGGCTCCGGTGCCCTCAGCAAGGAGGAGCTACTGCACAGCGGGTGCTCGGTAACCTCGTTTGTAGACATGAATATTTTTCCGACTTAGTCATTTTTACACTTATTATCTTTGAGTATACTCGCCAGCAGAGGACAGCCTGCTGGGGTGGATTCTATCCTCCCACCATGTAGATCTGGGAGTGGATCTCACCTATTCAAGCCGGTGGAGCGTACCTTTCCCTACTGAGCCATCTCATCAGCCCTGACTTTTGAGACAGGGTTTAATATCTCCCAGGCTGGCCTTAAGTTCACTATGTTGTCAAGGATGGCCTTGAACTCCTGGTCTAGTCTCCACTTGAGTGCTGGGATCACTGGTATATAGACCATATATCTCCAGTCAAGACCCTTTTAGTTCCAGCAACTGCTATAGTGTGTGTGTGTGTGTGTGTGTGTGTGTGTGTGTGTGTGTAGTCAGCTTCATTTTATAGCTAGGGAAACTGGGTCAGAGCCACATCGGTGCTCTAAGGACTAAGTTTACCAGCCAAGTGGGGTTCAGGCTAGTTGCCCCTAGATCTCTGTTGCTTTGAGGCGTGGGCAGGCTCGTGGTGATGTTCCTTTGGCCAGATTAATGTCCTTTATGATCTAGCTGACTGAGGAACGGAGCGAGCAGAGAAGGTGTGTATTTGTAATTTGCTGGCAGCAGAGGCAGGGGGATGCTCGGAGCTCACTGGCCTGTCAGGCTGGCAGAATGACAAGCTCCAGATCAGTGGAAGATCAGACCTCAAAATGTAACAGGGCCAGGCTGTGGTGCTGCATGCCCTTTGTCCCAGCACTTGAGGGGTCAAAGCAGGTAGCTCTCTGAGTTCCAGGCCATGGGGGGTACATAGTGAGGTTCTCGTTCTCTCTCTCTCTCTCTCTCTCTCTCTCTCTCTCTCTCTCTCTCTCTCTCTCTCAAAAACGGAAAAGAAAAAAAATAAGGTGCTTAGGCTAGTGAGACCTGAATGTGACTCACATGGCAGAACAAAAACATCATTAGCACCAGGCATGGTGGTGCACGCCTTTAATCCCAGCACTTGGGAGGCAGAGGCAGGTGGATTTCTGAGTTCGAGGCCAGTCTGGTCTACAAAGTGAGTTCCAGGACAGCCAGGGCTATTCAGAGAAACTCTGTCTCGAAAAATCAAAAAAACAAAACAAACAAACAAACCCCCCCCACATCATTAGCAAGTTATCTTCTGACTTTCATACAGGTACTGTGGCACACAGTAAATAAAGAAATGTAATTTTAGGGGCTGGTGAGATGGCTCAGTGGGTAAGAGCACCCGACTGCTCTCCTGAAGGTCCAGAGTTCAAATCCCAGCAACCACATGGTGGCTCATAACCATCCGTAACAAGATCTGATGCCCTCTTCTGGAGTGTCTGAAGACAGCTACAGTGTACTTACATATAATAAATCAATAAATCTTTAAAAAAAAAAAAAGAAATGTAATTTTAAAAGAAATTAAAAGATAAGATGGGCAATTGAGAAAGTCATGTGACAGCAGTTACTGGCTTCCACATGTAGGTGCACACATGTGAATATCCCCACCCATATGCAAATACACACACCCAAATGAACACACACACACACACACACACACACACACACACACGAATTGGTAATTGGGGGTCTGTGTCCTGCTAGAGGATGTTTGAAGGATCTGTCTCCTCACCTTCCATCTTGCAGAGACAGCCCGCCTCCATGGCTGCGAGCCTCCATCAACGAGGCAACACATTAGCATAAATGACCTGGTTCTCCCGCCCTCTACCTGCTCTTTCGGAAGGTGGGCATGGGTCAGTGATATGCAGACTGGGGTCGGCGACCTGATGTTAAGTGAGAAAACAGTCTATGTAGTCTGAGGCTTTCAAAAGAAAAATGGTCCTGAGGCAAGGATGGCGTGGACCATTCCTCTGCTTCCCGCCCCCCACCCCCCACTCCCAACCCCTACCCGACACTCGGAGCAGAAGTCTCTGGTTTCCTTCTTGACTTGAGCAGGGGGCCTGCTGCGGGTGATCAGGGTGGGCGGGGAGTGGGCGGGGGCGACCGCCTACTCAAGGCTTGGCCCGCCTCCTCCTCTCCATAAGCGGACTTGTGGGACATTCTCACTCTCAGTCCCGGTGTCCCCGAGTTGAAGCCCAGGCCGGCTAGCCGAGATGCCTTCCCTGGGGCTGGTGATGGAGAACGGCCAGGTGCTCCCGGCCTTTCTGCTCTGCAGCACACTGCTGGTCATCAAGATGTACGCGGTGGCTGTCATCACAGGCCAGATGAGGCTGCGGAAGAAGGTACGGTCGCTGGTGGAGTGGGGGCTGGGGGGAGCGCTGGAGGAGAAGGGGATCAGCACTCTGCTGGCTTTTCCCTGCAAGTAAGTCTGGGGATTGAAAAACGTGGCCGAGATGTGTATGCCTGCGTGCGGTGGGAGCTGCTTCAAGGCTGCCGCCACCGCAGCCCTTCTGGAAGCTGGCTTGGCCTTCAGCTCCTGAACCCTCTTGGTATGAGAGTGTTCGGGGGGGCTCCCTCGCGAGTGGAGCACAGGGACTCTTCACAGCGAGAGGTCTCCGGACCTGGCAGTTTCCCGGCAGACAGGGAGATCTCATAGCTGGGTGGAGTGGGAACCCGCAACGCAGGAGCCTAAGAAGTCTTTCCGTGGAAATTCCCACTCCCCATGGACGCTGCACACACTTGTGGCACCCTAGAGGGTGCCTTGAGGGATCACAGACATTCTCTGTGATTTCCGAAGTGAAAGAACCTACACGGAGCTGGTGGGAGTGGCCAGGGCTCCCAGACCCCTTCCAGGGGTCCGTTGGAAGCGACTAGAAAGCAGAAGCACGTGAAGTATCTGCTCTTTACAGACACTTTCCCCTAAACCAACATTTGTCCAGCCCAGAGGCGAGGGACATGGAGTACAGGATGGGACGGGGTGGGCCCCTCACCCTCCTGCCAGGTTCAGCCCCTGACTGGGGCAGGTACTGACAGGAATAAAGGCAGGGCCACCACTGACTGACTGTCTCTCATTCTTCTGCTTTTCTTTGTCCTGGGACACAGATGCCAGAAAGAGATAGCTACATTCTGTTCTTGCCCTCTGTAGGGCCCCCAAAGTTGAGCACTCTATCACCACCAGGAAGGCAGTAGGAGTTAGCTTACCCTGGTTTTCCAGTGAGAAGCTCGGAGTTAAGGAGATGCCTGCCTACTATGGGCTCCTTCCATCCCCTTTGAAGTTAACTCTCTGGTCCCAGAGCCTGACTTCCTCCTGGGCTCCTCTCCCCATGGGAGATGCAGGGGTGGAGGGACGCCTTCTCTGCTTTGGGCCCTGGGGCCCCTCTATTTCTGCCAAGTGGGACCAGGGGATCGCACTCTGCATTGAGAGGACGGGAGCTGGCTCAGGATCCTCCCCCCAGCAGCCTGGAGATGTGGGCAGCAGAGAGGAGGCTCTGTGTCCCTCTCAGAACCTGGAGACTTGAATGGTGAACACACCGCCCACGCTGGTCCTTAAGACTGGTTCCTACTGGAATCTGCTGTGAACAGGAGCAGCCGCAGGTCTTTCCTGGAAGTGCATGCCAGAGTACCCCTTGACCCACTAGAGGTGGCTCCCTGATAGCTCATTACAGGAACTCCATTGGTGGCAAAGCTGGGCCCTCAGAGTCGGGGCTTGGGAGCCAGGTGGGAGGGATTCTGGGTAGGAGATCCTGGCCTTTCTTCTCCATTTTACATTTTTCTCAGGCAGGGCTCATCTACCAGCTGGGGCTCCAGGGACAGCCGGAAGTGAAGCCTGGGCCTTGCTCCCCTCACAGTTTAGACAGGTTGATTGAGATGTCACCAGAGTTGATGGGGGAGCTTTGCCACATAGCTGCAAGAGCAGAGGTCCTCAAAGACAGAGGAGTGACCTTGGGCTCCTTGGGCTCCCCTGCTTTCCCACTGAGCCCCTCCCCCCCCCCCAGAGGCTCCATTTCATCCTGAGTCTATAGAGGAGGCTGCTATAGAGCAGGGAGCATCAGAGCGGGATGCTCAGGGAGTGCCCTGAATGGCTTCTATCTAGCTGTTTGTTTTAATGTTTTGAGACAGGGTCTTACTATGTAGACCAGGCTGCCCTCAAACTCACTGTGATCCAGCTACCTCTCTGCCTCTGGAGGGCCGGGATTAAAGGCATGAGCCACTATGCTCTGGTGTTTGTCTTATTTGAATTTACTTTTTGAGGTTCTGGGACTGGAACTTAGGGAGGGACCCATGCCAGGCAAACAGGCCCTTGAGCCCCTCCTGAGTGTGTTCTAGACCAGCTAGGTACCCGGAGCCAGCGCAGGAGGGTGCGTTCACCTTGAGTTTCCTTACCATGAGCTTTGGTTCTGTGGCACTGAGAAGAGGTTCGGGGAGCAGGTGAACGGTCGATCGGTAGGTCCTGTAGGTGGCTGTACTGTTGCCCCTGAGCCCTGTCCTCAGACAGGAGCCTCCTCAGGGTTGTGAGCCTCAACTGTTGTGTTTCAGGCTTTTGCCAATCCCGAGGATGCGCTGAAACGTGGAGGCCTCCAGTACTACAGGAGTGACCCAGATGTGGAGCGCTGCCTTAGGTGAGTACCTGTCAGTGTCTGGGACTTGGCCACACACCCGGCTGGCACCTGTCCTTGCAGAGTTTCTGCACTGGGGACTTGGGAGTCCCCTGTGTGCCTAATGGGTCTGATTTCTCAGACTATTACAGTTTACTCATTACCTTTGTCTTGGAAAAACAAATTCTCACGACCTGGAATTACAAAGTTAGTTCAAGGTTGATGGTGCATGTCTAAATCCCAACACCTGGGAGGTGGACCAGAGTTCTAGGCCAACCAGAGTGAGAACATTATTTTTTTAAAAGATTTATTTATTTTTATTTATATGACTATACTGTAGTTGTTTTCTGACACACACCAGAAGATCCCATTACAGATGGTTGTGAGCCGCCATGTGGTTGCTGGGAATTGAACTCAGGAGCTCTGGAAGAGCAGTCAGTGTTCTTAACCACTGAGCCATCTCTCCAGCCCCGAGACCATTTTTTTTTTTAAAGATTTATTTATTTTATGTATATGAGTATACTGCAGCTGTCTTCAGACACACCAGAAGAGGGCATCCAATAACATTCCAGATGGTTGGAACCTCTGGAAGAGCAGCCAGTGCTCTTAACTGCTGAGCCATCTCTCTGCCCCGCTGTAGAGTGAGGCTAAGCAAACAGACAGAAAAAAGAAATGCAAGTGAGGTACAGTGGCTTACACCTGTGATCCCAGCATTTGGGAGGTCCGGGGAGGAAGGTCGGGAATTAAGACCAGCCTCTACTACAAGTAGAGAACCAACTACTGCAAGAGGGTCTCCAACTTGTGTGTGAATGCATGGGCACATATACATCCTCTTTTTCTATTTCTAAATGTAAAAAAATAATATTGATAACAACAACAACAATAATAATAATAATAATAACTATTATTATTGTTATTATTATTTTGGTTTTTTGAGATGGGGTTTCAATGTCCTGGAATGCACTTTGTAGACCAGGCTGTCTTCGAACTCAGAGATCTGCCTGCTTCTGCCTCCTGAGTGCTGAGAGAGTCGCCACTGTTTAGGTGTAAAAATCATTTTATTTTGTTTTTGTTTTTTTTTTTAAAGATTTATTTATTTATTATATGTAAGTACACTGTAGCTGTCTTCAGATACTCCAGAAGAGGGCGTCACATCTTGTTACGGATGGTTATGAGCCACCATGTGGTTGCTGGGATTTGAACTCCAGACCTTTGGAAGAGCAGTCGGATGCTCTTACCCACTGAGCCATCTCACCAGCCCATAAAAATCATTTTTAAAGTGAGTCTTAAGGCTAGGCATTGTGGCACACACCCATGATGACAATGTTTTGGAGGCTGAGGCAGGAGAATTGCCTTGAGTTCCAGGCTGGTGTAGGCTGGAGGTTAAAGCTCAGCCTTATAAAGCTCGAAACAAAAAACGCTTGGCTGTGTAAACTTCCTGTAGAGACTAAAAGTCGATTTTTAGCAGCTGGCTCAGTGCTGGAGTTTGGGAATGTTTCCTTGCTGTCTCATGGGTAATCCAGAGTGAAGAGGGGGTACTGGGGTGATAGCAGCAAGGAAGATAGACAGCTGAACCGGGCGAGATGTGAAACAGACCAGCACACATGGCTCCCAGCACATCCCCTGCCTCAGGCAGACACGAGTGGGATGCTGTTGCTTTCACAACAGAATTCCCCTCTGAAAACCAAGTCCGGGAGGTTTTCCTTATGTTTTCCTTAGCCGTTGACAATAATGTACACACTTGTGGTTTTAAAAAAATGACAGCAACGTGTCATAGGAAGTGGGACTCCAGGCTACTCACCCTTTCCAGCAGAAATACTGGTTAATCCCTATGTGTTCCATCTGGCAATGTCCCTTCATTGTTCAGTGAGTACCTACTATGTGGCAGGCACAGACACCAGGCACTGGCTGGTCCATGAACAAGTGGCCATGCCCAAACATGACCCTGTATTGCTGAGTCTTGGTTGTCTGGGCAATTCTGAGCTACTGAGAGGGAAAGTGAGTGATCCAGGCAGTCAACAGTGTGTGTGTGTGTGTGTGTGTGTGTGTGTGCATGTGCGCGTATGCATACATGCTTTGTTGTCTCTTAAGGTATATCCTTATTCAGGGAAGACAAAAAAAAAAAAAAAAAAACCTATGAGGGACTCTAGCATTTCCCTCTACCCAGTAGGATCTTACTTTTTTACTTTTAGTTTTGCATTATATTTATTTTACTCATGTCTATGAATGTTTTCCTGGCATGTCGATGTGTGCACCACATCTGTGCCTATTGGATCCCTTGGGACTGGGGCTACAGATGGTTCTAAGCCTCCATGGGTTATGGGAATCGATCCCAGTGGTCCCCTGCAAGAGAACTAAGTGTCCTAATCCCCACAGCCATCTCTCTAGCCAGGATTTTATTTCGTATCATTTCTAGAGCTGCAGCTTAAATGGGTGACATTAGGTTAGCATTTTCTGAACGTTCCCGCCTAAGGACGCTGTAGAGATCCACTCGGTGAAGCTTCTTTTAGGACTTACTAGGTACGTGGCCTTGGGGGCTGGACACCTAGGTAGCTCGAGAACTTCACTGACTCCACAGAACATCACAGAAAGTTGAGGGTTGGATATGACGTTAGGGTTGGTAAAGCGTGTGTATAAAATAGAGTTGGAGGCTACATGAGACCCTATCTCCTGGAAGGAAGGATGGAAGGAAAGAAGGAAGAGAGGGGGAAGGGAGGGAGGGAGGGAGGAAGACAGTGGTGGCAATCTTTTTTCTTTTTTTTTAGATTTATTTTACTTCTGTGAGTATGCTATAGCTGTCTTCAGACACACCAGAAGAGGGCATCGGATCCTATTACAGATGGTTTTGAGCCACCATGTGGTTGCTAAAAATTGAACTCAGGACCTCTGAAAGAGCAGTAAAAGTGTTCTTTACCGCTGAGCCATCTGTTCATCCCAGTAGCAATCTTTTTAATCCCATTACTTGGGAAGCAGAGAGAGGCAGGAGGATCTCTGTGATCTGGGTCCAGCCTGATCTACACAGTGAGTTCCAAGCCCACCAGCACTGTGCAGTGAGGCCCTGCCTCTAAGAAGAAAGTGTGTTAGCTAAAGGTGCAGAGTTGAGAGTCTTGTCTGCTGCCCACCGCTAGGCACTGGCTGGAGAGGAGGTGGGGTAGGGACAGTTACACATTAAAACCAGGGCAGAGGTCCTTGGCCTACCCTGTTGTGAACACAGCAAGCCTGAAGGCTGGATCCTGGATCATAATCCGCTTTGCGGATTAGCACATGCTGGAGACAAACCAGCCTGGCTCAGGGTGGGGGCAATCGGGGGCCGTGTTTAGAGAATGGAACCCGAGCAGCAGGGCAGGGTACAGTGGATAAGAGCACTTGTTCTTGCAGAGGACTCAGGTTCGATTCCCAGCACCCACATTGTGCCTTTTTCTGACTTCTTCAGGTACTAGGTACACATGTGGTGCACATACATACATACATGCAGGCAGGCAGGATACTCACACAGATAATACAATAGAAGAATGTTGTTGCTGTTTTTGTTTTGGGGAGCAGGGTTTTTCTGTGTAGTTTAGCTGTTTTCCAATTCACAGAGGTCAGCCTGCCTTTCCTCCCCTCCCACCCCCCCAGTGCTAGAATTAAAGGTACAAACTTGGCCTAAATTTTTTTTAAGATTAAAAAGATTACAAAGAAGAATGGGCTGAGGCCACCTGTAATGGTCCTCATGCTCCTGGAATTCTGGCCCGAGGGGTTATCGGTGGCAGGAGTTCAAAGCCAGCCTTAGCTGCACAATGCGATGGAGGCCTTGTGTCAATGTGTAAGGAGCAATGAAATCCTGCGTGTGTGTTGTTGACATGGGAATGTCCATGCCAAAGACACGGGGTCAGCGAAGCCTTCCCCTGGCCCCAGTGTGACCCGTGACAGGTTGTGAGAGAAGTAGAAGCTGCAGCCTGACCTAGGTAGCTTGTTTTTGGTTTTGGTTTGAGACAGGGTCTCTCTGTGTAGCCCTGGCTGTCCTGGAACTCACTCTGTTGACCAGGCTGGCCTCGAACTCAGAAATCTGCCTGCCTCTGCCTCCCGAGTGCTGGGGTTAAAGGCGTGCGCCACCACTGCCTGGCTTTGACCTGCTTACACCTGAAGACCTGTTCTCCTACAGAGACCTGACCCCCTCCCCGTTCTGTACATGATACATTCCAGGAGGAGAGCGCGGCCCACCAGCCCCAGCTTTTCTGTAAGCAGATCTGTTCTTTCCTTTCTCTCTGCCCCAGTCAGAACAAGTCACAGCCTTCCGGGACAGGTGCCTGCCACCTTTTCCGCCCAGGACAACTTGCCTGTGTTTGCAGATGGGGATGTTTTTGCCTGCAGCTGTGTGGGAATTCTAACGTAGGGCTGCTTCCCCAGGGGGAACACCTGACCAAGCCTCCTCCTGTTTCTCACTGTTGGGGCTTTTAGTCTGAGGAGAGCAGTTGGCCAGGAAATTGGGCTGCCTCTGCTCCTCAAGGGACAGTGTACTGCCCATTTATCAACAGCGGACACAGGCGCAGAGAGGGAGGGACACCTGCCTGTGGCCTCAGAGCTCCTTGGTGATAGTCAGAGCTGGTGGCCCCAGGTGGAACCCCCATTTCTCACTAGGGTGGGTGAGGGCCTGTGGCAGGTTATCAGCTCCAGGGGAAGCAGGGGCAACCACAGCAATGTCTAGACCGGGGCTAGTGATTTGGAAGTGGCCCTGATGGGAGGGGCCCTGATGGGAGGGGCCCTGATGGGAGGAGCCCTGATGGGAGGAGCCCTGAAGGGAGGGGCCGGTGACAGGGCCAGGCATTCCGCTTTTCCATCCCTATTCTTTGGGTACAACACACATGCTCCAACACTGAGGGGAGTGGTGTTATCTATAGAGATCAAAGTGGATTGCCAAGGCCTGACCCCCCCAGGCTGTAATCCCGTCCCGCCCGGAGGGCTAAGCCTCAGCACCCCATTGCCTCAGCCCCACCCCTTGCCAAGTTCCCTCTTGCACCGCCCCCTTTGGCACCAAGCTCTGCCCTCCTTGAACCCTGAGCTCACGTTCCTGCGTGCGGGTGAGCTGGCAGAAACACGTTGCTGAGCAGTACAGCCAGCTGCTGCCGTCGCCCCAGCCTGGGGTCACCAGAGTTCTCTCCCCACCACGGTCAAAAAGCAGCCTTGTTCCAACCTACGACAACGATAATGACGTGTGTTGAGGGTGAAGGGCAGGCCTGATGCCACAGGGGGCTGTGCCGGTCTTGTCTGGTGGGAACTGGCTTTGGGCAACTTTTGCCTCCCTCTGGATAGTGGTTATTATTGGCCTGACACACTGGAGTGACACACTCCCTGTACGTGACTCCCTTCATGCCTCTGTTGGGATCCTGTGGCTGGCAGGGGAGGACAGGTGAACTTGTTTGTTTTTCAACATCCTGGTTTCCCCATTCCTACCTGCACCCTGCACCACTGTGGCTTTGTGGGATTCCATTGTGGTTTCAGACAGAGGGGGAGGGAGATGCTCAGTTAGAGCCCTATCCGCTTCCAGCCACCTCTCCTGCATGGTCACCCCTTTGCTGCCTTTCTCTGCAAGGCCCTGTCCCCCACGGGGGCGGTGTGTGTGTGTGTGGCAGCCATACAGAAGAGGAACCCCTTCTCCTAAGCCCCCTCCTCCTAACCCCCTCCTCCTAACCAACCCCCTCCTCCTCGCCTTCCCTACCCAGTCTACAGGGCTGCTCGTATTTGTTCTCAATCTGGTCTGGGTTTGTTTTGTTTTTTTGTTTTTTTCCCCTCTTCCCTTTCTCCCTCTTTCTTGCTCTGGCCTCCCCTCACTCCAGGCATTGCTTGCTCCGGCCCATAGGTTCTTTATTTGTTTCTCATTTTGGATGGTTGTGAGCCACCATGTGGTTGCTGGGATTTCAACTCAGGACCTCTGGAAGAGCAATTCAGTGCTCTTAACCACTGAGCCATCTCACCAGGCCCTGGTTTTGTTTTTGATATAGTCTCAGGTAGCCCAGGCTGGCCTCTAGCTCTACGTAGCTAAGGATAACCTTGAACTGCTCCTTGTGCCTTTTCCTCTCCAGTGCTAGAATCACAGGCGTGTGCCACCATCCCTGCTTTACGCACTGCTGAGGACTGATGCCTGTGTCTTGACAAGTGTTATACCAGCTAGGCCACAGTCTTAGCCTTAAAAAAACTTATTGTGCCAGCCTGGTGAGATGGCTCAGCGGGTAAGAGCACTGACTGCTCTTCCGAAGGTCCTGAGTTCAAATCCCAGCAACCACATGGTGGCTCACAACCTTAATGAGATCTGACGCCCTCTTCTGGTAAGTCTGAAGACAGCTACAGTGTACTTATGTATAATAATAAATAAATCTTAAAACGAAACAAACAAACAAACAAAAACCTTATCTTTATGTGCACATGGGTTTTTCATGTGGCTTCTGGGGACTAAACATCATAGGACACTTGACAGAGGGAGGGATGCATCGCTCAGCTCCCTTAGATTAAGGAGAGAACTGTCTGGCTCCTGAGTCCCCTCCCCCTCCCCATACTTTCCCCAGCACTTTCACATGATCATGGGTCTCACGGCTCCCTGTGGTAGGCAGAGCTCATCTGAGACAGGTTAATTTTCTGGAATGGTTTTTCAAGGGTGCTCCCAGGCTGGCCTGTGTGGGTGCTCCAGGCTGGCCTGTGTGGGTGCTCCCAGGCTGGCCTGTATGGGTACTCCCAGGCTGGCCTGTGTGGGTGCTCCCAGGCTGGCCTGTGTGGGTGCTCCCAGGCTGGCCTGTGTGGGTGCTCCAGGCTGGCCTGTGTGGGTGCTCCCAGGCTGGCCTGTGTGGGTGCTCCCAGGCTGGCCTGTGTGGGTGCTCCCAGGCTGGCCTGTGTGGGTGCTCCCAGGCTGGCCTGT
>NC_034592.1:18164438-18170178 GCF_900095145.1 Mus pahari | reverse complement strand
CTGGAACTCACTCTGTAGACCAGGCTGGCCTCGAACTCAGAAATCCGCCTGCCTCTGCCTCCCAAGTGCTGGGATTAAAGGCGTGCACCACTACGCCCGGCTGGCTCTCCCTTCTTATTCTCACTCAGTAAAAAGCTGGTGGCCCCTTTGCTAAGATTCACTTTACCAACGGGAAACAAGGAGAGGCCGCTGGAGTGGGTCACCGCGAGAGCGCTGGGGCCAGGCTGGCTGGATGTACTGCAGCTGGAAGTCCTAGTGTCCCCAGACTGAACTTGGCCCGGTCCTGGGAAAGGTCGTGGCGTGGCCACTGGGTTCATGTTTATCTAAGCGTTCATCAGTGGCTCTGGGAGTTCACTCCTCCAGGTGACCATGGTTTGAGTGCCTGTTTCGTGCTAGAGAGAAGTGACAGTCCAAGGGGGATCCTGGTAACTGAGTGGCAGCTGGTGGAGTTTTCTCCCTGTCTGTTATTTATCGGTCGGGTTGCACTTAGATCTCGTCGTGTATGTTCACAAAAGAGCCAGATAGCATGTGTGAAGGAAGGTAAGACTTTGCCAGAGTCCTGTGCGTGATTGCCTGACAAATGGAAGAATCCTATGGTTATCTCTGCAAAGATGTTGCTTGGTCAGCTTAAGGGGTGGAAAGAGACAGAGACCGGTAGGAGACACAGCCCAAGACCTGCCTTCAGAGGAAGGTGGGTCTCAGGTCTGCCTCAGAAAGTGCTTGTCACTCACCTCTGACTCCCCCTTTTTCTGCCTGGTGTTTAAGGGACAGAAGGGACTGTGGGGGCGGGGGGAAGCTGGGCCCATACAAGCCCCAACCCATGGGCAGCCTCTCTGGCCAAGGATTTTGAGCCGCAGCCACCAGCCTCTTCTGGGCTGTCCCCCTCGGTTCTGCAGCGTCTGACTTATTGGTCAGGAAGGGTTTAGGGTGTCTGGCCATCCCAGAAGATTCCTGGTGTGTGGTCCCAGCACTAAACCTGCTAATTATAACCCTCTGCTCCCTAGAGCCCACCGCAACGACATGGAGACAATCTACCCTTTCCTCTTCCTCGGCTTCGTCTATTCATTCCTGGGACCCAACCCTCTGATCGCCTGGATACATTTCCTCGTTGTCCTCACAGGCCGTGTGGTACACACCGTGGCCTACCTGGGCAAGCTGAACCCGCGCCTTCGCTCCGGGGCCTATGTCCTGGCCCAGTTCGCCTGTTTCTCCATGGCCCTGCAGATCCTCTGGGAGGTGGCCCATCATCTGTGACCAGCAGCTGAAGCCTCCTCAGCTACCACAGTGGGGACAGAGCCATGAAGGCTGAACTTGAGGACTTGGTGTCTCTTCTAGAATAGGGACGGGCTCTGGTCCTGGGGTCCTGGCTAACCTGGGCGTGTGGATCTCTGGGCCCAATGTGCATATGTGTGTTTCTTAGCCTTTCGGGATCCTGGGTGAAGTACCCATCTGGAACCACTTACAGATGAGCTGTCAAAATTGGCAGGACATCCTTCACCTCACAAAATGCCTTAAACATCACACCACGCTCCCTCTTACCCATGGATGTCCTCACAAGAGGCCCAGCGGTGGCCAGCTCCCTGTGGAGGTAGGGTGCTTGCTATGTTTTCAGAGGCGAGCAGGTCAGAGCTTCCCTGTCCCCTGTTGATACCTCTGTCCTTTGAGTGCCTTAGGTAGCACAGGCTCAGGGTGGTGAGAATGTCCACAGCTCATCCTGCTTGGACTTGGCTCCTCCAGAGACCGAAAGGATGGGCTTTGACCAACCGCTGAAAGGGAACTTAGGCTTCTTCAGCGCCCGTGAGGTTTGAAGATGCCAAATGTCTACTCCTGTGGAAAAATCTCACTTGTGTGTGCAATGTCCCTCCGGAGTCCTGAGACCTGTTTAGATTTAGTCATTAAACAGCAGAATGTGACCTGTGAGTGTTCGGTGTCTAAGTCCCACACTGTGCCAGCCGGCCTGGGAGTTTTCAGGCTCTGGTGTGTGTATGCTTTACTTTTGTGGGACAAGGTCTCGCTTAACCCAAGTTGGCCTCAAACTTATTCTGCAGTCAGGACGTCCTTGAGCTGACAGCCCACCTATACCTCCAAGTGCCAGGATTACAGGCCTGCTCCACCACAGTGCCAAGCCAGTACTGGCGACTTCTTTGTAGAATCACACTCCACGAGGCTGCTCCAGAGAAGTCCCTGACAAGATGGTGTTTTAGCTTGGGATCCGGAGAGGTCCAAATCCTGTCTTCCACGTGGTGATTCTCTCTGCAGCTCTGCCTCCTTGTAGGGTGCTGGTTTTTTGCTCTACAGACGGAGACGGAAGTGACCCCCTGAAGGAAGGCATAGGTGTGCTCCAGCACCTGGGACACTCAGGTGCCCAGGCTTCCCACACGAGCCTAGCCACACCACTTCTCCTCCCAGCGGGGCAAGCCCTGTGCCCGGACCCGCTCTCTGGGGTTGAGGCGGGGGTTTTTACTGGAAAGCTTAGGCTTCAGCCTGGCTTAGGCTTCAGCCTCACACAGCTGGTGCTCTGGGAGTGGATAGCACTGCCCTCTGGTGGTGAGTTGAAACCTTTGCTCTTGGAGTGCTCATCTGAGAAAACAAAACCTGTAGATGGGGCGGGCCCCTCTTGAATGTCAGCTGTCGCTGAACATTAAGTTGGACTCGACCTTCCTCTGTCATTGCCGCCCCCCAACCCCATTGCCCCAGCTAACACTTAAATTTTTAGATAAGACCAGGTGAATTCAGACAAAAGACTTTTCTCTGCATTTTAATTTTCTGTAGATGGGTGTTTTGTATGAATGTCTGTCTGTATCATAGGTGTATCTGGTGCCCATGGAGACCAGAAGAAGGTGCTGGATCTACAGTTACAGTTGTGAGCTATCATGTGGGTACTGGGAATTGAACCTGGGTTCTTTGAAGGACAACCAGTGCTCTTAGCCACTGAGCCATCTCTCCAGATCCATTTTAGCCTTTTAGATAAAGGATTCAAGGATCCATCAAGACTTGCCCTGAATTTTGACTATGCCCTAGCATAATCACACAGAGCAGTGCACTGTCCAGGGAGGCAGTGTGGCTGGTCACATCTGCCAATCCAGCCAGAGGCTGCAACACAGCTCCTGCAGCCCTCAAGCCTTGCTACCACACCAGCATCTCTTGCTTCCTTTTTTTCTGACCTGGTCTCTTGTCTGAGGCCAATTGTGGTGGCTTGAATAGGAATGACCCCCAATAAACTCATGTGTTTAAGTACTTGGCCTGTTAAGAGGTGTGGCCTTGTTGGAGGAGGTGTGCCACTGTGGAGGTGGGCTTTGGGGTCTCCTATGCTCAAGCTCAGCCTACTGGGGCAGTCTCCTGATGCCTTCAGATCAAGATGTAGAACTCTGAGCGCCTTCTCCAGCACCATGTCTGCCTTCATGCCATGTTCCCATCATGATGATAAAGGACTAAACCTCTGAACCTGGAAGCCAGCCCCAGTGAAATGCTTTCCTTTATAAGAGTTGCTGTGGTCACGGTATCTCTTCACAGCAATAAAACCCTAAGACAGAGTCCATTTCCCTGAACTCCACCCAGACAGGGCCAGTCCCACCCTGACCCTAGGATCAGACACTGGTGTGGCTGGACTCAGGGGGTCCCAGGGTGGAGTGGACTGAGCAAAAGCCTAAAGTCCCAAGACATAGGAGCTGGGCAAGGACTTAATGAGCCTCTAAGAACCTGGGAAGCCACAGCTGTCCCTAGTTTGTGCCCAGTGTCTTAGGACATGTCCTAACCTCTGAGTGAGAAGAGGGAGGCCAATTTGGGGTCCATATAAACCCAAGGGACAGTAGCCAGTCTGTCTGTCTGCATGTAGGTATTGTGTGTGTGTGTTTGTGTACATGTGTGTACACAAATATCATGGTAGATATGTGAAGGTCAGAGAACACTGGAGAGAGGGGTCAGTTCTGTCCGGCCATCTCGTGAGCCCAGAGACATAGCAAGTGTCTTTACCTGCTGAGCTGTCTTGCTGGCCCATATACTCTGTGGCCCCCACCTGCAACCATCCTGAGAGTTGAGGTTGCAGACATGTGCCAATGGCATTAAGTTGAGTATTGCCTAGCCATTCCTGGACACTCTGCCATCTATTCAGTCAGCCCCCGGTTGTCAGGTAATGAACTACCCAGGATGCATAGCATGTGCTTAACGGGACATAGTCACACATCAATCCCTACTGTAATTTCAGGCGAGTGCCACCACACCAGCTCACATATATTTCATCTTGTAGCCCAGGGTAGCCTATAACTTACCATGGTGCCTAGACAGGCCTGGAACTCAGAACAGGTCAGGCTGCCTCCACCTTAAAGCAATTCCCCTTCAGCCTCGCTAGCGCTGGACCTCACCAGGCTCACAGCCTCGCTAGCGCTGGACCTCACCGGGCTCACAGTCTCGCTAGCGCTGGACCTCACCAGGCTCACATCTATGTTTAAAGTCTCATTCCTGTAATCCCAAGGCTCAGAAGGGTAGAGACAGGAGAATTAGGGGTTTCAATGTTAGCTCCAGTTATATGGATTTTGAGGGGTCTGCGAGCTACTTAAGACTCTCGAAAGTCGAACAGCCAGACACAGTGGCACACACCTTTAATCCCAGCAATCTCTCAGGAGGCAGCAATATGACAGACATGTTGTGAGACACAGTGGCATAGGCGTGGGGTCCCATGTACTCTCTCCTTAAAGCGCATGCCCCCTTGGCGTGCTTTCCTTTCTCCCAGGAGATGCTGCACAGCTGCGTGCAGGGCATCGATGCGGGTGCAATGCACCTGCACCAGCCACGGATTTGACCCACGTCACTTTGCAAGTCTGAATGGGGAAATGAAGGAGTCTGTGTAGGTTAGTTGTTTTTGTCAACTGGACTAAAAGTGAGGGTCGTCTGGGAAGAGGGGACTTCAGTAGAACAAAAATTGCCGACAGGTTGGCCACGGTTCCTGTAGGCAATTTTCTTGACTTCTGATGGACATTGTGGGTGTCTAGCCCAGTGTGGGCTGTGCCACCCCGGGGCAGGGGGTCCTGGGCTGTATGTGAAAGCAGGCTGAGCAAGCCAAGGGGAGCCAGCCAATCAACAAGCAGCATGCCTCCAGGGTCTCTGCATTAGCTCCTGCCTCAGGTTCCTTCCTGATGGACTGGAGGCTGTGAGGTGAAGCACAGACCCTTTTCTTCCACAAGCCACTGTGGTCACCGTGTGTATCACAGAGGGAGAAAGCACCCAGGACGGTTTCTCTTTCTGCTCACCAAACATAAACCTACAGCACAGAATGATTCTGTCTTTTATTTTGTCCTATTCGTTGACAGTCTAGAAGCTGTTTGTTAGACACTAGTTTATTAAAAATTTTAAAATATTCAATCTCCTGCTACCCCTTCTTTCCAGATGTCCCCCACCTTCCTACTCTTCTTTCCCCTTCCTCCTCCTCTTCTTCATAAAAAAAAAACAAAAAACAAACAAACAACAACAACAACCCACCGCATGTGATAAGCAATGTTGTCTGGAGAAAGAGAGGCTCCTTCTCTCGCCCAGACAGGGACCCTCTATATGTAGTTTGGTTGACTTGAAATTCATTATGTACACCAGAGATCCGCCTGCCTCTGTCTTCCAAGTGCTGGGATTAAAGACCCGGGTCACCATGCCTGGTGGGAGGAGGTAGTTTTTCAAGGCTTATTTAACTTATTTTCTTTTGGGGAATTCTTTTTTTTTTTTTTTTTTTTTTAAAGATTTATTTATTTATTAT
>NC_034592.1:18157621-18163629 GCF_900095145.1 Mus pahari | reverse complement strand
CTTCTTCTTCTTCTTCTTCTTCTTCTTCTTCTATCTCTGTTTCTCTGTGTCTCTATGTCTTTCCCTCCCTCCTTCTCTCCCTCCTTCCCTCTCTCCTTTGTCTGCTATAAGAAATAAAAGCAGACACAATGTCTTCTTTCCTTGGTCAAGTAGGCAAAGCCAGGGGAGAATAGAGTCCAAGTCCTTCTGGGCTGGGCTGGGGCCCCAGGTGCTTGGCTCTATAGAAAGATGATCGCCTGGGACGGGTGCCCAGGGAACTGCCCACACAGATCTGCAGCCAGGCACAGCGGGGACAGCAGTGTTTAAATAGTTTCAGCTTTGCAGAGAGGGCGGCGTGCCCCTCCCTCAGCTTCCCAGAGCAGCATGTGCAAACGATTAAGTCGGTTTATTTTCTCTGGAGTGCCAGAATGGAAGTGACACTGACATCCTCCTGGTCACCCGTGGGAACAGGGCCTCCAGCATTTCCCAATGCTGGCATGTCTGGGGCCCACCTTGCAGGCCCCCACTCAGTGGGACCCCACGTCTACAGCAGACAAGCCAACCTTCAGAGTTTTTGTGGTATTTTGTCTCTAGGGACTATGAAGTAGAAAGTTGGCAGGCCTGGGGGTAGGGTGGGGTAGAGAGATGGCTCAGCAGTTAAGGACATTTGCTGCTCTTGCAGAGAGCCCAGGTTTCCAGCCCCCACATCAGATTGCTCACAACTGCTGAAACTCCAATTCCAGGGGAACCGACACCCTCTTAAGGACTTCACAGGCACCTGCAGCTCGCACCACGCACACACAGCAGGCAACATACAATACATACAAATAAAAATAAATTTTAAAAATTTTAAATAGAAAGATGGAATGTCTACTATCATGTCTACTGTTAGGTGGTAGGGATGGAACCCAGGGCTTTGTGCACGCTAGGCAAACAATCTGCCAACTGAGCCACACCCCAACCTTCCAGTACCTTCTAAACAAACACTGATGCCCAGGGAGATGGAGGGATGGCTCAGTGGTTAAGAGTGCTTGCTGCTCTTTCAGAGGATGGGAGTTTGGTTCCCTGCATCTGTATCAGGCAGTTCACTGTATAGAACTCCGATGGCTTGGGAATCTGGTGCCCTCTTCTGGCCTCTTTGGGCACTACACTCACATGCGTGTGTGCATGTGCACACAGAAACAAAACAAAATTAAATTTAAAAAAGAAACAAAACAAAATTAAATTAAAAAAAAAATCACCTGGTCTACAGAGTGAGTTCCAGGACAGCCAGGGCTATACAGAGAAACCTTGTCTCAAAAAACTGAAAAGAAGAAGAAGAAGAAGAAGAAGAAGAAGAAGAAGAAGAAGAAGAAGAAGAAGAAGAAGAAGAAGAAGAAGAAGAAGAAGAAGANAGAAGAAGAAGAAGAAGAAGAAGAAGAAGAAGAAGAAGAAGAAGAAGAAGAAGAAGAAGAAGAAGAAGAAGAAGAAGAAGAAGAAGAAGAAGAATGTGTATCTCCACATGCTGGTGAGAGTGTGGAGAAAGAGGAACACGCCTCCATTGCTTGTGGGATTGCAAGGTGGTACAGCCACTCTGGAAATCAATCTGTCGGTTCCTCAGAAAATTGGAAATAGTTCTANCTGAAGACCCAACTATACCAATTCTTGGGGATATACCCAAATGATGCCCCACCATGCCACAAGGACCTGTGCTCCACCACATTCATGGCAGCCTTATTTGTGATAGCCAGAAGCCGGAAACAATCCAGATGTCCCTCAACTGAAGAATGGATACAGAAAATGTGGATCATTACACAGTGGTATACTACTCAGCTATTAAAAATGAGGACATTGTGAATTTTGCAGGCAAATGGATGGAACTAGAAAATATCATTCTGAGTGAGGTAACTCAGACCCAAAAGGACATGCATGGTATATAATCACCGATAAGTAGATATTAGGCTGGGCGTAGTGGCGTACGCCTTTAGTCCCAGCACTCGGGAGGCAGAGGCAGGTGGATTTCTGAGTTCGAGGCCAGCCTGGTCTACAGAGTGAGTTCCAGGATAGCCAGGGCTAAAAAAAAAAACCCTTTCTCAAAAAACAAAAAAAAAAAAAAAAAAAAAGTAGATATTAGCCCAAAAGTATATAATACCTAGTATACAACCTTAGACTGTAAGAAGTGTAACTAGCAGAAAGGCCCAAGCAGGATGCTTCGATCCCACTTAGAAGGGGGGAGAAAATATTCACAGGAGGCAGAGGGAGGGAGGAACCTGGATGGGAGAGGAGATGGGGAAGGGAAAGGGGGAACAAATCAGGTATGGGGGGAGGGCAGAAGAGAAGCCCAGAAGACCAGGAGAATGAATGGAAATAAGCAGCCTCGGGGGATGGGAGGTGGGGGGACCCTTAGAAGGTACCAGAGACTCAATGGGGGTGACCTTAGCCCAAATGTCCAACATTGGGGAGAGGCAACTTAAAGAGTCCACCTCCAGTAGTTAGCAGACAGGGCCTCAAGCAGAGGGACAGGGTTACTAACCCACAGTCAAAATTTCTGACCCAAATAAAGATCTGCAGGAACAAAAATGGAGAAGAGACTGAAGGAAAGGCAGTCGAATGATCAGCCCCATTTGGGGTCCATCTCATGGAGGGACACCAAGGCCTGACACTATTACCGATGCTATGATGTGCTTACAGACAGGAGTCTGGCATGGCTGTCCCCTAAGAGGCTCTACCAGCAATGACTGAGACAGGCAGATACCTACACCCAACCATTGCACTGAAGTTGGGGACCCCTATGGTTGAATTAGGGGAAAGACTGAAGAAGCTGAAGGGGAGGGCGACCCCATAGGAAGACCAGCAGTTTCAACTAACCCGGAGCCCTGAGAGCTCTCAGATACTGAGCCACCAACTAGGTAGCAGATATGGGCTGGTTTGAGGCACATATGTAGCAGAGGTCTGTGTAGTCCGGCCTCAGTGGGAGAAGATGTACTGAATCCTTGAGAGACTTGAGGCTCCAGGGAAGGGGGAAGCCTGGATGGGAGCACCCTCTCAGAGGCTGGGGGGGAGGAGGAATGGGATGAGGAACTGTGGAAGGGGGGATCAGGAGGGGATCAATGACTGGAGTGTAAATAAATAAATTAATTTTAAAAGAAAAGACTGTGTATCTCTTTTGCATATGTCAAATGATCGCAGGTGCCCACAGAAGTCTGAAGAGAGCATTGTGTCTCCAGGAGCTGGAATTATGGAAGACTGTAAGCAGCTCACTGTGTGTGCTGGGAATTGAACTCAGCTCCTCTGGAAGAGCAACAAGTGATCTTAACTACAGAGCCGTCTTTCTAGCCACATAATGCTGAGTTTAAATTATCAACTTGATATAATATGGAATGGCCTAGGAAGAAAAGTCTCATGGGGGCTTTCTGGATCAGGTTGCCTATGGCAGACTGTGGCAGAATGGCTTGATTACATTAAATGATGTGACTCACCCATTGTGGGCAGCACCATTCCCTATGCTTGGGGGCGGGGACTCTTGACTGGACGTGTAGAGATGAGGCTGAGCACTAACATACATGTGGTGTCCCTCTGTGCTCTTAACTGTGGACGTGACCAGCTGCTGCAAGATCCTGGCACCTTGATTCTCCACAGTGCTGGCTGCCTCCTGGAATTATGAGCTAAATAGAAATCCTTTCTCCCTTCATTTGCTTTTTGCCAGCATATTTTGTCCCATCAACTAGAAAAGAAATTAGGGTACCCTCCGGGGATGCCACGCTTCCACATGCTCAGCAGCAAGAGTCTAATCTGTGCACCCGTCTCCACACTCTAGGAATGGTCACCCCTCCTCCACATCCCCATGGAATGAAAGGGATGTGCCCTGGTCACCATCCAGCAAGACTCAAAATAAAGCCTCTGCCCCTCCTCCCACCTGAGGACCACACCCAAAGCACTTTACAGGTGTGCAGGCAGCAAGCCCCACTGTGGCTGCCGAATGAGCCAGCCCAGGCCAAGTGTTGCCATTAGACGTCTGTCTACCAGGACGGCTAGTGTTCAGGCCACCCAGGTCCTGCCTGGCACCCTCTGGGAGCACCCTTTGGGAGCACTCATCTTGCCCTTCTGAAGTCTCGTGGAGCTTACAAAAAATGGTTTTATTCCTTAAAAGACAAAAGATTTTTGGTTTTAATACATAATTATGTAAGTGAGTTCCTTGGCGGACTCCAGCTCCGCCTTCTGGCCAGGCCACTCCAGGGGCCTTAGGCCACAATCTCAGCCACCATAGCAGTGACCTGTTCAACTGCTTCCAGCACCCAACAGGCCTCTGGAACTCAGGAAGCTGTGATGGAGAAAAGGCACGGGAGAGGCTGCCCAGTTTGTCTGAGGACAGGGACAGACAAGGCTACTTCCTTTGCTGCGGTCTGCCATCGGGCCAGGGAGGAAGCTGGGCCCAATGCACAGTCAGTTCACTGTGGGCACCTGGCTGTGGTGTAGGCTGAACTCTTTCGCCTTGAGGCGAAGGCTGGCGATGCTGTTGGCCATGTTGACTCCAGGAGTTGCAGGACCTGAACCTCCGGGGCTGTAGGGAGGCACGGAGCTGGGGAGACAGGAAACACAGGACACAGTTGGTGCATCAGGCTAGCCTTACTTCCCCTGATGAGCTCAGGGTAGCCCTGGCCAGGGTTGCAGGGTTGGGGGAGGAGAGAAGAATCCAGACATAGCACTGGGTCAAAAGAGCGCTATACCACATGAGTATCTGGTCCTTATATAGTCTAAAAGAGGGTGTCAGATCCTCTGGACCTGGAGTTACAGACAATTCTGACCAGCAATGTGGGTGCTGGGAACGGAACACAGGTCCTCCGCAAGAGCAGTCAGTGCTCCTAACCACTGAGCCATCTTTCCAGCCCACCAAGGAAGGAGCTTTTTTTTTTTTTAATTCATTCATTCTATCTATCTATCTATCTATCTATCTATCTATCTATCTATCTATCTATCTATCTATCTATCTATCTCAACAACACCACTCCTCTGCATGGCTCTGGACCTTGCCAGGATCACAGGACAGAAAGACTTGCCCTCAGTACTCCCAGACTCTGTTTCCCATCTGGAGATGGACAAAGAGCGCTGGGTTTAGCCTGAAGCTCTTCCTAAAGCTTTCTAGCTATCTCAGCATGGAACCCACTTTGCTCCTCCCCAGGCAAGCCTGGCTCCCCCCCTCCCCCGTGTGTGCATACAGACATGCATATCAACGCTCGTGTGGACATACACACACTTATGATCCCGTGTGTGCGTGAGCACTCACATGCAGGCTCTTAAACACCCACACACACACTCATCCATACACCATCCAACTCTCTCCAGCTCCCTAGAGATGTGGCCTTAAGGAAACCCCCACTCTCACCTGTAGGGGGAGGATGCCGGCCAGGATAGATAATCTGGACTTAGTGTGGTAGGTCGGGGGGCCACAGGCTGCTCAATGGCCGCCTCCTGGCCATAAGACTTGAGCAACGAGGCAGAGCGGGTAGCCAGCATGGCACGTTCATTCCGGCGAAACTTGGCACGGCGGTTCTGGAACCAGACCTGAAAGGGAGAGCGTGGCAAACAGGGTCTGGCGGACTTTGAGGGGACCTACATCCTTGTGGATCTGGGAACACGCTTGTGCCACCCCAGACCTGGGCTGGTGGCTTCATTCTCTGACCCTCTCCTGACTCTTCCTTTAGAATGGGAATGGTCAGTGGTGCCTGCATTACGTGCTGAGAAGTCCGACACATAAAAAACAAAAACAACCCAATGGACCCCCCTGGTCCTGTGGTTAGAAGAGGCACACAGAGCAGAGCTTTTCCAAAAGCTTCCCACTTGGCACTGCTCTAAGGTCCTAACTGTGTGTGTGTGTGTGTGTGTGTGTATGTGTGTGTGTGCTGTGTGCACATGCGCATATTCATATGCACACACTCACATACATGGGTGTGTGGCAGTCAGTGGTTAGCAGTCAGTACTGTGCATCTCTATTTCCCTCCACGTTGTCTTTTTCTTTATTTATTTCTTTTTTTTTTTCTTTTTTCTTTTTT
>NC_034592.1:18147883-18156840 GCF_900095145.1 Mus pahari | reverse complement strand
TCCATCCATCCATCCATCCATCCACCTGTCCGTCCATCCATCTACCCACCCACCTGTCCATCCATCCATCCATCCATCCACCCACCCACCTGTCTACCCACCCATCCATCCATTTATTATTCATTTGAGACAGTGTCTTTCTATGAACTAGAGCTAGACAGACTTTGTGGCCCCAAACTCCCAGGATCTGCCTGTCTCTGTCCTGTCCCCAGGTTCTGCCTGCCTTGTCTCCACCTGGGCCCCCGTGCTACATGTGGCTTTTCACATGGGAGCTGGGGATCTGAACTCAGGTCCTCATGCTTGCATAGCAGGGACTTTACCCACCGAGCCAATGTCCAGCTTCTCAAATGTGTGCTTTAATAGCTAGGACGCATCACTTGCCATGATGCCCTGTCCAGTTGGCAAAGGAGGGGATGAAGCAGAGCAAAGGCCCCAGGTCCCCCCGACCCATGCCCCACGGTCTATAAGACTGCAAAACACCACATTTAAGAGCCAACAAGCACACAGCCGAGCCCTGTGTGTGTGGCTTTAGTGGCCTGTTTCACTTACAAGGATTCTGGAGCCTTCCATCTCTGTCCTGCACACTTAACTTTGCTTTCCGTCCCGTCCCTCCCTCTATCTGCAGAAACCAGTTTTTTAATTAATTGTTGCGCTAGCCTTCCAGTATTGTCTTTTCAAGTATAACACAACACGCGTAGTGTTTCCGCTCTCATTTCAGGACGTCACTTGCGCTATCCATGTTTTCCCTGTGTAACAAGTCTTCCAGGGCTCATTCACTCAGTCCTAGGGCTTAGCCCCCACACAACTGTGCTGCAGGCTGTTAAAAGGCCCTTGTGGTAGACACTTGGTGCATTTTGAATCTTTGGAAGCTAAAAGAATATTCAATAAGTTGCCCCATGGTAAACCAGAAGGTTTTTTGTTTTTTTTTTTCCTGTGCACATGTGCTGCGGCTTCTTAGAGGTGAGAGCTCTGGCCAATGAGTACGAGCTAGATGTGGCCCACTACTGCTGCGTGGAAGAGCTGACTCCATGAAAGGTGTCTTCTGACCTCCATGGGAGCAGTAGGGTGCATGCATATCCACCCAACTACACACACACACACACACACACACACACACACACACACACACACACACACACTGAGACAGGGTTTCTCTGTGTAGCCCTGGCTGTCCTGGAACTCACTCAGTAGACCAGGCTGGCCTGGAACTCCAACTGAGTGCCGGATTAGAGAAGCATGCCACCCCCTCCTCCCCGCCACCCCACCCCCCACCCCGATTCCACTTTCAATTTATTTACTCCTGGGGATGGAACCAGGCCCCATGCTGGCCAAGTGCTCCACAATGAGCTACAGCCCAGTCCTGCAGACTGGTTTTTTCTCACTGGTGTGACTGGAGTTAACCGCCCAGGCACTCTGTTCCACAATGGCAGCAGGACTAGGCTGAGGGACCCTGGCCTATCAGATGAGCTTATACTCAGAGTTTCCCATCTTTGGGAAACATTTGCAAACGTGAGCCAAATGTAAGGGGAGAGGCAGCCAGCATCTGGGACCGCAGAATGACTGGTGCACGCTGGCCTTGTCACCTGTCCCCTCCCCCTGCTTCCTTGTCACTCCACACCCCTGTGTGGTCTTAGGAGAAAAGGCTAAGATGGATGAGTGTGCCTGGTGCCTGGGAATGTCCCCATCCCCACCTCTACCCCCACCCCATCTCGCCCCCACTTCACCCCTCCCCTCCCCCACTCCACCCCCTGATGGGAAAGAAATCCTAAACCAAAATAACTAAGGCCAGGCGCTGCAAGTCAGGTGGTGAGCAAGAGCCCAGAAGTGGAGATGGACGCCTCTGGAACATGAGCTGACTTCCGCCCTCCTTCAGGCACCTCCACTTGGGCACACACCCAATGCAGGAGGCATTTCAGCCAAAAAAGGAGAGTTTTTCGGGAAGTTTCTGAGCAATTGGAAACTGGGGGTGTTTAAAGGAAAACCATTTTTTTTTTGCAGGTTTCGCCCCACTGAGCAGCAGTGGGAAGAAACAATGGCTCTTGGGCCAGATACGCTGGCGGCAATGACTCCCAGCAAAGAGTCTCAAGGCACAGGTTCTTCCCCCATGCCAGCAGGGGTCCCCCAAGGGGCTTTAGTCATCGTCCCCCAGGGTCATGACAGCAGGATAGTTGGATGCTGAACACTCCAGCAAAACCAGTCCAGTCCAGAAATGATCCCAGAACCTCCCACGGAAGTCCAGCAGGGCTGTGAGGTGCAGAGCCACTTCATACTTGGGGAAACTGAGGCTCTAGGCTTTCTCAAGGCTGTGCTTTGGAGTTGGGACCCTTGCCTGCTGAAAGACTTGGTAGCTCCATCCTTCTGGGGTCCCTCCCATGGCTATCTCACTCCCGGGCTTGGTGACAGTCTGGGTCCACTCTCAGAGTTTCCACGACAGACTTGGGCAGTCTTGCTAAAGGAAATCTTCATAACGGGAGCTTGGGGACAGCGGCTTGTTCTTAGACAAGCTGATGTGAGTCCTCAGTGCAAGAGCACAGACAGCTATTGCTCAACAAATGAGCCCTCCTGCTCTGTGTGACAGCCTGGTCCTCTGAGTACAGTGGTGGATGGACCCAGGACTCAACCACTGCCAAGCCCAGGAGTGGCCCCCAGACAGCACAGCCCTGAGCCCACAGCTCTGGCCCAGCGAGGGCTGCTGTCACAGGTTCCCACTCTGCCTCCTAAGAACAGGGATTCCCTCTGGGCTCCATGCTTGGCTTCAAGTATTTGGAAAATAAATAAATGTTCTCCAGGTCACTGGTGTGCAGGTCCTGTCTCATCCTGCTGCCCTCAATGTGGATGGTGCTCACTGGGTGGCCTGCATCCCAGGAGAGCTGTGTGCAGTCTCCTTTGGTTCCCAGACCACTCTCTGCTCCCCTTTCCCCCATTAAATATAAAGGGAATGGCTGGGCCTGTTAGCACATGTGATTAACACATTTAAAGATCATCTCGAAAGACCATAAATTCAAAGCCAGCCTCGGCTACAGAGTGAGTTCAAGATCAGGCCGAGCAAGTTAGTGAGAATCCGACTCTAAAGGAAACGTAAGAGGGGTTGAGGATGAGGTTCAGTGTTAGAATTCAAGCACGAATGGGGCCCTGATTCCACCCCCAAGAACAGACAACAGAATAAAGCAAAGGAGCGTGCAAACATAGACTGCAAAGCCCCAGTCACTCCTGTCAGCACCCACTGCTCCGTTGTTCTGCAGAGACTGGGCGGAGGAACCTTGAGATGGGAGGCTTGCTGGGGCCTTTGGTCTCTTAAAACCGAAGTGACACCGTTCCCAATGGCATCACAATGACACAGTTGACAGGAGCACATGGCATTTATCTGGCCGACTGAAACCCAAAGGCATTTAAAAGCCCTGCTCGCTGCCAAACAGCCAAGTGTTCCTCTCCTTTTCCTATGCCCACAGCTTTTCTTAGTCCACATAACTTAAGGGTCTAAATAGCCTGCAGGGAATTAGCTGAAAATTCTTCAGAAGACAAATAAACTCAGCCGGTCCATCTATCCTTTCTCAAAAGCCATGGACACTGCAAACAGTCATTTGTGCCTGACCCCTGGGCTGTGGCGAGCTCCAACACAAATAAATAACTTTTATTAATTAGCATTCATTCTGACCAAAAAGGCTCCGACCCCCATGATCCCTGCCAACATGATCAGAAAAATAAACCACCGGTCCCTGGGGCCCTGACTCGGATTTAACAAATTAACACGAGCCCTTTCTCAGAGGAGGGGGTCGGGGGCTACAAGAACTGTACGTGGAACATATCATGGCCAAGGACAGAGCAGGCAGGGACTGGGGATGCCATAGAGTGTGGGACTTGGTTGAGGTCTCAGGAGTCCTTGGTAGCAACCAGGGTTCATTTGAATGGCCCCTAGAAAAGAAAGCCACATCTTTGGCCCTGGGTGCTACAAATTGAGCAGGAAGGGAGAGCGCGCCATCAGTAGGAAGAGGGCTAGCGAGCTGGGTGTGGCTCAACAGCAGTGTTACTTAGCGCAGGTGAAGCCCTGGGGCTGTTCCCACTACCACTTAAACTGGGTGTGGTTGTGCACACAGGTTATCCCAGCATCAGGAAAGGAGAGGTTGGAGGGTCAGAAGTTCAAAGTCATCCTGGGCTATAGAGTATGTTTGGGGCCAGCCTAAATCAGTACATTTTTGTCTCAAGAAACTAGAAAATAATAAGGAGAGAAGAAAGGACGGTTGGCCAAGGAGGATGGGGAATCCTAGACAGAGTCTCCAGCCCATCACTAGGGTATGGTTTGGCCATGCAGGACTTTCAACCACTCCCGGCTCCAGGAACCACAGCTACAAAGTGGGAACAATAAGTCAACTCCTTTAACCCCACATCAGTCCTTCCCTGGCTGTGCGTGGTACAATCTTACCTGTGGGGAAACTGAGGCATGAGAGGTTAAGCAATTCATCAAAAGCAAAGCCAGAGCTTCTGAGAGATAAGGTCTCAGGGACGGAGGGGACAGGGATGCAGTTCTCAGCAGTCTGCATGCTATTCTCAAGCACAAAAAAAAGAGCAAGCACACAAACACGGTCTCTCAGGCTTGGAGCTTCCTGTGGGGCACCGGTGGTAACAGTCCCCCAGTCCCCCAGGCCCCCAGGCCTCTGGCTTCTCAGGTCTCAGCACACCAGAGCCAAGTGTTCCCGCACACACAGATGGGTAGCTTGGTCTCCATTCCTGTGACCCCCACTCCCAATCCTAAGCTGTGGAAAGTGAGGCGCCTAAAATACAAGGGAACTGGGGAGGCTGCGGGGAGGGGGCTGCCCCAGCTCCAAATCCAGTCTGACAAGGGGCTTTGGTCTGGTTTTAATCTAAGGCTGATGGCCAGTTGCCAATTTAGCAAAGGACCTACTTTTTAACAAGGGCTGGCACTACCTGCTAACTGCCTCCAGATCAGGACAGAGGCCCAAGGGGGCCCTGGGGGCTTTCCTCTCCCCTGTGAGGCCTGGGGCCTCTCTAGAGTGCAGGCAGCAGAAGAGTGAGCTGAGGCTGGACCAGACACCAGGGCGATCTACTTTTGTGTTGGGTTTTCTTGTTTTTCTCCAACTGCTTCTTTTGGGTCGGGCCTTTGTTAGTCCAGGATGGCCTCAAACTCAGTTTGCAACAAGGGCTGGAATTACAAACCTCTGAGCCACCACATCCAGATTTTTTGGTTTGTCTGTCTGTCTGTTTGTTTGTTTTTGAAACAGGGTCTCACTGTATAGACCTAGCTGTCCTGGAACTCACTCTGTAGACGAGGCTGTCCTTGAACTCAGATCTGCCTGCCTCTGTCTTGCAAGAGCTAGAATTAAAGGTGTGCACCACCTAGGCCCAGCTTCAGTTGTTTTGTTAATACCAATTTTACCTGTAAAGGTGTGTGTGTGTGTGTGTGTGTGTGTGTGTGTGTGTGTGCGTGTGATGTGTGTGGATGCCCGCAGAGACCAGATGAGGGTGTCTGAATCCTTGGAGCCAGAGTTCCAGGATGTTGTGAGCCAACAGATACGGACGCTGGGATTGAACTCAGGTCCTCTGGGAGACCAGTGAGCGCTCGGGCTCCTGAGCTGGTTCTCCAGCTCAGTGTTTTGCTTTGTCTTTTGAGAAGGGTCTCCCTCTAAAGCTCAGACTGGCCTCAAACTCATGGCAATCCTCCTGCCTCACTCAGGGATTATAGATACAAGCCATGTGCCTGGCTAGGCTTGGTTTGAGCAAATCCAAAGCCAGCTCTAGGGCCCCTAGTCCACAATTCATCTTTTAAAGGACTCGGAGCCCAAAGGGGTCATAGAGGTCATCAGCTAAGACCCTTATTTGCAGATGGGGAAATTGAGGCATGGCTTGACCAAGGACTTTCCCCAAGAGAGTAGTGCCCCAAGCTCTGGACACTCAAGAATACAAAACTAAGCCAGGCAGTGGTGGCGCACGCCTTTAATCCCACTTGGGAGGCAGAGGCAGGCAGATTTCTGAGTTCAAGGCCAGCCTGGTCTATAGAGTGAGTTCCAGGACAGCCAGGGCTACACAGAGAATCCTTGTCTCGAAAAAAAAAAAAAAAAAAAAATACAAAACTATACCAGCCCCAATCTCTGTACCAGGGTGGGTTGAAAAAAGCTGAATTGTGGCCTGGAAATTGGGCCAGGGCCCAGCAGTCATCAAGACAATAAATGCTGCCCCCTCCAGAGCATCCAAGAAGGAGAAAAATTGGCCACTGAGTGCCCTGGGCTAAGAAAATCCCCTTTGAAGGTCCTGTATGCCTCCTGTCTTTTGGGAAGAGCACTGTTCCCACATTCTCCTCAGGCAGCCAGGGCTTTCCTGGAAGTGTGGGGATACATCTGAGATCCCTCCCCCACTTCCTTCTCCCCGGAAGACCTGTTTGCATCCCATCAAGAGCACAACCAAGGATCCCACCCAGATCCTCCTAGGACCCCATCCTTCCGTCCCCCCACCCCACTCTGTCCTCCCATCCGAGGCCGGTGGGACCTGCTGTGACCCTGACCGTTGGACAGCCCTGCCCTCCCAGAGGCCAAGCTCCAAAGCAAGGCTGGAGGTTTCCATGACTCAGTTGTGAGTCCCTACAAGGCGGAAAATTTGCTTTGCAAGCTTGGCTCAACCCTGCTAGGCGAGGCTCCAAGGGCTGTCTCCAGCAAGACTTTGTGCCCCTGCCTTCCCGCAGCAGGGGGCCTGTGGTCAGGATTGGACTGTTCCTCAGCCCTGGTTTTTGGCTCTCGCCTCCTCCAGTCTTGCTGGCTGCACTCTCTCTTTTCTTTTCTTCTCTTTTTTTTTTTTTTGTTGTTGTTTTGTTGTCGTTGTTGTTGATTTTTCGAGACAGGGTTTCTCTGTGTAGCCCTGGCTGTCCTGGAACTCACTCTGTAGACCAGGCTGGCCTCGAACTCAGAAACCGCCTGCCTCTGCCTCCCGAGTGCTGGGATTAAAGGCGTGCACCACCACCGCCCGGTTTATTGTTTTTTTTTTTTTTTTTTTTTTTTTTTTTTTGATTTTTCGAGACAGGGTTTCTCTGTGTAGCCCTGGCTGTCCTGGAACTCACTCTGTAGACCAGGCTGGCCTCGAACTCAGAAATCCGCCTGCCTCTGCCTCCCAAGTGCTGGGATTAAAGGCGTGCACCACCACCGCCCGGTTTATTGTTTTTTTTTTTNTTTTTTTNTTTTTTTNTTTNNTTTTTCGAGACAGGGTTTCTCTGTGTAGCCCTGGCTGTCCTGGAACTCACTCTGTAGACCAGNCTGGNCTCGAACTCAGAAATCCGCCTGCCTCTGCCTCCCGATGCTGGGATTAAAGGCGTGGCCGCCACGCCCAGCTTTGGCTGCCTCTTAAACTCTCACCTTTCTTACTCTCATCTCTGGCTCTCCTTTTCTCCCTCCCTTTCCCCCTTTCCCTCCACGTGGCCATGGCCGGCCTCTCTCTTTCTTTTACCTTTCTACAACAAAGCTCTAAAACCACAGACTGTCTCTGCTCATCAAGACCCACTGTGCTTGAACGGTGGGATAGGCTTTCCCCTAAAGAGCCACATCTAACCTCCCGCCGGAAGGCCTTCCTACACTCCAGCCACTGACCGGATCTAGGACTCTCACCCGCATGGGGACCACCCAGGGCTCCCTCTCCCTCTGCCCTCTCCTTTTGGCTCTGGGGCTGACCGAGCTGCTGTGGGGGGGGTCCCCACTTTGTTCTCAGCTCTTCCTCAGTATCCAGCGGCATCTGGGATGTCCAAGACTGAGAACCTGTTATCTCTGGCCTCTGCAAGGTCCAGAAACCTCGGACTGGCCCCTGCCCCGCCCAAAGACTAAATCTGTAACTTCACACAGCCAGACACCCACCGAGGGCGCGTGAGGAACATGCGGCAGTCCTCTGCATCTGCCCTCCCAGAGCACTGGAACTCTGGCAAGACATGGGTTCTCTCCCACCCCCTTTATTCCCCTATGCCCACTGCCCAACAGGATCTTATTCAGTTTTTCTGTCTGTCGAGTGCCTAGTAACCAAAGGATTCAGAGTTCTATCTAGGACCCGGGCACCTGCATGGAGGATGCACAGAATCTGCACTGAAGAAGCTATTTTCCAATGTCTCTGACTTGTTCCCAGTCACAGCCTTACAAGACAGCCACCCCTCGCTCTAGGAACTGCTCCCCTCATCCATTTCCTCATGGGGCCTCCTGGTGATGCTGGATTTATGGCTCGAGGCACAGGAGCAGGGCACTCTGCTCCCCAAGAACATCTTGTTCACCCTTTGAGACTGAACCTCACTATGTATCCCTGGTTGTCCTGGATTCACTCTGTAGCCCAGGCTGGCCTAGACCTCTCAGAGATCCACCTGCCTCTGCCTCTTGAATGCTGGGATTAAAGGCGTGAGCCACCACACTGGTTTCACTCTTCCCTTTAGAGGCAGGGTCTCATGTGGCCCAGGATACCCTGCATCATACAGCAGATGACCCGGAACTCCCTGTCTCCACCTCCCCTGTGCTGGAATTGCAGGCATGCAGCAATTTATCTGGAGCTGCAGATGGATCAGGGCTTTGTGAGTGTCCAGCTAGCACTTTTCCAACTGAGCTACATCCTAGGTCTACTCCTAAAGCAGCTTTCCCAGCTGTGACCCAGGCTTTCCACAACAGGACTCACATTAAATCTTCCAGATTCTTCCAAGGGGCACCCACAGCACTGGCTTCTGCCAGTGTTATTTTCTTTGTCAAAAACAAAAACAAACCTTTGAGCAGAGTGTGGTGGCACATGCCTTTAGTCTCAGTATTCAGCAGGCAGAGGCAGGTGGATTTCTATGAGTTTGAGGCCAGCCTGGTCTATAGAGTGAGTTCCAGGGCAGCCAAGGCTACATGGAGATACAATGCCTCAAAAACCAAAAACAAAACAAGAAGTAGAGGAGGAGAGGAGGAGGAGGAGGAGGAGGAGAAGGAGGAGAAGGAGAAGAGGAGAAGGAG
>NC_034592.1:18141106-18147689 GCF_900095145.1 Mus pahari | reverse complement strand
GAGGAGGAGGAGGAGGAGGAGGAGGAGGAGGAGGAGGAGGAGCAGCAGCAACAGCAATCACTGGGGCCGGGGAGACAGCTTAGTGAGGAAGAATGCTCGCTGTGCCAAGCATTCTTAAGTTCAGGTCACAGCACCCAGGTAGAATGCTGCAAGTAGCCTCTCATAGCTGTCATCACAGGGCTGTCCAGGGTAGAGATCTTCAGGTTTGCTGCTCCATCCACTTGAGGATGAATTCTAACTGACTCAAGAGAAGGAAGTATGAGAGCTGCGTATATCTGTGCACGCCTGTGGTCTCAGGACTCAGGAGGCAGAGGCAGGAGAATAAGGAGTTCGAGGTCATCCTCAGTGACATAGGGGGTTTGGGGCCAACCTGGGCTATATGAAGTCCTGTATCAAGACAAAACAAACTACAGCTTGTCTATTATGAGTATTTGCTGCTCTCCCAGACAGCCAGACATTGGTTCCTAGCACCCATTGGCAACTTCCAGCTCCAGGGATCCCATGCTCTCTCCTGGTCCCTTTGCTTTTCCTGGGGTCAGAGGGATGGCTCAGCAGTTAAGAGCACTTGTGACTCTTGTTTACAGAAAACCTGGGTTCGATTCTCGGCACCTACGTGGTGTCTCGCAACCATTCTCCAATTTCCAGGAGATTCAGCGCCACCCTCTGGCCATCAAGAGTGCACATGAACATACACACACGCAGGCAAAATACACTTAAAATGAAGAAACCTAATATATTTTAATTGGTTAATTATTAGCTGAAAACAAAGACTGCAAACCTCATTGCTCTGCTTCAAAACAGGCCATGTCTCATGGCCTTAGCAGCCAGCTGTGGCTGGGTCTGTGCAGGATAGAGAAAGAAGTTTCCATTATTACAGACAGCAATAGAGAGAGGGGCTCTAGAGACGAGATTCTCTTTTTTTAAGAAGAAGAAACAACAGACAATGGTGGCTCCTCTCTATACATCGCTCGCCACAGTAAACACCTGTTACTTGTTTCTTATGCTTCCTGTCCTGTGTCCCTAGCCACACAGCTATCACGAATCTTCTTACTGCATATGCGAGGATACTCCCCCCCTTTTTGTTATCAGGTGAGGGCTCAGAGCAGACATACCAGGAACAAGGCAAACATCTGCTTGGGCTGTGCGCTGCTCAGTGTCAGGACTGTCGTACCAATAGGCCCCTGTAGCCATGCAGTGGGTACCACATGTCAGGTTCAATGACTGCACTCAAGACCTGGCTTTGCTGCCAGCTCTGCCAGCTCTCTTTTCTGAGCACAGGCTCCTTACTGGGGATAAGGACCATGGTCTCTAAGGCATGCTCACATGCCTAGGGCTGGAATTGGTTCAAGGTGACAAGGAGGACATCTGGCTTCTCAAAGCAAGCGGCGTGGAGCTAGGCTGACCCAGGTTCCTGACACAATCCCTACCCCACCCCTGCCAGGTGTCCCAGCCTCTTCACAGTCCCTTCGATCAGTGGCATCATTTTGCAGTGGAGACGCCATATTTGCTTAACCAGTGCATCCCCTCTCCATGGACACTTAGGTTGCTTCCAGATTTTTCTCTTGTGTAAAAGGAAAAGCATTCCATCGCTTCTTCCTTCCGCTGGCTTGTCAAGACCAACTGTTTGATTGAAGGCCTTCCACCCACATTCCCACCCCCAGCATTTTCTTATGGCCAGCTGTACAGAATGAGCTAGCCCATGGAAGTCTGAGGAGGAGTCACCAAACACACTGGAGAAAAATTCGGGATACTTGGGCTAAGCTGTGGGGTTCAAACCCCAGACCAGGAATGAGTGTTCTGAGCTTCAGCCTAGCAAAGAAGACAGCAGGAATCCCTCCATCCACCCCCAATGCAAGGGGATGGATTAAGATACTTGCTGTTCTTAAAACAGTGTCTGGGACAGAGAACTCTCTGGTTAGCGTATTTATTTATCTGAAGGTGTTATGAACCCGTTCAAATGCCACCGTTCCTCCAAGTTAAACAGCCACCATCTTACAAGGGACCAGGCTAGGCTTGTTGGCTGTTGACAGTGCCTCATAGGAGGAGTAAGGTCACCAGACACTCACCTGAGTGGTCCAGTCTATCATCCCAGACATTTGTATGCAATTTTGCAGTAATAGCACACAGCCCTGGGGCAGGGGCTCCAAAAGGTCAGAGAGTACATAGATTGGAGGAGGTTAAGTGTGTGTGTGTGTGTGTGTGTGTGTGTGTGTGTCCGTGTGTCCTCTGTCTATGAGGCTTTGGGAAGCCATCATCCCTGTTGGGTGAAGACTTTCCAGTGTGGCTGCTTTAGGGTTCCCCGCACTCCCATAAGCAACCTCTCATGTATGCTCTGTAAGTAAGCCCAATACACTCATTGTCTCCCCACAGTGAACTTTGGTTTGACAATCTTATAAGGAAGGGGTGGGTGTTGCTTACATCTCCCCAAGGAAGACATTCCAGAAACACCCACATTTGCCGTGTCTGTGCAAACTTTAGGCAAGTTCCTTTAACTGCCCTCTCTAAATGGCTGTTTCTAACTTGGAATTTGTAGAGAAAAAGGTGCCAGGAATACAGAGGTCTCGCTCCTAGGTGACTCTTAGCGTCTCAGAGATCAGCTCTCTCCTTCCTTCATGGCTAAAGGAGCGGAAATACAGGAACACACACACACACACACACACACACACACACATGTGCGCATACATGTGCATGCTCACACACATGCACAAACACACATGAGCATACAAACACACATGCAGACACACATAAATATGCATACTCACATACATGCACATTCACATACACAGTTTCACTGATTTTCTGAAGTCTGGCGCTAAGCACCCAGTCGCCAGAGCCTCCAGGCACAAATTGGATTCCATCTCTAACCCATTGTTCCCTCTCTGCCTCCACCCCTGTTCTTTGGATCTCAGTTTCTCTGGGAAGTGCGCTCATGAGTCCTCTAAGGTTTTGGAAGGGAGTTCTTGGAGTTTGGATTGTCCCCAACCCTGGCTGCTTGGCCCCTGCAAATGCCTGCAAACAGCATCAAGAAGCAATTGGCTTGGTCTGGAGAGATGGCTCAGCAGTTAAGAGCCCTGACTGCTCTTCCAGAGGTCCTGAGTTCAATTCCCAGCAACCACATGGTGGCTCACAGCCATCTGTGATGGCCCTCTTCTGGTATGTGTCCAAACAAATAAATAAATATTAAAAAAAAAAAAAAAAAAAAAAAAGCAATTGGCTTTGTTGGGTAGAAGTGGGCAGCCCTCCTTCCCCTCCTACATCACAACCAGGGAGCTTGGAGTCTCCTCAGAACTGGACCACTCTTTCCCAACCACTCAATAGAAAGGATTCGAACCACACCCACTTCCCTCCCCTAAGAACAAGGCAAGTACCTCTTCTGTAGCCAAACTGGGCTAGCCTGGCCTCGCCAGAGATGGGTTTTACCCACATTGTTTTCTTCTCTCCTCTACCAACCTAGGACATAGTAGTACCTCAGCAGGTCACACTTGGGAGCCCTGGGAGTCGAGACCACCATCCCAAAGCTGGAATGGGGACACCAGAGTCGGGTTGGGGCTGCAGGTGTGTTGGGCCAGGCCTCAATGAGACCTCTTGTTCTGGTCTGGTGGATGACAGACAAGCCCATGGCACAATCGGGGTTTCAAAGCCGCACCCCTTTTCTCCTTCCCTTCCCAACTGGCGGCCCCTAAGATGACTCAGCTTTAAAACAGCTTATGTAGGACTTAAGCAAACAAACTCTGGGGGCGGGAGGGTCCCCAGCACGCGAGGAGCAGGAACGGTTGGGGGCTGGCTTTTGGGTTGCCCCTTCCCTCAGCCGGTCCCGGGTCCTTTTCTCGCCACTCCGGCCTGGGGTCTCAGGACCCCGGGGACCGCGCCCTTAGCCGCATGCCATGTGCGCGCCAGGCCAAGCGTGCGAACCGCCGGGGCGGCCAGGGCGGCGCCGCCACATCTGGTTCCAGGCGCGGCCCTGGCGCCGGCCTCGCCGCAGCCCCGCGGCCCAGACACCGTTAACAGCCTGGCGCGCCCCGCCCTGTCGCATCCCGGGTACTACCGTCACCATCCCCATCCCCCACCACGGCCCAGGAAGGGAAACTGAGGCTGGGCGGTCATATGGAGACATGGCACAGCACAGAAGGTACTGGGCTAGACCCCATCCTCGGCTGTAAGACACCCTGTCACCCCAAAGTAGCAGTCATGCAGCCCCTCCTTCTCCGGGACCCTTAGACCTTGCGCCTAGAGGACATGAGGTTTTGTGGGATGCTCCGGGATCTGGGTGACCAAACTCCATCCATTCCCCAGCAGGGCCCCAGAGCACAACCAGGTTCATTGGTGTTCCTGAGAGCTGCCCTACAAAGGCCTTTCTGCGCATCAAAGAGCCTAGTTGGCCTGTAGAGGAGACTGTGATCTTTAGGGGCAGTCTGTCACACTCCAGTATCTGGTGATAGATTGCAGTTAGCTTCGACAGGCTACTGAGTGGCAGTCCTGGTGCCTCTGGCTCCTCGCAGCTACACATGCTTGCATGAGAGTTTCTTGGCTCTGGCTCCTGCAATCTTTCTACAGAGGGGCTTTCTAAGGAGGTGGGGCCACAACAAAGCCAGCACTCACCTTTTTCTGAGCTGCATACTGGCAGAACAGAAGAACCCTGTCCCATTCATTCACCCCCAAATCCACTTGGGAGACTTGCTCACCCAGGAATGAGATTGATTGAAAGTCTGGATTGTAGAACAAAACCAATCTGCAGACTTCTGAGGAGGGAAGGTGCTCACCGATGCCACGTTATTCCAATGCCCTGAGCCCAGTATGCACAGCCATTTTTACTTTCAGTTAATTCGCCTGCAGGTGATGGGCGGCTCAGGAGTCATGTTCTCTTGACCACCACTCTAAGATGTGGGAGTGGGAGAGGGCATGGAGGGTGTGTGTTTGTGTGTGTGTGTGTGTGTGTGTGTGTGAGAGAGAGAGAGAGAGAGAGAGAGAGAGAGAGAGACAGAGAGAGAGAGAGAGAGAGAGACAGGATGGGACAGCAGGCCATCAGGGACCATTCATCATCGTATCTGTCACCTCCTCATCCTGGCTCTCCAGAAAGGCCACTTTATGTGGTTTCTGGGGACTGAACTCAAGTGGCCAAGCTTGTGCGGCAAATACTTTACTGCTCTGTACGGTAGAGAGCCTGTGGCAGATTCTGACCACTGAACCCTGTCACCTTGGCTAACTTCCATGACATGCCTCTCAGATGGGAAGCTCTCAAGGGTGTGCAGATGGTGGGCATCCTTTCTGGACTGAAAGACTGAGAACACCCTTGAGAATCACAGAGTGACCTTGGGTCCTCATGAGCTCTGACCTGAGCTGAGCTGGGCCTGACCACCTGCCTGGAGAGTGTGGAACTTCTCGGCGCTGCTGGTCACCCCCCAAAGCTACACAGTCACGCACTCCCACACACACACACACACACACTAGCCTACACACACACACACACACACACACACACACACACACACACACACACACAGCGAGGCATTTGGTGAAACACCTTCAATTCAATTCCCAGAACGGATGGTAGAAACCCAGAACCAACTCATCAAAATCAGTCCTCCTTTGATTTCCATATGTATACAAATGCTCTGTCTGTCTGTCTGTCTGTCTCTCTCTCTCTCTCTCTCTCTCTCTCTCACACACACACACATGCATAATAATAGCAATAATTTTTAAATAAAATTTAAGAAACACTTTTTTTTTAACAAAATTAAATGGTAATCAGAGCCAGAGAAGCGGCTCCACAGTTAAGACCGTTTGCTGCCCAAGTGTGATCATGTCAGTTCAATCCTTAGAATTCACACTAAAAAAAAAAAAAAAAACAACAAAAACAAAACAAAAACCCACAAGATGGAGGGCACAGTCATCGGGACCCTCGTGGACCAGCCAGCCTGGATGCTGTGCAGACAAGACAAACCCTCCCCAGTGGATGGAGGGACTGGACTCCTGACACCCACATGTGTACCGAGGCATGTGTGTGTCCACATTCACATACATAGTAATCATTTTTTGTTTTGTTTTCCAAGACAGGGTCTCACTATGTAGCCTTGGCTGTCCTGAAGCTCACTCCATAGACCAGGCTAACCCAAAACTCAGAGAGCCACCTGCCTCTGTCTTCCCCCCAGTGCTGGGATTATGTCGTAAGGCCAACATAAACAATTTGATTGGGAAACAGGCGATGGGGAAGGCCTGCAGACACCTCAAGAAAGAAGATGTAAGATGCAAATGGGCAGAGGAGACGCCTCTTGGATTCTTAAAGAACAGCACCTGAAAACCACGAGGCTGGGGTACAGCAGCCACAAATGACCAAATGCAGAACATGACATGGCCAAGTGCAGGCAAGCCTCAAAACTCCCTTATGTAGCTGAAGATGACCTTGAACTTCTAATCCTCAAGCCTTTACCATTTGAGTGCTGAGGTTACAGGTAAGCCCCACCTCACCCAGCCCATGGTTGCTAGGGATGAACCCAGGATTCCCTGCTACTAACGGAGCTACTCCAAGCCTTCATCTCTCCTCTCCTCTCCTCTCCTCTCCTCTCCTCTCCTCTCCTCTCCTCTC
>NC_034592.1:18133491-18140899 GCF_900095145.1 Mus pahari | reverse complement strand
TTTTTTCCATTTTTGAGACAGGGCTTTACCCAGTAGCCCTGATACTCATGATGCAGACAGGCTAGCCCCCAACTCCCAAGAATCCTCCTGCCTCAGACTTCCAAGTGCTGAAATTATAGGCTGCATTTCCACATTTGCCTATTTTCCCCTTTCCTTCTTTTATTTCAGACTACAAAAGACAATTCTAGGCAGACAGCAAGGGAACAGAGGGTGGAGGGGGTAGGGTGGCAGCAGAATTCCCAGCTTGCAAATTTCTCTCCAAACTCTATACTGCCACATTCAGCCATCACCCAGGCGAGATGGACTCCAAGTTAAAGTGTCTGTGCTCACCAACACACCTGCACAAGGACACCCACAGCACCCTTATTCACAATGTCATGAGCTTGGGACCACTGAGATGTCCTTCAATGAGTCTTTGGACAACCCACGATGCAGGCTGTCACTCACACTGAAAAGGAGGTCCTGTTTCTCCCTGAGAAACCGGGTGTTGTGGGGTACACCCACAATCCCTGCATTAAGGTAAAGGAAGGAAGATCAGAGGCCATCCTGAGCTAGACAGTACATTCTAGGCTAGCTTGGGCTAGCCCCAAAACACAAACATAAAAAAAGTCAGTTGTGGGCTGGTGTGATGGCTCAGTTGGTTAGCAGCCCCGAAGACTTGAATTTGATCTTCAAAACCCACAGGAAGGAAGGTGGAAGGGGACAATGACAACTCCACAGACTTGTCCTCTGGCCTCCATACTCTTGCTGGGGCACGCGCATGCGCGTGTGCACACACACACACACATTAATATTTTAAAAATTCAAAAGCTGGTCATGGTGCTGAATGCTTGTAATCCAAGCACGTAGGAGCTGAAGGCAGAGAGATCACCACAAGTTTAAGGTTAGCCAGGGTTGCATAGCAAGACCTGTCTCAATAAGAAGACAACACAGGGCTGGAGAGATGGCTCAGTCGCTAAGAGCCCTCATTGCTCTTGCAGAGGACCTGAGTTCAGTTCCTGTCCGCCATTCAGGCAACTGACTCCCAAAGCCTGTAATTCTTCAGCAGGTCCAACAGCCCTGGCCACCAAGAGCTTGTGCACATGTGCAAGGCAAACAAATGTATATGCACATAAATAAAGTAAATAAACCTTTTGAGGAGGAGGAAGAGAAGGAAGAAGAGGAGGAGAGGGAGAGGAGGAAGAGGAGGAGGAGGAAGATGGCAATGACGTGGAGGAGGAACCTTACATGCATGCCAGGAAGAGAAGGAAGCCATCTCCTCCCCACCCAAGCCTCCCAGTGAAATAATACAAACTCAACATTATTTCAGATTGAGGGTTCCCAGGAAGGAGAAGGGAGTGGGAGGAGCCTAAGCACAGAGGATTTTCAGGGCAGTGACTTCGCAACGGTCACCCATCACACACTTGTCCAACCCATCAAAGGCCCACACCAGGGTGACCTGGTGGACCCTGACTGTGGACACCTGGTGGTGGTGTGCCCCGTGAAGGTCAGCTGATGACCTAACAGGGTGCACTGAGGTGTGGGGGGCCGTGGAAGAAGCAGGAGGGGTGTGGGAAATCTGCTTTAGAAAAACAGCAGGGGAAAAGGCAACTCCTTTTTCAAATAAGAAAACTCCACCCACAAAACTTTTAACCCAAAACTTATCCTGTCTACAAGAAATGAAGGCACAGGGGCTGGAGAGATGGCTCAGACTGACTGATCTTCCGGAGCACTGACTGATCTTGGAGCAGAGATTGAGGGAATGGCCAACCAGTAACTGGTCCACCTTGAGACCCATCCCATAGGCAAGGACCATTCCCTAACACTGTTGTGCTTACAGAGAAGAGCAGCTGTCCTCTGAGGGCTCCACCCAGCAGCTGACTCAGACAGATACAGACACCCACAGCTAAACGGTGGATGGAGCTTGGGGACTCCTATGTTAGAACAGGAGGAAGGATTCAGGGCCTCGAAAGGGATAGGAACGCCACAGGGTGACCAGCTAATCTGAACCCTTGGGGCTCTCAGAGTCTGAACCACCAACCAAAGAACACACACAGCCTGGACCTGGGCCTCCCCGCACATATGTAGCAGATGTGCAGTTGACCTTCGTGTGGGTCCTGGAGTGGGGACTGTCCCCGAGGCTGTCGCCTGTCTGAGGGACATGTTCTTCTAGCTGGGCTGCCTTGTCTGGCCTTCATGGGAGAGGCAGCGCCTAGTCTCACAGAGATTTGAAGTGCCAGGGTGGGGGAGACCCAGGGGGGCCCCATCTTCCTGGAGAAGAAGGGGTGGAGGAGTGGGGGGAAAGACTATGGGAGGTTGTGACTGGGAGCTGGATGTAAAGTGAATAAGTACAACACTAAAATTAAATTAAACAAAGAAAACTCAAATCTCTCCCCTGGCTCCCAGAAGCAGGGACACTAAGCTAGAAGGATTGCTGACTTGCTGGAGTCGCAAGTCTCCGACCACGGCAGATCCCAAGCTGATGTCATAAAGGTGAATGGGAACCAAAGCCCAGGGAAGTCTCCACTGTGTTAAATTCCCATGCAAGGCTGACAGTGCCCTTCATCCCCCAGGAGAGTGGGCTGTGCGAATCAGGCTGTGCAGTCCTGGTAAATCTCAGCCCCTCTGGGGTGTGTGTGTGTGTGTGTGTGTACATGTCAGGTGGCTGTCCCCAGTGAAACCCAAAACAGGTGGAGCTTATTTGCATAATTTGCCCTCTTAGGGGCCTGGCCCCTAAACCAAACCCCCTAAACATTCTAACTCCTCTTTCTGTAAGAAACTCTGGGCTCAAGCCAGGCATGGTGGCGCATGCCTTTAATCCCAGCACTCAGGAGGCAGAGGCAGGCAGATTTCTGAGTTTGAGGCCAGCCTGGTCTACAGAGTGAGTTCCAGGACAGCCGGGGCTACACAGAGAAACCCTGTCTCGAAAAACTAAAAAAAAAAATAAAAAATAAAAAATAAAATAAAAGAAACCCCGGGCTCCCTTCTTCAACAATCCATGCTGGAATCTTCCCAGAGGGGAGGGGACAGAAACCAGGTAGAGCAGAGACTACTGGATGTCTCTTTGGTTCTGAGACTCTGAATGAGCAGGGACTCTGCCTGGCAGATCCTGGCATGACATGGTTCTAACAGAGTGCCTGGCTGCTACCATCCCCTAAGGTTGACCTAACACAGCCCCAAAGCAAGCCATGAGCCTCCTAGCATTGGCGACTGGGTATCTTCCTCCTCCTCCTCCTCCTCCCCTTCCTCTTCTTCCTCCTCCTCCTCTCCTGGATTCTGAGCCATGCCTCAGCTCAGGGTGGAGTGGGGTGGGGACCTGAGCAGGTAACTAGGAAATGTTGTGGGGTGTTAGATACAGCTGGATCCACACTTCTGTGACCGGCCTTTCTGCCTCTGGCTCTGCCCTTTCCTACAGAGATGGGTCACATACACCGGTGTGTAACCCTCGGTTTCTGATTCTCCTGCCTCCACCTCCCAAGTGCTGGTTTTACATCACATTTGGCTTATGCAGTGCTGGGGTGGAGCCCAGGGGTCTCTGCATGCTGGGAAAGCGTCAGGTAACAGACACAAACTCAGCCCTTGAGACATTTCCATTAGCAGATGTCCACGACACTGCCTGGGCTCCAACATACCCAGGCCCTTGTCCCCACCCTGGCAGAGTGAGGGCAGTGTGCCTCCACCCCTGGGACACCCTCTGTGTGAGCCATGGAGAGCCATCCTGAACGGACCCACTTTGGGAATGCTTTCTCCGGGGCTCTCGGCCTGTCCTTGCCACAGTCGGCGAGTTTCTCTGATATATGCAGGGGGACGTGGCTCTTCACAGCCTGTCCTGCACTCCAGTTAGCCTGGGCTTTGTGTCATTCATTGGCAATACAGCTGAAGTGGATGCTAGCTGAGTCTCCACTCTGCCTGGGCGTGGCTATGAAGCCTTGAAGAATCCAATTGGAGGATGCCTGTCTGCCCTCGGGGGAGGGGTGGGGGTGGGGCTGCAGAAGCAAGGCAGAATCAGATCTTTCCAAAAAGAGACAGGGAGGCCTGCACAGTGTGTTATGGGTAGCAGGGACCTATAACTATTGACAGAAGCTACTGACTATGGTCACAAAGCAGAATGTCAACGAGACTCCCTGCCAACCCAGATTTCACCCAGAGAAGACTGCAGCGGCTCTGCGGGCAGTCACAGGGGCTGCTGGGGGTGGGAGTGGGGACGGTAAAGCCAGGGGCCTGAGCGTTTTATCTGCAGCGGGAGCCGGAGGATGGAGCCCCGCCCCCAGGCTGTCCTTGTCCCAGCCCTCTGCTTTCAGTCAGCCTGCTGCGCCCAAGTCTGAGGACAGGGCTGGTGACTCTGTAACAGTCCCCTGGAGCAGGCAAAGCTCTCCCGGGAGAGTGGAGTCACAGCTGGACTTCCCACTCCATCTTGGCACCCAACCTGCCAGCAAAAGGCCTGTTCTGCCCCAGGGTGGGCTGGGGGCAGAGGGACAGGCTTTTTTACTTTTTCACTTTTTCTTTCCTTTTTGCCTTAACATGGCGTTAGTTGGGGTTGGGACACTCCTTCATCCCTAGGCTGAGGAGCTGAGGGTCCTTTGGGACTAGCAGCTACCAGGGGCACATCTGCATGCTCAAATAGTTCTTTCTTTCCAATGTAGGCACTGCCAATAATAGTAATGGTAATAATAATAATAATAATAATAATAATAATAATAATAATAATAATAAATGGGGCAGGCATGGTAGCTTCATGTCTTCCAACCCTCTTCTCAGGGACAGCTATTGCCAGTGCCTCGCCTACCCAGTGAGAGAGGGAGGCCTCCAAGGAGCCGAGCAACTGGTCCTGTAGCCTTCCTGGGCCTACTTTTCTGGGCGCTTAGATGCCTAGAGAAATCGCCATGGCAACAAGCCCTCCGGAAGATGAGGTTTCCTGACTCCATATCACACCCTTCTTTAGAAATTGGGACCGTGGAGGAAGGAACTCTTCAGGTCCCCAGGGTGGCCACCAAACCTTAGAGCTATCATGAACTCTCAGAGCTCAGAAGCCTTGTGGGGAGACTCTGAGAGGACTCCAATGTGCCACAGGGGGGCCCTTCCCATATCCACTCTCTTGGGAACAGGGCTGGACTGGCATGCCTCCTTCCCTGGCAGCGTTCCCGCCTCACCCATCCATCCTGCCCTCGGGGCCCGACTTACACTGCCACTGGGGTTCGATTTGGAGGTGACAGGAAAGAAGGCAGACAAGGGAGCCGAGAGCACCGGACAGAGGAGGATCACCTGGCCCTTACGCTTCCTTCTGTGCTCTCCCTCCCGATGTATGGCTTTCCTCCTGTCATCTGCTCCCCAAACTCTGGAACTACTACATCACTGGAGAGGGGAGCCCACTCTGGTCACCATTTAGGCCTTTGGACCCTGGAGGAGGCAGTAAGAGCTTCAGTCAGTGCTGAACTGAACGCAAACACCAAATCCACCCAAATTTGCCAGCAGCCAAGGCCTGGCCAAGTAGGGACACACATGTTCTAAGCGTGATGAGAGGCCTCATGCAACTCCAAGGACGCACATCGATCCAAAGCCATCTTATCCACAGATCTGGAAATAGCAATTAATCTCTCATTTGAATTTTTAACCTCAAACACCACATTATAAAAATAGTTGTGCTATATTTCAGGGATGTGATTTGTCACGAAATTAGCTACGGTTCCATGGATGCCACAGAGAAGAAAGCCACTGGCCTCGGGAGTCTGCATGGGAGCAACCAGCAGGGCCAGACACAGACAAGCAAGGGGACACAAGAGTGCTGTTCCTTCTGAGGGGACCTGGGCTGCAGCGCAAGCTGGGCAGGGAACCAAGGACTACGTCCGGTGGGTTGGGAAGCACTGGGCTGGGAAGTTAGGGACCAGCAAAGCCACCAGGCAGATTGTGGGGCCTGGGAACCTTTCCTTGATCAACCCCATCCCACCAGACTATACTGTGGCAGAGAGGGACTCAAACTGTAAACTGTCTGTGTTTCTGTGCACCTGCTGGTGCCAGACAGACTCATGGTTGCTCCCACCCACAGGTCTGCAGAACTTGGCTGACTATCCCTAATGTGGGGACAGTCACACTCTAGCAGAGGCCAGAGCTGGCCAGGGCTGGTGAGCAGGTTCCTCTGGAGACTGAGAAACCCATAAGGCTCAGGGCAACTGAGACACAGCAGCTGTCATCACACTAGACTTCTGGTCATTGTGAGAACCCAACCTCCAGGGAGGGGGGACTGTTGGTCCACACCCCAGACACCCACAAATGTGGGAATTATGCCCTGTGCACATGAGTGGGAAATCTTTTCTCTCTCGGCACTGAAGGCAGAACTCAGGGCTTGTGCCTCCATCATGGTAAGAAGGACTCTACCACTGAGCTCTGTCCCCAACCCTTTTGTCTACCATTTTTTTTTAGACACAGGCTCTCATAAAATGGCCCACACAGACCTTGAACTCAAAATCTTCTGGTCTCAGCCTCTTGAGTAGCTTTCACTACAGGCCTGTGCCACCAGGCATGGCTCTAACCATGGCTAATCCAATCTTGGTTGTTGTTGTTCTCCTCTCGACAGGGTGTCTCTGTGTAGTTTCCCTGTCCGTCCTGAAACTTGCTCAGTAGGCTAGACTGACCTCGAGCTCAGAGACTTGCCTGCCTCTGCCTCCTGAGGGCTGGGATTAGAGGTGTGCGCCACCACTGCCCAGCAATAATGGCCAATCTTGAAGGAAACACTTTTGGGCCATCTCGCCTGCCTCTTACTCCTGCTTCTGGGACAGACAGGCCTCCTCCCGTAGCTCTCTCCTAGCTACCTCACTCCAGCTGTAGGTCCCCTCTGAGACTCTGCCTCCTCCGGAACACTTCCCTCAGTTGTCCCTCTGCTAGGAACCAGACAGCCCCTTCACCCCACCACCCAGTCTGGGCTTGGCACGCTTGAGACAGAGGGGCAAGGAACAAGGAAAGGGTTAGCAGGGACCCTTCTGATGCAGTGAAACAGAAGCTAGAGCCCCCAAGATCCCCCCTACCCCTGCAAGATCCAAATCTGCAGTCCAGCAACGGTTTTATTTAAATCATGAATCTGCTGCTTTCAGCTGCTATTAGATCTGAATCTTTTTTCTTTCTCCCGAGTAGCAGTTTTTACTTCTTGTCTCCAGTCATTTCCCGCTTAGAGTCCTGACACCCCCCTCCCTGTGCTGTGGTACCCAGGGAACCAGCTCAGCAGGAGAGACTGGCCTCCCAATTGGAACAGGATGTCCTTAAGAAACTCAAGTCTCTTTCCTCCAGCACAGTACAACTCCAGCCTCGGACAGGCCCAGCCAGGTATGTGTGTGTGTGTGTGTGTGTGTGTGTGTGTCTCTGTGTGTGTGTGTGTCTCTGTGTGTGTGTGTGTCTCTGTGTGTGTGTGTGTCTCTGTGTGTGTGTGTGTCTCTGTGTG
>NC_034592.1:18126834-18132431 GCF_900095145.1 Mus pahari | reverse complement strand
GTGTGTGTGTGTGTGTGTGTGTGTGTGTGTGTGTGTCTCAGGGACAGCAAGAAACCTTCTGAGGAATACACAGCATTATCTCACTGCTGGCCCAGGGCCTGGCCAGGACTCAAACCCGGGTTTATATTTGCTAGTGTTTTGATCCTATATCACTCCTAAATGTCGGGGTTATGGTGCCTGCCATCCAGTAACCCCACCTCCTTGCATACAGACCCTCTGATTAGAAATCCTTATCAGTGAGAAGGGAGAGTGAATGGCCAAGCCTGAAAAACACAAGGAAAGCAGCTCTTGACCTCACGGGTGTAGGATAAGGCAGGCCTGCGGGCCAGCCTGGGGGGGGGGGGCAGCCCTAACCTGCACCCTGCACACTGGGTGCCCACTGGGTGCCCACTGGCTACCCCAGCCACCCGGAGCCCATCTTGAGAGCATTAGGGCTGCTGTGAACAGATGTTTTCTGTTACTCGTTATTTGTTAGTCTAATGAAAGGAGGTGCGCTGGCTTTCAAGACCTCTATGGTCTGTGGGGGTTTTATGTGGGAAGCCTTCGCAGAGCTCTGGCGGCGGGGAGGCTGCGAGGCCCCTGCCAGGCGCGCCCACCCCGCGGCTCTGCTTTGATTCCGAGGTTTGCAGCCATCCGCGTGGTAATTCCAGCCCTGGTTAAATGTCATTTTTAATAACGCCATTCCTGGCATGTAGCCGGCTTCACCCAAGGCAAGAAGGGAGGCTGTCACGGGGGAGGGGGACGGTGGTGGGGAGGACAGTGAGACAGGAAGGAGGTGGCACTGATGGAAAGAGATGACAACCCCGTTGGGGGACTTCGGATACTCATCCCCAGGGGATCGCCCTTGAAGGGAGTCACAGGAAGTGTGATGGAAAAGGAAGGGTGGCAGGAACCAGGGTGATAGAGAACCCAGCTCCGTGATGAGGCTTCTAGCCCCAGCTGAACCCTGGCCTCCACACCTGCGGGCGGGAGCAGAGTTGGGACCCTGAGGTGAGGATGCAGCCAGGACTCTGCTCCATCACAAGCTTTGTCCCCACCTCTCAGGATGCCTGGGGCTGGTCCAGGGCAGGTGCCTGGGCAACATCAAGCACAGTGGAAAGCAACAACCCTTTTAGACCTCGGGGCCCTCTTGCTGAGCAGTCACACTTCCACAGCACCTGACACAACTGCGCTGTCAGTGAAAGGGGTGGCAGCGGATGCAGTTGGCTCTGGAAGATCATTAGCAGGGTATAAAACCCTCTTGGGGGCTGACTGTGGCTGTCGCTCAGTTGGTGAGTGATCTGCCTAGCATGCACAGAGCCCAGAGCTCATTGCATAGTCTGTAATCCCAGCACTTGGGCTGTGGAGGCAGGAGGATGAGGATGAGGTCAAAGTCATTCCTGGTGATATAGTGAGTTCTAGCCCAGCCTGGGCTACACAAGACCCTGGCTCTAAAAACTAAATCAAACTAAATAAACACAAAAACTTGCAGGGGACTTTTATATCCAGGTACCCGGGCCTGGGGTCAGGAACTCTGATTCCCGAGAGTCTGGAAATACACTTCTATCAGCTTCACAGATGAGCCCTGGGATCTCATTAATTATGTCCAGAGACCGTGGTATGGCCCTTTGATTCCACTCCCAGGGTGCAGAGGCTGGGCTCAGGGGCTGAGCAGGCTTCAGGTGGAAAGCTGGGTTAGGTCCGGTGGGAACTCAGATGTTCTAACCCCTGTATAGCAACACCTTCTGCGACACCTAGGGCAGCCATGTCGCAGAGATGGGGTGCTCACACCTGCCACATCTGGAGCTGCTGAGGAGCTAATCCTGCTCTAGGGCTGGAGGGAACAAGGTACCTCTCTGGAGGCCACCCAGTCCCCGAGCCTAACACTCCTCCGCTATCTTTTTTTTTTTTTTTTTGGTTTTTCGAGAGACAGGGTTTCTCTGTATAGCCCTGGCTGACCTGGAACTCACTTTGTAGACCAGGCTGGCCTCGAACTCAGAAATCTGCCTGCCTCTGCCTCCGCGGAGTGCTGGGATTAAAGGAATGCAGCACCACACCTGGCTACTCCTCCGCTATCTTACACCAGGCTGTTTTTTGAAGACAGCCTCCTAGACTTCAGCTCAGGCCCAACCATGGCTCAGTCTTTCAGGACCCCCTTTCCTTCACCTTCCCACAGCCCTACCAGCAAAGACCAACGATGTTCTGGCCGTCCATCCCACACAGGCAAGCAGAATCCATTTTAAAGCCCCAAGCTAATCTCTTCCAGAGCGTGCTTTATTTTTAGGGGCACAATAAAAAAGATCATTATCCGTAAAGGGCCCCATGCGGATGGTGTCCTGTCATCGCTGGCCCTCCGCCGCCCCCGCCCCCCCCCCCCCAGAGTTGGTCAGGAAACAAACAGATGTGGAAGGGACCTAAGCCTGGGGCCAGCAGGACATCAGTGTTCTGATCTCCAGGACAACTAGAGAAGCCATGTTCTTGGCCTCCGGCTTCTCTGCTGTGCTCCGTAGACCTGTAAGCCACAGAGGCTGTGGCCTCTTCCTTGATAGCAAATAGCTTAGCTCCTCTCAGCCTGCCCCTCCCTGATGGCTCCTTGTGTGCTAAGGATACCCAGTCTGTGGCCCCGCCCCCAAGCTCTCTCTGAACAGGAGCCTCTCCCCTCAACACCTCCTAAGAGCACTTAACCCCTGGCCCATGGAGCCAGGTATGGCTTCTCTGCCACTGTCTGGGGGCCTGAGCCAGCCTCACCCAAAGCTTGGTAGGACTATTTAGACCAGCTGGAGCCTCGTAGAGGGTGTGTGAGCATGTACACACCAGGTGGGGCACGCGCACATGAGTCTGCGTGCCACTCTGTGTGACTGTGAATCCAAGACATCATGTGGTCCCCAAATGCTAGCAGGTGACAGCGTTCTCACCCCCAAACTACAACAGAGAGGAAAATGGAGAGGCAGTTAGTGAGGTTTTGTTAGCTGGGGAACCTTCTCTGCTGGGAGGGAAAGGCTCGTTCCCAGATGGAAGGTGGCACTTTCAGAGGACAGCTGCAGACAGCCAGTCTTTTCCTGGTAAGCCACACTCGATCTGCTCTATGCCAGCTCCTGCCCCAGGGTCAGCAGGGCAGGTCAGCAGGACCTGGGACTGACAGACTGGATGGCCAGGAAGCAGGAGCTGGGCCAGGAGCCTCCTGTCATGTTGCCATCCGTGACAGGGGATAGGTGTTGGGGAGAGGCGGACTGGGCTGTCACACTTCCTCCCTAAACTCCCCCCGCCCCCCTGAGGCTGGGCACCCCGACTCCCCTCCACGCCTGTGGCTGAATTTCTTCTCTTCTCTCTCCCTCCCCTGACCACCTCATGGCCCCTGCGTGCAGCCACACCTGTCAGAGGGTGTGAGGTAACCCTGGTCAGACCAAGGCTCCACCGATGACTCAGGACAGAGCAATTGGGCTTTGGGACAAGACATACCTATGTTGGAATCCCACGTGGGTCTAGGGTGAGCTACCTTGTCACATAGATGGTGTTCTCTGAGCCTCAGTTTTCCTCTCTACTGAGTGGGAGAAAAGTCAAAGGACCCATGTTAAAGTCACAGGGCTGGAGAGAAGACAAGGCACACGGCTGAGGTGCCCCTGGGTTCCTAGCTACTCTCCCCACCTGCCTCACACTGCCCTCAGTCCCATCTCTGCATAGTCCTGCCTGCCCCATTCCCAATGGGGCAATAACCACAATCTGCCTCTTTTTGGATAAAGGGTCTCATGTAGCCCAGGCCAACCTTGAACTCAAGATATAGCTGAGAACGTCCTTAAACTCCTCGTCCGCTTACATCTACTTCCTCTGTGCTAGGTGTGCACCCCTCTCTGGATTATGTGCTGAGGGTTCAGTGCTGCACCCCACTCCAGACTATGTGCTGAGGGTTCAGTGCTAGATTTCGTGCATGCTAAGTAAGCACTCTACCCAGTGGGCATCCCGTTCTCGAGTATCTTCCTTAGGACAAGTCCTCCGTAACATCACACCCCTCCCCAGACAAGACAGCAGACATCCATCCATCCCGTCGATCCTCCAGTTCCCCCACCTCCTCACTCCTTTGCTCCCGAGCCCCACAGCCAGTCTCCCCTGCATCCTACTCTTAGTTTCACTCACCCACATACAAGGCTGTGCTGGAGAGAGACTTGGACTTGGGGGTCCCAAAGCCAATCTGGCATTCCCAGCTGTGAGGCCTTGGACAGGTCGCTCCACCTCTCTGGGCCTTCAAATTATGAGAACCATAAGCCTTCTTAAATATGTCATGAAGCTGTCTAGAAACTCTGTATTGAGCACCTACTATGTGTCACATAACTCTTCAGGGCTTGCCCCATCCCCATAAGGAACGATCCTTGGTCCCATTCCACAGGTGACAGTCCAGTAAGAGGCTCAGTGTATAAAAGTACTCACTTGTAAACCTGACAACCTTAGTTCGATGTTCAGATCAGTTTGATGTCCATATTAGACTCTAGAACCCATGGTGAAAGGGGCAATTTGGGCTGGGCTCATCAGGATGTGGAAAAGATAGGTTCCCTCCTCCCCTATCTTTGGAGCCCTTGGGACTGTGAAACCACCAATCCATGGCAATAGGAAGGGACAACTGACCTAAGGAACCAAAGGGAAGCTGCCTCAGCCTTCTGCAGACTCCAACCTAGAGTGAGGCTTGGTACAGTGACACTGAGCCACCACAGTCCAGGGACAAATCTGTGTGTAGTTTCCAAGGCAAGGGGCAGGGGTGAGTGGTTTCTCGAACCTGCCCTTGGGTCTCCCGCCTGACTCCACATGACCTAATAATTCCACGCAGAGAAACACACCTCAAAGAATCCAAGCCTTTGAACCTGTACCTGTGTTCACAGCAGCACTACCCATAACCCATGTCTGCTCATGACAGAAATGTCTAACAAAATATGATACGGCCATCCAGTGGAACATCATTCAGCCCTGAAAAAGGAAAGGAGTTTGGACACATGATACATGGATGAGCTTAGACGCTTTCTGAACAGAATAAGCCCGATGCAGAAGGACCACACTGTAGAAGGCTTTGAAGTGTAATCTCTGAAACCCACTGATTCCCCAGCATTTCCAGGTGGCCCCATGGTCCTAGCAAGGGAAAGGTCCCCCACTTAACCTAGGGTCACCCCAATTACCAACTGCCACTCAGCTCAGAAAGGTCTTAGCTCCCCTGGGGACCTTGGACTCCAGGTGTCCCAGCATCCAAAATCTACACAGGGACCCTCTTGATAGCCACTTAGTCTCCATGGCAACCCAGCATCCTGTGCTTCTCCAAACAGGTACCAGCTCTGAGCAGGGCCCAGCCTGTCCTGACTCAGGCCTCTCTCCCTAGCTCCTGGGGCCATGTTTATTTTCTCAGCATGTCCATGGCCTGGTTTCCGCCCTGCCCACAGGAGGGAATGGTTTAAAGAAACTCGAGGTTATTAATGTGGTTTCTTTTGTTGTATGCCATCGCAAAGGCAGCGAACAAGGGTTTATTTTCCTAACGTGCTTGGCATAGCTCAGCATTTGATTCAGAAGGAACCCGAGACCCTGGTTTGTTCTGAGTCACTAGCAAAGCCACAGCTTAAAAAGCCAGTTCTGGGGAGGGGGGA
>NC_034592.1:18124729-18126778 GCF_900095145.1 Mus pahari | reverse complement strand
AAAGAGAAGAGATGGGAGGGGGGAGGGGGCGGGGAGGGGGGAGGCAAAGCCTCAGAAAATCGGCAGACCTGGGCTGGATCCACCACGGGTGGCTCTCAAAGACAAAAGAAATTTAGTTTGTTGCTGCTGGTGGTGGTGGTTGTTCGATTGGTTTGTGTTTTGTGTTTTTGTTTTTGTTTTTGTTTTAATTAGCAGGATGAAAACAGGATTTCTTATTCATTTGTCCCTGCCCCCCGATAGCCTGTATGTCTATATTAGGGAGTGAATAACCGATCTACTGGGGGGGGGGGAAAACTCTGCAGAAGTCCCAGACAGATTGGTTTTCAGGAGTGTCTGTGCCCCGGAAGTGCTGAGGCTCAGGGTTAGAGAGTTAAGAGCCGGAGGCCCATGTGTGCTGCCCTAGGAGTGAGCCTGGCACTCAGTTCTGTCTTCCTTCCTTCCTCTTTCCTATGTTGGGGACAGAACCAGGGCCTTGCACACACTGGGCCTCTAAGCTCACCCCCCAGTTGGTACCTCTTTGCAGCAGTTTGCTCTGGGCTCACCAAGACGTGGGAAGGACAGATTCCCTCTTTCCTATCTTTGGAGCCCTCGGGACTGTGAAACCACCAATCCATGGCAGTAGGAAGGGACAACTAACCAAAGGGGCCAACGGGAAGCTGCCTCAGGCCTCCTCCTGAAGACGCCAACCTAGAGCGAGGCTTGGTACGGTGCCACTGAATCACCACAGTCTGCAGGCGAATCTGGGTGTAGTTTCCAAGGCGAGGGGCGGGGATGGGGGGAGTGGTTTCTCGAACCTGCCCTTGGGTATCCTGCCTGGCTCTACATCTACATCTAGAGGGTACTCTGTCCTCAGACACCCTAGTGTGCAAGAAGGCCTGGCAGTTCTCATGGGCTTTCGGGAACTGTGGCCAGATCCTGGGGCTCCCAGGGGGCACCAGTACCCACCCAGCTTTCTAGTGGCTGCCAATGGCATCATCTGCACACTCGCTCCTCCGATGACATCTGCAGTCTGGGATTACAAGGGGGGGGGGACTTCCATTTGGGGACCAGCTACATAACAAAGAAGTCAGACTTTGCCCTGTCTGCTCCCTTCCAGGGTGAGTGCTTCTGCTCCCTCACCATCAATCCAGTGACCTCTCAGTTCCCTCGCTCTACCCCTTCCTTCTCTCCCATCACCTTAATTTTCCCCCCTCTGTCCTGCCCCACACCCCTCAGTCATCAAGGTGAAACCAGAGACCTCGGAGCTCTATGGCACCTCACTCTACCTCTGGCCGGAACTGGCCTCCTTCCCTCTCCTTTTCCATCAAGGATCTAAAAGCTGACTCCCAGGGCTGTCAGCTCAGTCATCATCCATCACCCAACACCCGAGGGAAGAGACCAGCCAGGCCCCTGCAAATGGTGGGAAGTGGACACCAGCACAGAAGGCGGGGCCTCTCGGGGCTGAGTGACATGCCTGCCTGGCTGCCTGGCTGCCTGGCTGCAGCAGGGGGTTATCAGAAGGTGCTCCGTGGATGTCCCAGGACACATGTGCTCACAGCTTGGCTTTGAAACAGTGTCACTGTCATCTCCGGCTCGTCGGGACCCCCTTCTGCCTGAAAGCAGAGGCTCCCGGCTTGCTTGAGCACCCCTCTAACCCTGACCTTCCACAGGAAGTGGAGTCCTTAGGGTGGGTGGGAAGGTGGTGGGGGAATACCAACCCCTGTTCTGTCAGCTCTCCACACACTGGGGATAGACAGTCAGGTGTCTCAGCACAACCAGAGGGACAGTATCAGAGCTAGGGCACAGAAGTGCTTGCCCTAGTCACCCCTCCCCAGCACCTTGGGGATCTTTGGTGACTCCGGCCCTCCCACTCCTCACCAAAAATGTCCAAAGTGGAACCTGTGTTTCATTCTCAGCCTTTACTCCGTCTCATCTCCCCCAAATCCACCCCTACATCCGTATTTTCCACCAACTCCCTCTTCTTTGAAAAGCTGAGCTGAGGACTCTATAATCCTGTGTGACGGTGTGTGTGTGTGTGTGTGTGTGTGTGTGTGTGTGTGTGTGTGTGTG
>NC_034592.1:18091770-18124023 GCF_900095145.1 Mus pahari | reverse complement strand
TGTGTGTGTGTGTGTGTGTGTGTGTGTGTGTGTGTGTGTGTGTGTGTTGCGCGGGGAAGGGGGGGTGTCCACCGGTCCCACAGTCACAGTCTCACAAGCCAAAAACTCCACCAACTAAAAGTTCCAGAGCCAGTAGATCCTGCAGCCAGTGAACTCCTCAGCTCGAGTTCCTTAAGGAAGGGATCCCTCAACCCGGTGTCCCGCAGTCCGAGTCCCGCCGCTCCTGCCCGGTTCCCACGCCGCACACTCACCGTCCTGCGGCGCCGCCTCGCTGCCGCTGCTGCCCCCGGACGGTTCGCGCGCCGCTCCCTCCCGCGCCTCGGCGGGGCCGGACACGGGCCCCGCAGCCCTGCGCCCGGCAGCCGCCACCTCCTCCAGGTCCAGGAGGTGGCTCACCGAGAAGTTCTTGCGCGCCTGGGCGCAGTCGCCGGGTGCGGGCGGGGGCCCCGGGCCGGGCGCTGGCGGGTCCAGGGCGAAGGCGGCGGCCGCGCTGTCCATGCCCCGGCCGCGCCTCTGCCGGCCGCCGCCGCCTCCCGCTGCTCACCGCGCCGGTTCTCAAGTCAGTCGGTCGGGGACCCGAACTTTCTGCCCTCCCCTACGGGCGGGCCGCTCACTAGCCAGCGGCCCGGGCCACACGCCCCTTCTCGGGGCGGACCTCGCCCCTGGCTCCCCTCCCCGCGTCCTGCGGCGTCCGGCGGGAGGCGGGGCCAGGCCGGGGTCCTCGGACTCCCAGAAGCAGTTTAGGGGTGCCCAAATCCCTTGGGGAGGGGGGTCTTTAAATCCCTCAACCAGAGTCCCTGGAGGTGATGGGTGGGGAATCCGCCTCCGTATGTTGCATATTGGGGTGGGGCACTCCAAGAAAGTTGACGGGTCCTGTCCCCTCCAGTCCACTCCTCCTTAGACAGGGTCTCATATATTGCAGATTAGCCTCGAATTTGCTACGAAGCCAAGAGCGACCTTGAACGCTTCCCCGATTCCCCCTCATTGTTCCCACACTGATGGAAAGAATGAGACTTTTTCCGAGGACCACCCTGTTCCCTCTAAGCTGAAAGGAAGGTTCTGGCACGGAGGCTGGGCCTTTTCTCTCATGTCGCAGTGGGTGACACTTATGTGCCTGTCCCCAGAATAGGTCCTCCTAAGGCCCAACCAAGTTGGAAGGGGCGAACTTCTGGGTGCACAAGGAAGAGACTCAGCAAGGGTGACAGATGAATGACAGCGGAGGGAAAGACAAACGAGGTCTCTTTTATGTAACTTTTTCAAGAAAGCCCAGAGAACTAGCCGCGGGTGAGAAGAACGGAGACTCTTTAGTGCTCCAAATACCCCAAGTTTTACCCCCAAACTGCTTTCATTCCCCCTTACTACTGCCAGAAAGACACGAAGTCATAGCACCAAAAAGAACTCCACCAGGAGGTCTTCAGGGTGTCACGGGCGGGCAGCAGGAAACCCTCCCGAGACCCACCCTGGAGACTCCGACCCACCCCGGACACCCTGAGTCTCTTCCCAAGGACACAGGGATATTGCAAAGGGTCTGGGAAAGGATCTAGCTTCTGTTCCCTTGCAGGACAAACCAGGAAAGGCTAAAGCTCCTTTTAGTGCTCGGAGAACCACTGAAGTTGGTCTGTCCAAGCTCTTGTTTACTGCGCAAAGTGAGCTCCAGAGCCTATATGCGGTACATTAGGGTCTGGGGAACGCTGTGACCGCAGTGGTATCCTTCATCTCATGTAGTCACCATTCAGAGCATGAAGAGCAGAGATGTCCTACATCAGTGCTCGGGCTCCAGCCTCCTGTGTTCCTATCAAGACCGTGCTTGGACCTTGAGCAAGTGTCTTAGCCCCTAGTTTCCTTGATTGCCGAATAAATTATTGAGAGGAGTAAAGAAGTGGAGATGAGGGCTAGGGAGATGGCTCAGTTGGCAAAAACGCTTGCTATGTGAACACGATATCACAAGTCAAGGCCAATCGCAGTGGCACCGGTAATCCTAGGACTCCTACAACAAGATGGGAGGCAGAGAGCTAGAGAAAGATGCGCTTACAGAGGACCAGAGTGAGTCCCAGCATCCATGTTGGCCAGCTTACAATTATTTGTAATTCCAGTTCCAGGGGGATTCAACTCCATAGGTCAGAGCACTCACAGAGGGGGAGAGGGGGGAGGGGGTGAAAAGGGAGGGAGGGGAGGAGGAGAGGGAGAGAGGGACAGAGGGAGAGAGGGAGAGAGGGGGAGGGGAAGGGAAGAGGGAAGGAGAATATTAAAACATGACATAACTCTTATTTTTAAAAAGATTTGGGGCTGGAGAGATGGCTCAGTGGTTAAGAGCAGTGACTGCTCTTCCAGAGGTCCTGAGTTCAATTCCCAGCAACCACATGGTGGCTCACAGCCATCTGTAATGGGCATCTGATGCCCTCTTCTGGTGTGTCAGAAGACAGCATCAGTGTATCCACATATATTAAATAAATAAATCTTTAAAAAATAAAAAGATTTTAAAAATTAAAAGATGGGAATAGAGACAAGCCCTTGGACCAGCTAGCCTGGTGTACCATGCCTCGAGTAAGGTAGAGGGCAAGGAGCCACCACATTTCCCTTCAATCTACACATGCTAGCACACACACACGCACACACACACACACACACACACACACGAAGATCAATTTAAAAACTACATTCAGGGAGCTGGAGAGATGGCTCAGCAGTTAAGAGCACTTACTGCTCTTGTAGAAGGCCTGGGTTCAATTCCCCACACCCATTCAGCAGCTCACAGCTATCTGTAGCTCTAGTTCCAGGGACACACACACACACACACACACACACACACACATATAATATTAAATAGTTTTTTAAAATATATAGTCAAGTAAATAATGACAGTAAAAGAGTGACACCTGGCACCGAGTAAGGCTTAACAGTATTTACTCTGAGTTCAAGACAGGGTTTCTCTGTGTGGCCCTGGCTGTCCTGTAGACCAGGCTGGACTTGAATTCTCAGAGACTCACCCTCCTCTGCCTCATGGATGCAAGCCTTCGAGGCATAAGCCACCACAACCAAGGTTGTCTTATTGCTTTGTTGTGCTTCATGCAGCTCTGGGATGAAACTCCAGGGCTTGCAAGTGCTGGGCAAGCGGTACCCCCTCTGAGCTGATTCACCAGCCCCGCAATTGCTATTTTTGGAACACCAACTCAGAGCAGTCAGACAGGCTGGTAGTTTTATCTCGTTATCTTGGACCCTGGAGCTTGGAGCATGGGTTTGGCTGAGCTCAGCGCCTTTGCCTAGCTCTATGGCTGTAAGTCATCCCTTTCTCCCATAGTCCCCACTCCAGCATCAGCAAAACAGAGGAAGCAGCGGATGGATCCAGATAGTCACATTCTTGCCAATCCTGGCATGAGGGCTAGGTAGTAAGTGCAAGGTAGTAGAGAGGGACAAGAGGTGTCAGCTGCTGAGCCAGAGCTTAGCTCTGGAGGAAATCAGACTTGATTCAGCTGGAAATACAGCCAAGGGGACACCCATAACTGATAAATGGCAGAACTCAGGGACTTGCCTCCCAGAAGGATGGGCTAAAAGAGTTTCCATGGTGATTTGAGCAAATCCTAGAGGCTAACCCAGAGTCAGCAGTGAATAGATGATAGGGTCTCACTTCAACCAGCACACTGGTCCAGGGGCTTCTTGGGACTGGGGAGGACAGAGAGGGTCAGGGAGTCCTGCTCTGCAGGGGTTGGAGGGTGGGGATGGGTGGTTGGGTTCTGTGGATAGCTGTGGCTCTGCTGGCAACCTGGACGTGGGTCTTACCTTGAGGCACAGCCCTGATCAGATCCCTTCTAAAAGCTCGAGTGTTGAGGGAGAGACACTATCTTTTCTTTATTCACAAGTCATCCCAAATTGCTGAGATTTGATTTTATCATTTTAATAAAAACAAATCATTTTATTTATTTGATTGCTTTTGTATTATTTATTCTGGATGTATGCACATACATGCGGAAGTCAGAGGCCCTTGAGGGAATCGGTTCTCTGCTTCCGGCATGTGGATTCCAGGAATGGACTCAGATTGGGCAGCAGGTGCTTGGCCGTCTCACCAGCCCCGTTACTGAGGGTTTTAAAGTTGAAGTAGAATTGAGAAAACTAAAAATCACTATTATTTCATTCACAAGCAAGCAGTCAACACTTGCATTTCCAAATGTTCTCGGTGCCCCCTGAGGCTGACAGAGCGCGCTGAATCCCTGGATCGGACTTTATGGATAGTCTAAGCTAGCATGTGGGTGCTGGGAATCGAACCCAGGGCTGAGCCATCTATGCAGGCCCTATTTTAAATATTTTTAAAGTTGACCTAGTCAGACATTGGTGGTATGTGCCTGTCATCCCAGGACTTGGAGCACTGAGGCAGGAGGATTGTGAGCATGAGGCCAGCTTCAACTACATAGCAAGTTTCAGGCCAACTTGGAACATACACTGAGACCATGTCTCACAGAAGAAAGTTAGTTTAATAAAGGGGTACTGAAGAAAATCATCCTATTTATTTAATATGGAATTGAAGGCTTAGAAAAAGCAGCAAGACAAGAAAATCCTAGTTACTCTTCTATTGCCGTGGAGAGACACCATGACCAAGGCAGCTATTATGAAAGGAAGCATTGAACTGGGGGCCTGCTTACAGTTTCAGGGGGGTTAGTACATTATTGTCACAGTAGGGAGCGTGGTGGCACACAGGCAGACGCTGGAGCAGTAGCTGAAAGCTATATCCTGACCTGCAGGCCTGAGATAAAGACTCTGAGCTTGGCGTAGGCTTTTGAACCCTCAAAATGACATATTTCTTCCAACAAGGCCACACCTCCTAATCCTTCTAATCCTTTCAAATAGTGACAACCCCTGGTTATATGAGCCTATGGGGGCCATTCTTATTCAAACCACCACAAAAAGAAATGACCAAAAATAATTCAAGGTCTACCCTTCTAGTCTATCCTTCTAGCTAATATCTAATATCTAATGTCTAATATCTAATATCTAGCTAAGTAGAGGGACATTACCATAGACATCATAAACACTCATCTGTGTTGTGCCGACTGTTTTAGAAACTGCTCTCTATATCTGGAAACATTCTCCCCCTACTACTTTTTTTTTTGGACAGGTTCTTTCTCAGTGTAGCCCAGGATGGTCCTGAATTCTGCAACTTCCTGAGTGTCGGAATTACAGATGCACACCACCGTGCCTGACACCTGTCATATTTTGAAATTTTTATTTATTTTTACTTTATTAGTGTATTAGTGCTTTGCTTGCATGTTTGTACTGGCATGTACGTGCTTGCATGTTTGTATTTGCATGTATGTGTGCCTGGTGCCCGTGGATGCAGAAGAGGACATCAGATCTCCTGGACCAAGAGTTACAAACAGCTGTGAGTCACCCGGTATGGATGTTAGGAACCGAGTTCTCCTAACAGCTCAGGTATCTCTCTGCACATCACATACATATTTGTATAGCATATTTTTGTATGTATGATGCTTGTGTGTGTCCGTGTGGACACCTGAAGGCTAAAAGAGGGGAGCTTATTCTCACTGAACCTGGAGAGAAGCTGGCGGCCAGCAAGCCACATAACTCCTCCTGATCCTGTTTTTCTCAGCATGGAGGTTCCCAGTGCCAATTTAGCCACATCTGAACTTTACATGGGTACAGGCGATTTGAGCCCAAGTCATGCTTGAACAGAAAGCACATTTACCCACTAAGCCATCCCCAGCCTGAGGCTTCCCCTGAGCCTCGCTAACCACGCTTTACAAATATTTTATTATTTTATACGTGTGAGTGTTTTGTTTGTATATATGTACGCGCACTGTATGGGTGACTGTGGTCAGGACAGATCAGGTTCCCTGGGACTGGAGTTACAGACCATTGTGAGCCACTATGTAGGTACTGGGTCCTCTGAAAAAGTAGCCAGTGTTCTCCACCACTGAGCCACCTCCTCAGGCCCTCCAGCCATAATTTTAAATGAGAGCCCAGCTGTGTATTATCTCTCCCTATTGCTCTGTATATGTTTTTTAAAAATGTCTATCCAGGCAGTGGTGATGCACATCTCTAATTCCAGCACTTAGGAGGCAGAGGCAGGCAGATTTCTGAGCTCAAGCCCAGCCTGGTCGACAGAGTGAGTTCCAGGACAGCCAGCGCTACACAGAGAAACCCTGTCTCAAAACAAACAAACAAACAAAAAATGTCTAGAGATAAGACAGATGGATGTGATAAACAGTTAGCGGACTCGCAAAAATGTTGGCAGCATAATTCATGAAAGCTGTGGGTCTGTCACCAAGGAAATCAGGTGGACACTGATTGGGCCTGGAGATCTTGAATTGTAGAGCTGGGGCAGGATTATCTATCTGGGCTTAATCCCCCCAAAATGGAAGAGACAGGACAGTCAATGTGGCTGCCTCTGGCTTTGCACAGGGACTGTGGCTGGCCACCTGCAAGGGCTGTGGGGATCTACAGAAGGTAAAGGTAACCAAGGGAAGGACATTCACTTCTGCCAAGCTACGGAGGGTCACCAAGTGGCAGAGTTGCCCATGTGTGACCATGACATTCTCTGGAAAAATTCTGACTGTCAGAGCTACAAGATATCAAGAATACATTGTCTGAAAATACAGCTACAAGCTGCAAGCTGCTGCTGCTGCTGCTGCTGGTGGAGGTGGTACATGTGGTTAGTCCCAGCACTTGGGAGGCAGAAGCAGGCAGAACTCTGAGTTCGAGGCCAGTCTGGTTTACAGAGTGAGTTCCAGGACAGCCAGGGCTACACAGAGAGACCCTGTCTCAAACCAAAAACAAAAACAAGCTACCTAGGTCAGGCTGCAGCTTCTACGCCAGCTCTTTTGTGACCCTTTGTTGCTGGGATTGGTGACAGTCACTGAGTTGGATCTTCCCTTCTGTGCCTCTGTGAATTATATTTGTCTTATTTTTTATCCATGGTAACAGCTCCTCAGGATACTTGGCTGTCAATCACTCAAAGATCAAACTCCATTGACGGAGGGGATGGAAGCAGTCCTAGGTGGGGCCCTGCAGCTCTCTGCCACTTGGTGACCCTCAATAGCCTGGCAGGTGCGAGAGCACTGAGCAGGAAGAGCCCCGGCAGCTCCCAGAAGGAACCCTGCTCCCTGCTGGGGAGTCCTAAACACTACCGAGATGTGACTCAGAGGTGTCCAGGCGTGACCATGACAGATCACAGCACTCTGTAAATATTGTGTCAGGCTGGGATCACAGTGGGACACTCTGGTCTTCACTGTGAGAAAAGAAGCCAAGCGGGTAAGATGTTTGTCTTTCCTTCAATCCGCTCACTTCCCCCAAACTTTCTGAGCCTCAGTTTCTCTCCTGGGGATTTCTAGGTGGTCCCTGGCTTCAACGAGAACCTCTTAATTTATAGCCAGGGCTCAGTTCTCTCCATCCACAGAACAACACTCCCTCCTGGAGTCACTCAGCTAGGAATCAAAGGGTACACATGGGGGAGGGGACTCACATAAGCCAGATTGGCTTGCAACTTGCTATGTCACCAAAGATGGCCTTGACTGCCTCTTCCTCCTGCTTTCACCTCCCAAGTTCTGGAATTACAGGTGTGTGTCACCAGGCCTGATGAGGTGGTGCCAGGGGTGGAACCCAAGGTTTTGTTATTTCAAAGCAAGAACTCTACCACCTGAGTTACACCTCCAGCCCATAGATAGATGGATAGATAGATAGATAGATAGATAGATAGATAGATAGATAGATAGATAGACAGGTAGAAGATGGATAAGAGAAATAGAAAGATGTCACATCTGTAGCAAGGCATGCTGGAACACATCTGTGATCCCAGAATTTAGAAGGCAGAATCATCTTGAGTTCAAGACCAGCTTAAGCTACAAACAGCAAGATCCTGTTGCAAAACAATTAAAGTTTAAAAATTAACAGTTGTATTGAACAAGTACAGATTTTCTTTATCCTGTCATTATTCCTAAGCAATAGTGGGGAACTATTCCCCAGTGTTCTGTTGCACTGGGGAATCCCTGCCATCTAGAGATGGTCTCAGCATAAGGCAGGGTGGGTGTGCACACTTATAAATAGATGTGCCCCTACTGGCACGAGGGACTTGGGCATCTGTGGGCCATCCCCATGACACTGAAGGACAATGTACCTTTCTGAACAGATTTAAGGGTTAAGATTCGGTCATGGTAGCAGGGGGTTCAACCATAACAGGACTTACTCTAAGTCAGGCAACCTTCTGAACCTCAACCACCCTCAGCCTCCTCAGAGGAGGAAGGGAGACAAAGGCCACAAGAACTTCAACCCTGTCACCCTATGCTTGGCCAAGCTCCTAACTACCATGCCAGGGGTTCCATGGGCATTTAAGGGTGGAAATGTATGTTTTCTTCTTGAAGAATTAGGCTTAAAACCAAATGAATGCATAAATCAAACAACCAAATAATGAGAACAATTATATTTCTGTTTTTTGTCTTGACCATTGGGAACCCTAAAAGTCAATGAACGAGGTCATTGCCACAATCTCTCAGGAAGGAAGGGAGGGAGGGAGGGAGGGAGGGAGGAAGGAAGGAAGGAAGGAAGGAAGGAAGGGGAAAAAAACACCCAAGTGACTCATTCCACAGTGATTTATTGAGCACCCACTGTATACTGATAAAGCTTAGGTGGGCACTAGGACACAAACCCTGGTGCCCAAGGACTAGGACCAAGCCCCCACCTCAGCTCTTAGCTCTCCTAGAAAACTTTGCCTCTTCTGGCTTCAGGGGATCAGGGACAGGGAGCTCCTAAGCAGTGTGGCACAGACAAGGCTGGGAGTTCTTCGACCTTCTTGGAGCCCTGGGCTGCTTCTGCCCTGATCGCGCCAGGGCTCAGCAACATCTTGGTATGATTACTCTTGCGGTGGGGGGAGGGGCGAGGTGGCGCCTGGGAGGAGGCCCTGCACGGGGAACTGAATTGGGGTGCAGAGAGGCCTGGGCGGGGGCCCAAGGCTGCGGGACAAGGCTCCCAGCTTGATGGCTAATTGGGGCTATAATTGTTCCTCTCGTTTGTAACTTACCCCAGCCCTCGCCAGGAGGGCTCATTCCCCGCCTACCCCATCCAGGCAGGCGCTAAATAATTAAACCAAGGGTCTAATCTGGGGGAAAACTCCCAGAGGGCTTCCGCTTCCTTCGTTCACTGATTGCTGATATTTGGAGGGGGGTGAAATATGACTATTTTTACGATCAAAGAGAGCAGACTTCTAAAGTGGGGGAAATGGGAAAAAAGCCCCCTTCCAGCTGTCCTTTCCTCCGATTTAGTGGGGTTTAGTGGTCTGCTTAAATTTCTTGAGGCATGTAGATTAACACACCCTTCTGCTGGGAGCCTTGAGATACCCCCACCCGCTCCCACACTTGCTGGGCCGTTAGCCACTGAGTGAAGATCTAGCCTCCAATCCCTCCCACAGGCTCCTCAAAGGGAGGATGCCTGGGGACTCTTAGAGAAAAAGAGTCTGTATTAATGAAATTTCCTTTTCCTCCTCCTCTTCCTCCTCCCCCTCTTCCTCTTCCTCTTCCTCCTCCTCCTCCTCCTCTCCTTCCTCCATTTTCCCTCCTCTTCATGGGGACAGCATCATTTTTCTCCCAGCAAACAATGTGTGGCTAATGAGGATGGCTTCTTTTAAACTCTGTACATCAACACCTTGTCAGGGCTGGGACAGGAGCCGGGATGAGGTCTCCGACTTCTTTGTTCCATGAGGTTGGCCTGCGGTAGGCTACTTGTCCATGCCTCGCACCCCTCCTCGTGAACCTTAAACAGGCTTTGGCAACTGCGCACCCAAACAAACCTACCAACCACCCTTACGCATCTGATCACCCACGCTCTCAGGTTCCGCACCTTCCCATTCCTACCCTGCCTGTCTACCTATTCAGCCCTGGCCCCCAGATTCAGAGGGGTTGTCCCCTCCCCTCCCCCACAGGAAGCATAGCTTGACCTAGATTTGGATTGAGTCTGGCCTGGAGCTTCTTGCTCCCTGGTTACTGCTGCTGGCTTCTAAGATCCCCTCGAATCTTCCTCCTGAGAGTCTCCGATGAGAGCTGTTAGAGACCTGCCTGGTCCCCCTGTGTTGTCCACTGTGTCCACTGCGCCAGCTGCTGCTGAGCCCCTTCCCCTGACAGGCTCAAACTCTGCCTCTAAATCCCGTTCTTAGTAATCATCAACAGGGCTTTGTGGTCTGTGTTTATTTGTTTTGAGACAGTGCCTCACTAAGAAGACCAAGCAAGCCTCAAACTCACAGAGACTGGCCTGCCTCTGCCACCCAGCACTGGCACCAAAGGTGTGTGCCACCAAGCCCAGCAGTGCCTAGCAACAATTCTATTGAGGGCCTTCCACGTGGCGTTGGGGACAGGGCATGCCCACAGAGGGGCCGCTGAGCCTGAAGTAAGGAAACCAAGCAGACAAAAGGGTGTGGGGGGGGAGGGGTCATGGTGTAAGCAAGCAGCACCCAGCAAAGAGGATCAGCACAGAGGCATCGGGATGGATGTTTAGGTCCGGACAGACCCACAGAGCACCAGCTAGCCCTACTCACCCTAGGCAGAAGGCACAGTCAGCCTTCTCATCATTGTGGGCTTGCCTTGCTGTGCCTTACTTTCCTGGCTACAGCAGAGAGCTCAGGTGACATTTAAAAGTCTCTCATCCTTGGGGGCTGGTGAGATGGCTCAGTGAGTAAGAGCACCCGACTGTTCTTCCGAAGGTCAGGAGTTCAAATCCCATGCAACCACATGGTAGCTCATAACCATCCGTAACAAGATCTGACACCCTCTTCTGGAGTGTCTGAAGACAGCTACAGTGTACTTACATATAATAAATAATAAATCTTTTAAAAAAAAAAGTCTCTCCTCCTTTTACACCAAGGTCCTGGACATCCATACCACATACACCTACTAGCCCAGTTCTCTGCCCACTGTGGGCTGGCAGGGTGACACTGCGGGAAGGAACCAGGAGTAGTAGTGCTGGGTCTGGCATGAGGAAGAGAGGGCCCCAGCTGTCGGATGTGGGTGCTCCCCTGAGGACAGTGTCTCTCCAGGGCACAAAGCTGCTTTGAAGGAGGTCACACAGAAGGAGGAACTGGGCTTTCGGAGCTGCATTGGATTTGAGGGGAGCAGGCAGGCGGCCTGGGGAGCTTGAGCTCTGACGGGGACCTGTGGGTATAGGATGTGGAAGGCAACTGAAAGGAGTAGGAAGCAGGGGTTGCTGCAGAGTCGGCTGCAGGAGGCTGTGGCCATTGTGCAGGATCCTCAGGAGTCAAGGCTGGCCAAGCATACACCCTTCCTGTCCCGGGGACTGACCTGCCCAGGGGGTCTCTGCTCTGCAGGGGAGACTGTTGCTTGGGCTCGCCTTTGGGTCTTGGATCCACCTCTGAGACAGCTTCAACCTCAGTGGTCTAGCTCCGACCTGGTGCCTGCAGGATACATTGTAGCCTCCCCAGAGTAGAACTCCTCACCCCATACCAGCCAGCAAGAAATAACTGCTACATGATGTCATTCCAATTGAAATGGTGCACACAGGATGGCTAGACAGTGTCCAGATAGGCCAAGGTCAAATCGGTATGGGCAGTCTAGGGTCTGCCAAGGGGGCAGCTTGCTTCCCTCTTGTCACCCACACAGAGATGACAGAATCTACGCCCGAGGGTATCCGGAGGCATCACCTGGTGTCAGCCAGGGCATGACCCTGGCAAATGCTGGCTATGCATAGGACTGGTGCCAGAATCTGGTGACTTCTCACCAAATAGATGTAGGGTTTTTGTTTTGTTTTGTTTTAGTCTTTTTGCTTAATTTTTTCTATGTTAGGGTCACAAGTAGCCCAAATGGGCCTTGAGTTTGTCACAGTCTCTCAAGTGGTGATTTTTATGCACTCCTGAGGATCGAACCTGGGTCCTTAGGGTTGCTAGGTAAATGCTCTCCCCACTGAGCCCCAGACTCAGCCCCAGACATACACCTCTTGACTACAGTCAAGCTCCAGGGCATGCATGAGTCATGGCTCTCTCCATCCTGCTCTCCAGTCATCTTCCTGGTTCTCTGCCCCCCTACCTCTGTCTGTGTCATCACAGTGTCCCTCTGGGCTTGGGTTCCAGTCCCTGCCTGCCTTGTCTCTCCCTTCTCCACATGTCTAAGGAAGCAGCTCCCCTCTGCTCCGCTCAACTCCCTGTCCCAGCAGTGACATGGGCTGAGGGAAAGAAGGAAACAGCAGGCCACATATTGGTTCCAGATGTGGCCCTCTCCCAGCTCTCTCCAGCAATTTAATTAAGTTCCCCAGACAGCCAGGAGAGGTTCTTAGGGATCAGATTTCCTGGCTCCCTCCTCCAGCAGCCATGGGCCCACGGTCTCCCTGACGGATGGCGACGGGTCCTTCCTGCCCTGAGTCAGCTTCGCCAACAGGTTAGAGCACAGAGAACGGGTCTTCCCAGGAGCAAGTGCCCCTGGCCCCAATTTCTGTCCATCCCTCCTTCCCCTCCCTCCAGGGGGTCCAAGCCCTCTTGCTGGCTCTTGGCAGGCTTGGTCAGGCTCTGTTGAGCAGCCAGAGGGTGCCAGCAGGCCTCTCTCCTAAGAGAGGCCCCCCATCCATACCCTGTGCCTGCCAGAGCTTCAGGCCAAGTAGGCACTAGTGAGCTTCTGTGATGGGGGAACCTCTGGGTCAGGACTCTGAGCCCACCCATCTGCCACCAACGGAGTAAGCCTGAGCCTCCTGGGCATACCCTCAAGCCCTCTGTGCCATCTGACCACAGCGCAGATGGCACAGAGGGCGAGGTGACTTGGTGTTTAGGCAGATCTTTTGGGGAGAGGTCTGGGCCGTGTTTGCCGGTTGATTACCCACACAGGGAACTGGAAGCCACAGTCAGCATGCGAATCTGGCCAACCCTGAAGGAGCCTGAGAGGAAACTAACCAATCTCCTGCTCCATCCATTGCTTGGGCAGATAGGCCTTCAAGCTGAGCAAAGGCCAGCCAGAGCCCAGGCCCAGAGTCCTTGCTGTCCCCTGGCCAGGGTCCCTGGGACTCTGTGCACTTCACCCCTGTTCTCCTGTGCTTCTGGATCCCTGGGGATACAGCAGCTGGGGGATTTTTTTTTTCCAAGACAGGGTTTCTCTGTGTAGCCCTGGCTGTCCTGGAACTCACTCTGTAGATCAGGCTGGCCTCGCACTCAGAAATCTGCCTGCCTCTGCCTCCCGAGTGCTGGGATTAAAGGCATGAGCCACTACGCCCAGCCCAGCTGGGGGAATTAAAGACCTGTGTTTTGTTTGGAGATGAGGAAGATGCCGTGGGGCCACCTCTCAGTATACACATCATGGTCACAGACTGCCCACCAGGGAACTAGCCTGGGTCTAGCTCAGCTACAAGTGACCCCCGGAGCTCCACACTGTGACCCTGAACCACAGACCATCTGCAGGGGCTAGAAGGCAGAGCAATTGAAGCTAGACTGGTGTCTCACCTTAGAGAGGGGCTCTGGGCAGATGTCCCAGGAGACCGGCAGGAAAGCTCACTTAGCTCCCAGTGCCTCAGTTTCCCCATATGAGCCTACATAGGGAACTTATAAATTAGGGCCCTCTGTCTCCTGCATTAGAACTGGAGTTGAACAGGACCAACTAAGGTGAATCTGCTGCTCAGTGCCATAGGCCATCATTAGGGCAAGAAGTAGGAACAGAAAGGCGTTGACCAGAGGGTGGTGACCATTACAGCACTTCAGAAATAGGCTGAGTTCATCAGCTCAGTGCCTCAGTCCCCATACATACCCAAAGACTGAGCTCAGACCTGTCCTCCCTGGTGGGACATCCTGTAGTGGCCACTATGACTTCCAAATAGCTCACCTGTCTGTCTGTCTGTCTGTCTGTGTCTGTCTGTGTGTCTGTTGGTCATCTTCCCAAGGATCAATGAGAAACCAGTCCATCCTCAGGCCAGGCTACTGTGGATACTAGAGGCCTTTCTCCCTCCACAGAGCTCAGGACAATCTGCCACCCTTGAGTCAAATGAGGGTTGTCACTCCTGGCTTGGGGAACCAGGAGTTCAGGAGCACTGAGGAAGTGACCTTGGTGAGGATGTTGATTGACAGGGTCTGCAGGGGGGAACAAGGTTGACATAGCCTCAGAGGCAGGAGGTGCACCCAAGCTATTCCTTACCCTCAGCTCTTGTCCGGCTTCAGGTGTCTTGTAGGACATACTCACTGCAGAAGAGGAGAAAAGCCATACAAGTCCAGCCAGCCAAAGAAGGGTGGGCCAGCGAGATGGCTCAGTGGATAAAGGAACTTGCTGCTCAAGCTGAAGATCCAAGTTCAATCCCCAGGACCTACATGGTCTCTGATGTCTTTATGAGCATGCACGCGTGTGTGTGGAACTCAATATATAGTCCAGGATGGGCATGAACACATAGTATCCACTTGTCTCTGCCTCCTGAGTGTCAGGATTAAAGGTCATTGTTGTCATTGTTGATGGACAGGTAGAGAGGCTAACCACTTCTACTCATGCTTGTTGACTTTTCATCTGTGATTCACCTATGCATGTCCTGTGCCTGTATCCTGTAGGAAATGTTTACTGTTTTATTGATTTTTGGAAGTTCTTTATATATTAAGGTTACCCCTGTACATTATTCAGTGTAACCCCTAAACTCCCCTGGGGGAGTAAGGAGGAGGCACAGACCTTTTCAGGTTCTGAGCACTGTGTCTGTTCCTCACATGGCTGAGAAGTTTTGGAGTTGGGTGGCAGGATGGAGCTTGTCTGGTCAGGCACAGAGACAGCGGTGGTGAGGAAAAGAGAGGGAAGGGTCAGAGCTGAAAGCAGGGGCTCTGAATGACAACTTTAATGGAAGGCAGATGGAGGAAACAGGACCCCTTACTGACAAGAGGGGTCAAGGGGCATAGGGCTTTCTAAAGACAGGAGCCTGGGTGACTGGCTGGCAGTGGAGCCTGGCTCCTCTGTGAGATGCCTAAGGGCTATGAAAGGGCAAAGGTCAGTTTCTCCCTCCTGCAAGTCTAGACCCTCTAAAGACCCAAAGCCAGAGCAGCTGAAGGGTCTCTGCGTCCCTGGTGGATTATGTGTAGCGAGGCCGGAGAGACTGGCTGACAGTCTACCCTGCTGTGCTTCCTTGGGCCATATTCCAGCTCTGAAACCTTGAGCCACATTCCTGCTCGTGAAAAGGAATAATCTTATTTATCTGATAGGTGAAGAGTGTTTAGCCCAGTGCTAGGATCCGAGGAGGGCTCCAATAAATGCAAGTTAATTCTCATGTGCTCTACGTGTATTTACACTAAGTATGCATGTATCCACATGTGCTGTGTGTGTGTGTGTGTGTGTGTGTGTGTGTGTGTAGGTCAGAGGACAACCTGTAGGTGTCTCTTCTCTCCCTCTTCCATAGGGTCCTAAAGATTAAACTCAGGTCACGGGGCTTGGTGGCAAGCCTCCACCTCCTGAGCCATCTCAGCAGCCCAGTCCTTCTTACTCTGTCCCTTCTCTCAGACACTGGTGACATCAAGATAACTTTCATTGGACCTCAGCCTGTGAGAGCCAAGGAAGGGACCAAGTCATAGGTGAAGACTGGCTGGAGAGACGGCTCAGCCATTAAAGGCTAGGCTAGGGGAAGACGGTGAGGCCAAGGCCAGAAGGACCACCTCTGGGTTCACCTGTTGCATGGGGCTTGTATTCTGCCCTCTGAGTTCCATTGAAGCTCTAGTCTGGGGACCTTCAAAGTGACCTTATTTGGAAGAAGGATGTCAGGAGGCTAAACTACTGCTATTCTGGATCAGGGCAGCCTCCAAATCCAAGGGCTGGGGCCACAGAGGAAAGGGGGGGTCACCTGGACAAAGGCACAGACCCGAAGCAGGAAGCCACGATGTCCAGTCTTCGTGGTGCTGGGTATGGAACGTGAGTCTCCGTGCATGTCACCCAGGCATTCTGCTGGGTGAGCCAACTCCCGGTTCCAAAGGGGCACTTTTTTTTTTTTTTTTTTTCATGAATAGGGATGTTTTGCTTGCATGGCCGACTGTGCATCACTTTTGTGCCTGTGCCCACAGCATCCAGAAGAGGGCACCAGATCCCCTTGGCCTAGAGTTATGGATGGCTGAGAGCCACTATGAGAGTGTTGGGAGCTGAACCTGGGTTGAGCCATCTCTCCAGTAACCTGCCACCCTCCATCCGACTCCTCCCCCCTTTTGGAGACAGGACTTCACTGTGTAGTCCTGCCTGGCTAAGAACAGAACCCAGGTCCTTTGCAAGAGCAGCCAGTACTCTTAATTGCTGAGCCATCTCTCCAGCCCCTGTACAGATTTTTTCCCCCATTATTCCCTTAACAATCCAATAAACAATTACCAACCTGTGTTTACTCTGTTGGGTGCAGAGTCACTTAGAGCTGGAATAGGACATGAGAGGAGCTGTGTACCCATTCTGTGTAAGATCCTTGAATGGCCACTGGGTTTGGTGTCCTTGGGTACTCGGGAACCAAGCCTGAGATCCCAACACTTGAGAAGCAGAGGCAGGAAGGCTCTTGTTTAAAACAAACAAGAAACTTTGTTCCAAGCCAGTAACTCTATGGCAGATGGCAGGTGCCAAACAGAGAGACCACAAATTCCCATAAGGGACTGGAGCTAGGGCTATGACGGTGCAGCCTCAGGACCACTGACACCTCCCCATAACTGACCTTTTTAGAGTCATCAGGGCCTTGCTGCAGGACTTAAAGTTGCAACCACTCAATTTTGTGTAGGGGGACGCTACCTGGCTTTCTGCTATGTCACAGCTGCCTCCCTGCTCAGGGTCTAGGCAAGTGATATTATGCCAATTTTCCAGACCAGGACATGAAGGTTCACTGAGTCCCTCCAGTGAAAAGCGGGGAAAGTGGGCAGCCTGTTTGGCTAGGCGTCAAGGGACAGAGACTAGGAACTGCCCCCAGCGTCTGTGGGGAAGAGTTGGGGTGCAAGATCCTCATTACGCCCCTTAGTCTACAGAGTGGAGAAACTGAGGTGGTTGCAGCCTTTCCTTAAAGAGTGGCCAAAGTCAAAAGTTGGCTGCAGAAAGCAGTGTTCAGGCTCCGAACGGGAGCCGGTCAGTAGCGGGGCCACACGCCCCCTCGGAGGTCGGACGCCCTTCAGCGGCCTCGCCGGGAATTTCAGCGCGGGGCGGAGCCGGGCAGGGATGATCGCCGCGAGGTCCTCCCCGGCGGCAGGGGGCAGTGTGACTGTAAAGGCGCCCTCACAGGCCCACACGGACCGGAAGTAGGAGTGGTAGGATAACTTCCGGTGCGGAACTGCGGCCTGGTAGGATTGCTCGCCGGCGCGGGGTCTGGACCGGTAGATCGGGAGGTGGTGGCGAGTGGATGTCGGGACACGCGGCCGGCGCCATGCCGTTCCTGCACGGCTTCCGCAGGATCATCTTCGAGTACCAGCCCCTGGTGGACGCCATCCTGGGCGCCCTGGGCATCCAGGATCTCGAGCGGCAGGAGCCCCTGGACGAGTAAGTCGCTGCGGTCCTCTGTGGTTGTCGCGGCGGGAGCTCGAGCTGCAGCCTGAGGCGGGCTCGGAGCGTCTTGCAGGGCAGAAGACCCGGGCCTCGGCTCCGCTCCCTGTGCATGGATGTCGGAGGAGACGTCCTGGCTGGGGCCGGCCGCGCTTTCCGCAGACGGCGGACCTCTCCGAGAGCCGCTGGGGAAGCAAGCCGGTGTGGTCCGGGTGCCCTGTGCAGACCTCCTTGGGTACTCGGAGCGCTACGCCTTCGGAGTGCTTGAGCTACAGAGACAGGCGAGCACCCAGGCCAGCATCGCGGTGTGAGATGCAGGGAGTAGGGTGGGGCAGAGGGATGGCATTGGGAGAGTCGTGCGCCGGAATTGCAGGCTAGCAGTCTCACCAAGGATGTCTTTTTCTAAACCACATCAGCCCTTTCCTCTGCGGCCTACTCTGTAAATGCAGTGCCAGACGTTTTTCAGAACTCGGAGGCGGGGCTGCAGGGCTGCACAAGGAGCTACTGCCCTCCCTTGGCGGAGCCTAGCATATTCAGGAGGGCTGCCCCAGATAAGCGGTTCGTGTCAGGGCGTTGGTCAGGTCTTAGGGTCCACCTGTTGCAAGAGGTCTGGTGGGTGAGATTAGGGCGAAGAGCAAGTAAGGCGCGTCGTGGCCAGGTGACTCCGGAGGTGGTGTTTGGGCCGTTGTCAGAGCTGGAGTAATGTATGGAACAGCGTCCAGGCCCAAGATGCATTTAGTAGGTAGTTTTGTCTAGGAAGGGTGAGAGCTTTAGGGCCACACTCAAGGTGGTGTGAGAGAGGACGGGACAGAGCCAGCCCATTGACAGCAAGCTTTGAAATTCACGCTTTTGACCAAGAAAGAGTTGTGCCCCACAGAGCATGCGCAGCTTGTGTGGGTGCTTGTGGGAGGGCATACAGGCTAGGGCCACCGCCCCCATCCCACCCCCCCAGAGTTCCCACTTTCTCTGTTCTGCCTCTTGGTGCACAGTTACGCTTCCAGCGAGGAGAGCCGGATCCTGGTCCTCACCGAGCTGCTGGAGCAGAAGGCTCACTCTCCATTCTACCAGGAAGGCGTGAGCAATGCGTTGCTGAAGATGGCTGAGCTGGGCCTGACCCGGGCCGCTGCTGTCCTTCTGCAGAGTGGGGCCAACCTCAATTTTGAAGGTCAGCAGCATCCTGAGCAGGACTAGGCAGCCAGGCCCAACCTCTGCTTTCCCTCCTGGCTTTGGGGTGACTTCCCTTGTTCTTTTCCTGTGGGTGTCTTTCTGGGGGCTCTTAGCGCCACTACCCCCACATCTTCCAGATCAATCCTTCTACCATGTAGAAAATACACCGGCAGTGCCCAAAGCTAAGGGAAGGTGATTTTCTCTGCTCTGAGCTGTCCTGCAGGTTTTTTTGCTCTGGCCCTAGAGGTGGGAAGATAAGCCACACTAGGCCTCTGTTACAGCAGGCTACATAGGTTCCTTAAGCATCAGGAATGATGAAGGGCCAGCCACCTGTCCTGCCATTGGCTGTCACCCCTAGGAGGTAGGAAACAGGTCGGGCTGCCTATGAGGGCCGGTGCTGACCCCCACACAGGCCTTCATGCCTTTCATTGGAAAACAGGCTCAGAGACTGCAGGGAACTTGGGAATCCTACAAGCTACAGATGTTGGGGAGGGGTGGTGTTCCAAAGCCCATCCACATCATGGTCAAAGGGCCTGGCTGTATGACACATGTGGAAGGCTGAGGAAGAAGGATCGCTAGTGACCTTGGGCTACCTAGCAAGGTCAGGGCTGCCACAGCTAGGAGGTAGGGACCCTGGCTCAAGAAAACAAAGGCTGGGCTGGAGAGATGGCTCAGGGTGTTAAGAACACAGACTGTTCTTCCAAAGGTCCTGAGTTCAATTCCCAGCAACCACATAGTGGCTCACAACCATCTGTGATGGGATTTGGTGTCTTCTTCTGGTGTGTCTGAAGACAGCTACAGTACACCCATATAAATAAAATAAATATGTCTTTAAAAAGAAAAAAAAAAAAAGGGCTGGCTGTGCTGCTAAGCTGGAGCACGCAGCCACACTCCAATCTCAGGAACAGCCCTGAGGGGGAAGTAAACGGAACCGAGCCAGTGCAGATAGGCAGTGTCGCTCTTGGAGCACACTAGGACTTGATCCACACACTTGAGGAGTGCGGGGAGAGGCTCTGAGGCTCTGTCGTGGACCTTCGAGAGCAGACTAACCTGAACTTCTTCGTCTTCAGACCCTGTTACCTACTACACAGCCCTGCACATCGCTGTCCTGAGAAACCAGCCTGACATGGTGGAGCTGCTGGTGCGCCACGGGGCTGACATCAACAGGAGGGACCGGGTAAGGGTCAGCTCCAGGCTTGGGCATGTTTGGTATGTTTACCAAGGAGCCTTGCGGGCCCCGGGCAACATGGCTGCTCTCCCCTTTGGCTCAGATCCATGAGAGCAGCCCCTTGGATCTGGCCAGCGAGGAACCCGAACGCCTGCCCTGCCTGCAGCGCCTCTTGGATCTTGGAGCAGATGTCAATGCAGCTGACAAGAATGGTAAGAGAGACGCTGAGAGGTTAAGAGCACTGCTGCTCTTGCAGAGGACCCGGCTCAGTTCCCAGCACTCACAGGGCAGCTCACAACTGTCTCTAACTGTAGTGCCAGGGGAGCTCGTGACCTCATATCACACACAAACATACATCACGCAGGCAAAGCACTCATACATAAAATAATAAAAATTAAGTACAGGGGTGGAGGGCTGGCCATCCCTGGGGCTGGATACCTGTTAAGGGTTCAGAAAAGACAACCTCAAGTGTCTGGGTGCTGGCCCCAGTCGATGGCATGGCCACACCTGGCACACGGGCAGAGGGTGGCAGGCTGCCTGAGCCTAGCACACTCTGGAGAGAGTGTGGTCACTGCACACTGCCCTGGGAGGCATCTTTAAGAGGTGAGTACACCCAGAGTCAGGGTGTGGATGCAGGCGGGTCTTGACCTTGCTTGGCCCTCTTGTTCCTGTTTTGTGTGGATGAAATCAAGCCTGAGAGTCATGCGTCCACCCTCCTCTGAGCCTCACCCTCCCTCTGCTTTGTAGGGAAGACAGCTTTACTTCACGCCCTGGCCAGCAGCGATGGTGTGCAGATCCACAACACAGACAACATCCGGCTCCTCCTGGAGGGAGGTGAGGGTCCCCATCTGCCCACAGCTGCAGCTGCTGCTCCTCACCCTCCACACACACACCATTGTCTGGTAAGGGCTGCTGGTCACCTCTCATTTCTGTTCCCATGGCTCTTCCAGGGGCAGATGTCAAGGCCACCACCAAGGATGGGGACACTGTATTCACATGCATCATCTTCCTGCTTGGTGAGACGGTCTGTGGGGACAAGGAGGAGGCCCCGATGATCAACCGCTTCTGCTTCCAAGTCACGCAGCTTTTGCTGGCCCACGGTGCTGACCCCAGCGAGTGCCCAGCCCATGAGTCCCTCACGCACATCTGCCTCAAGAGCTTCAAGCTGCACTTCCCGCTCCTCTGCTTCCTGCTGGAGTCAGGAGCCGCCTACAACTGCTCCCTGCACGGTGCGGCCTGTTGGTCTGGCTTCAACCTCGTTTTTGAGAGGCTCTGCTCGCACCCGGGCTGTGCCGAGGACGACAGCCACCTTGAGCTTCTGCATAAGGCCGAGACCGTGCTGGACCTCATGGTGACCAGTTCCCAGAGGCTGCGGCTGCCTGAGAACCTCAACATCCACCCAGTGGGTAGCTTGGCAGGGAAGATCCAGGCCCTTCATGCCTCCCTGAGGCAGCTTGAGAGCTACCCGCCACCTCTCAAACACCTGTGCCGGGTATCCATCCGGCTGTGCCTGCGACCGTGGCCTGTGGACACCAAGGTCAAAGCACTGCCCTTGCCTGACAGGCTCAAGTGGTACCTGCTCAGTGCACACAGTGATACCAAAGACACTTGCTGACAGGTCCCAGGGTGGAATGATCTGGGGTACCTGAAACCAGCCTGAGGATAGACCTGGCACCTGTAATGGCCTTTGGGGGGGTGGTCCTTTTATCTGGGCAAGGCCTGCCCTTTACTGCTATGAAACCACTAGGGTGGTGCCCTGGAAGCCAAAGGCATGGAAGGCTGCTCCAGGGAGATCCCCCTCCCCCAGTGTGTCACGTGGGAGGGGTCGGCACGTGGGAGGGGTCAGTGCCTACGGGATGCAGCTGCCCTCTGTATTAGCTGACCAGGCCCCTCAGCCCTGGCAGCTGTGGTTGGTCCCATGGGGTTTCCCAGGGCCAGTGCCAAAAAATCCTGGGCCATCCAGTTAGGCCCTTCCCATTCTGCCGCCTCAGGTCTCATGTTGCCTTTGAGGAGCTAGGGACAGATCTGAGGCCGCCACAGGCTGGTCTTCTGGCTTAGAGGCCTGCCCAGTCCTGTGGTGGTCAGGGCTCTGGCACTGTGGTTGGTGGTAACTCTTGGGACTGGGGTCTTGTTTTTAAATCCTTTAGGATTTGTGAGGGGTTCCCCAGAAGACACTGCTGAGGCCAGAGGCCCTCACAAGATCTCCACAGTCAGCTTGGCTTTTGGGAATGAGCAGAGATGATTAAATATATTTATAAGATTAAACTCTGTGTCTCTGTATGACAATTTGGCACTCTCAAGCTATCTGACACACATCCACACACAGACTGCCTGGGGCATTTGAGAACAGGGCTCACCCTTTTATTGGCTGCATGTGCCTGTCGGAAAGGAACTCCCAGGAGCTGTGTCCCATCACCAAAGAGGATGTGGGGCTGTGACCATTCCTGTAAGTGGTACTGTCTGCAGGTACCAAGTGGCCCGGCTGTCCTGGAACTCAGGAGTCCACACACTTGAGGTCCTAGGCAACCAAGTGAAGGTTTTCCCCTTAGGCAGCTAGTCCAGTGGGTGACAACTCCATAAGCCCCGTGGGAAGTTGCCAGGGTGCTTTGGAGTGACGGCTGCATTGCCCCAATTCAGGGAACACCTCCCCTGGGGCTTGTCCCTTCCCACTGGAGTCAATGGTGTGTCTCTTGACCTGCCAGCTGCTGGCCACCAGCTCTGGCCCTGGCTTCATCTCAGGGCGAAGCTGTAGACATGATAGATCTCATCTGGCAGGTTCTCCTGGCGCTCCTCAGCCAGGAGGCTGAGGCCTGCACTGCGGATGATCCGGCGGACCACCTCGAGGTCACGGCACACACTGCTGTCCACGTCATCCAGGATCACACCCTCCTGGGCCATGTTATCTTTGATGACGATGATGCCATTGGGGCGTAGGCCCCGCTTGCAGCGGCGCAGAAACTCAGCGAGGTGCTGATCTGTCAGGTGGCCTGGGGAGAAGAGAGGCGTTGAGGGTGCGGTATGTGTGCCCTCACCTCAGCACAAGCCCAGCAAGCGTCTCTCTAGATCTTAAGAGCATCTCACGCCAAAGGAGGTCAGTTATCCACACAAAAGCAGAGTTAGAAGCTGGGCTTTAACCTGACTGGGTGCCCTCCATCCTTGCCTTACACCTGCCCACCACACCACACCCTTCCCAGGCCTGGATTGGAAGGTGGAGCTGAAAGCCCCCAAACAAAAGGGCCAAGCCCACAGTGTTCACAGCAACACTATGTCCACCCCACCTCACCCCGTGAGGAGGCAAGTGTTAAAGGTCAGCAGTCCTGTGCTTAGCATTCCAGATGTGCTGTTAGGTTACACAGGCATGACCCCTGTACTGGTTTTGTGTGTCAATTTGACAGGAGCTGGAGTTATCACAGAGAAAGGAGCCTTAGTTGAGCCCATTGTGGGTGGTGCCATCCCTGGGCTGGTAGTCCTGGGTTCTATAAGCAAGCAGGCTGAGCAAGCCAGGGAAACAAGCCAGTAAGTAACATCCCTTCACGGCCTCTGTATCAGCTCCTGCCTCCAAGTTCCTGCCCTTCTTGAGTTCCTGTCCTGGCTTCCTCTGGTGATGAATAGCAACGTAGAAGTGTAAGCTGAATAAACCCTTCTCTCCCCAGCCTGCTTCTTGGTCATGATGCTTTGTGCAGGAATGGAAACCCTAAGACACCCCACAACCCCCACTGCAAACAGCACAAGTGCAGTTACATCCCTGGCCTGGCAGGACTGCACCACGACACTCTACCACTCGGCAGTTTAGGTTTGAGGCCAATCTAAGCTATGTAAGGAGATTGAAATGGATGGATGGATGGACGGATGGATGAATGGACGGACGGACAGACAGATGGATGGATGGACAGACGGACAGACAGGGCTGGATCAGAATGGTTTGGATCAGAAGCACAACTTCTCTTCCAGAGGACCAGGGTTTAGTTCCTAGAGGACCAGGCGTCTGGAACTCCAGCTCCAGGGGATGGTGCTCTCTTCTGGCAGCTATGAGTACTGCACACACATGACAGATTTGCAAGCACTCATATAAAAATTTGAATTTTTTTAATTCTAAGTTTACTTTTAACTAATCTACTCTTACTTTTCATGTGTATGTGTATTTGGCCTGCATGTAAATATCTGTACCATGTGTGTGCCTGGTGTCCACTCAAGCCAGAAGAGGGCGCTGGATCCCCTAACACTGCAGTTGACAATGGTCATGAGTCACCATCTGGATGCTATGAATGGAAGCAGGGTCCTTTGCAAGAACCCCCAGTGCCCCAGAGCCATCTCTCTAGCTCCTGAAATAAAAATGTAAAAAGATGCCAGGCATGGTGGTGCACGCCTTTAATCCCAGCACTTGGCAGGCAGAGGCAGGCAGATTTCTGAGTTCGAGGCCAGCCTGGTCTACAAAGTGAGTTCCAGGACAGCCAGGGCTATACAGAGAAACCCTGTCTCAAAAAAAAAAAAAAAAAAAAAGAGTGACTGAGACTTCAGATGGCCCCACCTAGATAGCTGCTATTCAGTTGGTTTCAGCCACCTCTCCTCATGGTCCCGGGAAGTGGGGGGGAGCTGCTTCTCTGCTGGCCAGCTCACTGCAGGAACACAACCAGGCTCCTAGGGCTGGTGGAGCACCTGAGTGGCAGGGAGCACGGTGCGTATGGGGAAGAGCAATGGGACCCTTACCTATCACCCACTGGATCCAGATCACGTCATAGGAGCTGGGCTCAGGGCTGAAGTCCTGCAACCCACAGCAGAAGTAGTTCCTCACCCTCTTGCCCTCTTCCCCAAGGTAGGTCTTGGCTTTGGCTAGAAAGTCTTCTGTCACGTCGACCATGTCAACCACCCTGAAGAGCGGCAGGAGCAGGCGTTTGGTGATCCTTCCAATGCCAGCGCCACAGTCCAGGGCACAGGAAGTCCCTGTCTTGTTTGGGCCTTCCTAAAACACAGGGGCAACGGATGACCCACAAGGCAGCACAACCACGGGGCCCTTCCCGTGAGTCCCAGAAAGCTAAGTCAGGCTCCTGCACTGGCCTGTCACTGGAGGGCAAGCGGACTCTAAGATCACTTCAAGGTGACAGCTAGAAAATGCAGGTGGACAATCTCCTTTCCCTCCAGAGTCCCCAGGAGCCCATAGGGTGACAGTGCTAGGGATGGCAGTGGGGGTACGGAGAGAGGGTAAGGACCTCACCCCTGGGCTGCATGGAGCTGGGAAGGGAGGACGCAGACAGACAGCTGCATGAAAAGGAGTCACAGGAGGACAGTCACCACCCACAGCCCCCAGCACTCCTAGGCCAGGCAGGGACTGCTCCCAGGCTGCTAAGTTCCTAGTGCCTGGCCAGCTTCTGACTTGTGGCTCTGAGACAAAACCCGCGGTCACAAGTTCCACCCAATCACCACCCAGCTCTTCAGGGCCTTGGTGGCAATCACCAACAAGATGAGCAGAGAGCCTGCAGTGTGGTATGTGGAAGTGACTCCCCACACTGCCCCACCAGAGCCACAGCCTCTCCTGGAGAGGACATCAGACCTGCCTACCCTTAAAAACCTCTGTAGAAACTTCCGGGAGCTGTTGAGGTCGATGTTGGAGATGTGGCCATACCCCCCCAGCATGCCGTCCACCGTGGGCGGGATCTGCTTCCAGTAGGTCTTGGCCTTCGAATAAAACTGTTTCTCATCCTCAATCACCTCGCTTGTCATGACGTCACCCGCCGTGAAGTCGCCAGCCACCGCTCTGCTCCTCTGAACATGGGAAGAGGCAGGGTGAGCAGGGCACTGAATGGCAGGAAGACTCTAGCGTCCAGGCAGTGTCTCTGAGCACCCAAGTCACTCAACACTAAGAGTCAGTCTGGGAATCTGGGAGCCAAAGAGCAAAGCCAGAGAAGAGCAAGAAAAAGGTGCACACTGGAAAGGGGCCCCGCAGGCTGCTGGGAGGTCTTGGGCAAGTACTTCTGGGACTGGAAGGGGGAAGGAATACAAGAAAAGCACGAAGCCTTGTCTGCCACCGGCCCCCACCGCAACACAACCATACTCTTTGTGACAACGGTTTGGGGCCAGAGGAAGATGTACAGTCATCCTGCACCTCAAGAAGTAACAGGTCGAGGAGCCTGGTTCTAAATACCACACTGCTTTATCAGGACGCCCTGCCAGCATCACTGGCCCAGGGAGGATAGCGGCATGCTTCTGCAAACATTTACCTTCCTCTGGAAAGTCTCTGACCCACAGAGCAATGTGAAGACCTGCTGCCACCCCCCACCCCCAGACCATCACCCCTACAAGCAGAGCAGTTGGGTACTGCGGTTTGGGAACCAGAGTAGACAGGGAACATCAGCCTGAATGTCACTGTGTACTTGCCTGGGGACTGAGGATGACCTGGAGCCAGAAGGCTCTAGTCACCACAGCAACTATGTCACTGCCACTACCAGGTAGGACAACATTCAGACCTCTTCCACACAGCTCAGTGCTGGCTCGCTCACACGGGCCCAGTAACCAGCCTCCCCTGCTGCCCCTAAGAAAATGTTCAGACTGGCATTCAAAGCCATCTTCTTCACCCTGAGGACAACTTCAGATATCTCTCCATGACCCACCAGCACATGTGGTCCTTACCAGCTGAGGAGAATGGGAGAGAACCAGAGAAGGGAGCAGGCTCTGCCTGTCTACCGGGCCCCAGGATACCAGCTCCTCTGAGCAGGGCCAGGATCTGGCACAGCCTTTGCGGTGCTGAAGTTTAAGGGCACTTGCTGGTTGGCAGTCGAGTGACTGAGTGAGCACACACAGGGACAGCCATTTCTCACTTTTGGAGACTCCCAGACCCCTCAAACCAGATGACACTGTTATCAACATCATCTCTTGATTTGCCAAAGTCACTTGAAAAATCTAATTTACAAGAATCCCACTTGCTTCTAGGAAGCAGCTGGGGTAGGTGTGGGGGTGGAGCACATCCGGGCCTGAAAATGCAAGTTCTGGGTTGATTTGCTTACAGCCATCTCATGAAGACACATGCTTCCCGAGGCCCTGCCAAACACAGCCCCTGAGTGTCTGCTGCATGGCCTGAAGGCTCCTGGGGATTAGGGACATCAAGACTGACATCCTCCCCGGGTGGAGGCACACATCTTTAATTCCAGCACTGAGGAGGCAGAGGCAGAGGCAGAGGCAGAGGCAGAGGCAGAGGCAGAGGCAGGAGCAGGTGGATCTCTGAGTCTGAGGGCAGCCTGGTCTACATAAGGAATTTCAGACTAGCCAGGGCTACGAAGAGAAACCATGTCTGGAAAAACAAAATAAAGACAAAACAAGCTTTCCCCTTGCTCCATGAAACTGCACGGTCATGGATAGGAAGGGTCAGGGTACCATGGCTGTGTGTGTATTCGAGGCTAGTTCACGGGCAGAGGTCTCATGCTCACCTGTACATCCTGTCACCTGTACATCCTTGGAGTCATCTAATTTCACCTCCTCCACCTGGGCAGCTGCCTTGCTAAGTCTCTGTTCCCAGGAGAAGGAAATGTATGACTGCCACCAGCAGGCCTTTACGGCACCTGAGACATCATCTAAAGAAGCCTGAAAGCAACTGCAGGCTAAGTGAACAAAACCTTGTGTTGTGTTACAGCCCCGCTCTTGAAGCATGGCGGACAGAGCCTGCTATGAATCTCTGTGATCAGCAGCTGGCCCTGTGTAAAGAGCAGAGTACGCCAGGAAGGGAGAGGGGGGAAGGGAAGAGAGGGAGACACAGAGGAGGGAGACTGACCAAAACCACGTCCAATGCCGAGTGTGGGGGGCACATCTTTAATCCCAGCACTCCAAAGGCTGAGACAGATGAATTCCTGGGTTCAAGGCCAGCCTGATCTGTATAGAAAAACCCTATCTTGAAAAACAAACCCAGGTCAGATGTGATGGTGAAGGCACTCAGGAGACCTTGAGGGAGCAGGGCAGCCAAATACACAAGCTGGGACTTTGGAGTACCTGTGGATGGAACCAAGGGGTCAGGCCCGAGGTGCATGTAGATCAAGTTACACTGGGGTGCACAACAAGGAAGTTGCTGGCTTCCATGGTATGGGTGTGACTGCAAAGATGTTTAAGTCGAGGGAAGCGAGTCTCCCCCTAGACGTTCTAGAGAGGAGGGATCTAGAACTGTGGCTGATGTGGCTTTCGGGACAGGTGTTGGCATTGCCAGTGCCGCTGGTCCAGAGAGGTTCCAGATGAGACTGTTTTGTATCTGGAAGAGGAGTCCCCTATTGTGTCCATGATATACAACATTAAGCCCCGCACCTTCCCAGCCTCTGCTCTTCTGTCCCTTCTCCGTTATCGAGATGGAGATGGGGTTCCTCGCCCACGTCGAGTCCACCAATCCGCTGGGTGTCAGGTTCGCTGTCCTATCTGGATAAGATCCCGGTTATCAGGTACCCATGGGGCATTGGTCTCACGGCCCCATTTACCGAAAAAGAAGCTTTCAGTGCCACCGGAAGTCCCACAGTCACGTGTCCCTGGGCATAGAGTTTGATGGCTGCAAGTCACTGTTCTTGGCCCTCCTTCCTGCAAGTTTGCCTAGAGCTTTGAAGTTCCTGAAATGACGAACAGGGTTTGCCTCTTGGATCTGGACCCTTCCATACGTATCTGGCAGGGCACAAAGTTCTAGGTAAAAAACAGAAAAGGTAGTATTTCTGGGACCAGTCAGGGTCAAAGCCTGTACCCCTCTCCCTAAGTCTCAGGGGGTTTCTCAGGGCCTTGAAGTCTCCATTTGATGGTGGCCGTTGATTAAGTGTTTGTGTCCGCTGAAGTCTGCAGACTTCATACAAGAAGACCAAGTATGAGAAGCAGGTAGACGGAACCCTCTGGAGACCTGCCGGGACCTGCCATTGTTTAGAGTGAAGCAAGCTGCGTGGGAGGCGAGAGTCTGTGAACTCTTAGCTTAAGCGGGTCTTACGGGTGGGTGGCAGCTCACCACAGTCCAGTGCTGGCCTCGGGCCATGTAGTGGTCGGAGTCTGCATGTGGGTCAACAGATTTTACGTGGGAACGATGTATCCAAGCTCACACATCATCGACTTTGACTGTTCTTGTTGTGGTCAGGATTACAGTGTATGGTCCCTTCCAGGCGAGCTCCATTATCTCCTTTTGGTGTCTTGATGGCTACTGTACCTGGAATAAGGCTTGTACGGAGGAAAGAAACTCGTGATGAACTTCAGCTGGGACTTCTGCCTTTAGATCAGGTGGCAGAGGTGGGGGCCTAGCGCACACAACTTCAAAAGGAGTTAGTCCTCAAGTACAGGGGGAGTTCTGAAATCTAAAGAGCGCGAAGGGGAGACACCCAGTCTCTGCCAGTCGAGGGTTGATTTCGTTAAGGTCTCCTTTAAGGTCCAATCCTCTCTACTTGACCTTTGGGGATGGAGTTTCCAACTTGTCCCCACAGCCTTGACTCAAGCCTGGGTTACCGGAGAGAAGCAGCAGCCAGGCCCATTGTCTGCCACAGGAGTACAGGGTGGCCATACCTCGGGATGATGTCTAACAACTTCTTGGCCACTACCTTGGTGGGTGGTCTCATATTTGGTGGGACGGGCCTCTGTCCTTCCTGAAAAGGTTCTACCAACACTAGCAAGACCTGTACCTGTCCAACCCAGGCTTGACTTCCCAGTTACTCCGGGTCAAGCTCCTCTCTCCCTGGACCCCAATTCAGGGGTCTCTCCATGCATGGCGCTGACTATACAGCAGGTGGGGCACCAGGCCACGGCCTCCTTTCCTTCTCTTTCCTTGTAGATGACCCCATGAACATGTATGGTTGAAAAGGCACACAGGCTGTCTGTGTAGATATGGAGTCTTTTTCTTTGGCCTAGATGTAGGCCCTTAGTCAAAGCTATTAATTCAGTTTTTTGGCTGGAGGCAGGGTTTTTGCCCATACAATTACATCCCCAATGGTCGCTGCAGCCCCTGCGTATCACGTGCTATCTCAGACAATGCTGCCGCCATCTGTATACCATGTTAATTCTGCTTCCTTAAGGGGAATGTCCTTAAAATCCGGTCTTGTCCCTTGTAGGTGACTCAGAATCTGAGCAGTCATGTAAGGGACCACCCAGGTCCAGGCCAGGGAGCAGGGTGGCCAGGTTAAGGGTGCTGCTGGTGATGAACCAGATTTGGGGTGGAGCAGAGCCTGGTAATGGGCTAACCTGGCATTGGTCAGCTTAACCTGGCAATGGAAGATGCTTGGCCCCTTCAATGGCTGGTAACCTTGAGGGTCTGGCCGAGAGTTAGCTTGTCTGAGTCTTTGACCAGCAAGGCTGTGACCACTATTATCTGGAGGCACAGGGGCTATCCAGTTGCCACTGGGTCCCATCATTTTGACAAATATGCCACTGGTCTTCTCCAGGGCCCGAGAGACTGGTTAAGGACCCCTTTTGCCAATCCTTTCTCTTTTGCCCACACTGGAGGGGAACGACTTGGGGACATCTAGCGAGGCCAGCACAGGAGAGCCTCACAGGTGTCTCCTCTGACTTGCCGAATGTCTCCTCCATTCGCTCAGTCCATTCCAATGGAGCGCTTCCCCCACAGGTCACCTCAGTCAGAGGATGGGCCAGTTCAGCAAACCCAGAGACCCCAGCTGACCCCAGGAACTCCCTTACTTCCTGAAGACTGGTGAGCCGGGGAGCCTTAGAATAGTCTCTCTTCTTGCTCTTGACAGCCATCTTCCCCCCATCTCCAGTATGCACCCTACATAGGTTACTCGAGTTGGCAGAGCTGAACTTTCAGGCAGACACATGGTACCCCAGTCTTCACGATGTTTTGAGGAGTTCCTTAGTGGCCGCTTTACAGGCCTCCACGGTGTCAACAGCAATTATCAAGTCATCTACATACTGACATCTGGGTGGGCTCACTGTACTCACCCAAATCCTCATGGCAAACCTCACAGTAGACACTAGGGGAGTTCACCCTTGGGGAAGCTGTGTCCAAGCCAGCTGTCTGTTGGCTGCCGGTGGTTAGCTGTAAAGCATCCCTGAGACCCAGGACAGCATAGTAGACCCATGGGGAAGGGTCCCAAGGAGGCTGTATGTGTTCTCAACAGTAAGATGGAGATCCTGAACCCACTTGTTTACCTCCTGGAGGTCCTGCATCGGCCTACAGTCAGTAGAGCTGGGCTCTTTAACCACCAGCAGGGAGGCATTCCAGGCTGAGTGCCCGATGTGTGTGTGTGGGGGGGGGGGTGACCCCCAGCTTGGCTTCCTGGGCAATGGGTATCATCTGATTTGGGCTGGCATTGCACTGGCCTTCAGCTGTACCAGCACAGGGGCTCAGGGCTTGGCCCAGCCTGTTTCTGCCCAGGCTTCTGTGATCTCCTGGATCCAACACTGTAGCAGGCTCTTCTACTTCCCTCCTTCCCCCAGAGTTGGGGGTGTCTGTGAATAACTTGTGTTCATCTACCAACGCCATGGAGAGGGTGTGTGTGGCTTTTCCTTCCCAATCAGTCAGAGAGACCCAGGTTGGACTTAAGTGGCTATGGGCTCCCACTTTAGTCAGCACGTCTCTTCCCAGCAGGGGGTACAGGCATTCGGAGATGACCACAAGAGAGTGGGTTCATTCCCCAAATCAACCAATTGGAGACAGCAGTCCATGAGTATGGGTCAGTCCCCATTGCTCCCAGGCCTGTCTTTAAGATAATGGCCCCAGAGGTCATTTTAGGAGGGAGTATTGTGCCCATGTCCACCAGAAACTTGATGGGCTTCCTCTCCACTTTTAGGGTCACCCAAGGCTTGGAGAGGGGCATGGAGCCCCACCTCCCCCAATCACCCATCTTCTCCAGGTCCTTAGCCGCCATGGGGGACTCGGCTCGGGCATTCATTTTTCCTGTGTCCTACCTTCCTCACAATGAGCACACGATCTCTCTGTAATTCTGACCGCATCCTCCTTCCTTTTTTATTTATGTTTCCAAATGCCACCATCTTTACTTTTCTTTTTCTTTAGGCCCTGCCAATGCTACCAAAAGGATCTTGGCCAATCCCTCTGTCTGTTTGTCCTCCGGAGTCTCTCTGATACATCTTACCTTCTAAACCTTCTAGTCTCTGCAACTTGAGAATGTCTGGTGCTGCCTGGTTGACAAAGGCCCTATTTACCACTGGCTGGTTTTCCTTGGCTTCTTGGTCGAAGAGTGTATAAGTTCGGTAAGCTATTAGCAGCCATTTCAGGAAGGTCCCTGGTGACTCATCCTGTCCCTGCCGTACCTGGATCACTTTGGACAAATTTGTGGACCGCCTTATGGTGGCACGGGCACCTCCCCATTACAGTCTGGGGGTAGACCTTTGTACTGGTTAATTTTGTGTCAACTTGACACAAGCTGGAGTTATCACAGAGAAAGGAGCTTCAGTTGGGAAAATGCCTCCATGAGATCCAGCTGCAAGGCATTTTCTCAATTAGTGATCAAGGGGGGAGGTCCCCTTGTGGGTGGTGCCATCTCTGGGCTGGTAGTCTTGGGTTCTATAAGAGAGCAGGCTGAG
>NC_034592.1:18085393-18088235 GCF_900095145.1 Mus pahari | reverse complement strand
ACAGGGGAGTTGAGAGAGAACTTCCTCTTCAAAACCTCCTGAGGGGCGCAGGATGGGATAGAGGGCGCTGATGGCCTAGGGACCTCTCTCCTTTCAGGGAGGGAGGGAGGGAGGGAGGGAAGGAGGGAAGGTTTAACCAGGCAGGTTCTTTCACTCGGGTCTCACAGGTGGTTGCCTAGGTAACCTGGTCCAAGTGGCCTGGTTTTTCACAGACAACATCCTTCACCCCATAGTTGGTGGGAGGTCACTGGTTCCTTCCTTAGGCTATCCCACACCGAAGGTGACCCAGTCATCTCTTCAGAAGACAGACATTCTTTACATGAAGTCCTTGCCTGGCTGCTAATTTACAGATCTCCTTGAAATGATCTAACGGAAGACTCAAGGGGGTGGAGCTGGTTTGGCCCATTTCTAGAATCAAGACAGTTACAAATAGACAGAGACACAAATGAACAATTCAAACAGAAATGTACTGGGACAGCACATGAAAAAGGTCCAAAATTCAGAATGAAGGCCTGTCCCAAGAGTGGGTTCCAACCTGCCCCGTTCTGACAGAACTACCAGTGGGATCAAGTCCCCTTCAGGTGGGACCCTCAAGTCTCCTTCAAGTGGGTAACAGTGACGAGGGTTCCACTGGTGTCTGCCTGAACCACCTGGGACCTCTAGTAATTGGCTTAAGCCACTCACAAACTCAGACTGTCTGGACATACAAGAACACAGAGTACTCATGTACCAGCCAGTGGTCAAACATTTAATGTGACAAAGGTGTCATGGGTACTTCCTGGCCCACGCACCAAAATGTTAAGTCTGAAAGCACTGCACGGAGACCACCACTCACATATGCAATTGGCAAGAGTGTTTTTATTTCAAGAAAGCAAGAAGTCTGCATGCAGAGATAGGCCACACCAGACAAAGGTGTGCAGGCCATTTTATAGGGAACTAGGGGAATTTTGGCTAGGGTTAGGTAATCTAAAACTTTCCTGGTGGGTGCCAGGAAAAGTTACATGGGTCAGTTTCTGATTGGCTTGTGTCCAGGTGGTCAGTGGACTACCCTGAGTTTAACCACAGGACCAGAGATACCCACACCATATTAGGCTGCCCAGCAGAGCATCCGGAGATACGGTATTTCCCCATCCTTTTGGTTATCTCCAGGCTGTTCTTTGGATGGGGGATTTTATGGTCTATTCCTGGAGCTGGTGAATTATGGCCTAGTTCCTGGGACTGATGACTTAGGGATTTCTAAGAACAGAGCCTTCCCTTTTGAAGTCAGGCCTGGTCCTACAGTGGGGTTCAAGTCATCCTCTCAACTGGAGGGTAGACTGGATCGGAACCTGGCTCTGCTTGCCAGCTGTGCAAGCTCAGCTAGGACCCTTAGCTGGGTATAGTGTACTCCATGCCTGTATTGCCAGCACTCAGGAGGCTGCGGCAAGAGGATCATCAGATCAAGCAGCCTGATCCAAGAAACCAAACAGTTCAGTTGGCAGTGTTTGCCTAACATGCACAAAAGCCTGGGTTCAAGCCTCAGGACCCCAAAACTGAACACGGCGTGCATGCCTGTAATCCCAGCATGGCAAAAGCTGAAGCAGGCAGGTCAGGAGTTCAAAGTCATCCTTGGCTACAAAGTGACTTTGAGGCTAGACTAGACTACATGAAATATTGTATCAAAAAATAAATAAATAAAAAGAAGAAACAACTTGGGCTGCAGATCCACTGCCCTCACAACAAGTAAGATACTCTGCTATAAATTATTCTTTTTTTTTTTTTTGAGACAGGGTTTCTCTGTTTAGCCCTGACTGTCCTGGAACTCACTCTGTAGACCAGGCTGGCCTCGAACTCAGAAATCTGCCTGCCTCTGCCTCCCAAGTGCTGGGATTAAAGGCATGCGCCACCACGCCTGGCTTGTATTTATTTACCTTATGCTAGTCCCCAATAACTACACAAGAAAGCCAAGATTTATTTAAGTCCGAATCTCAATAACTGAGCAATCATATGACCTCCCTTAGCCTGCTACGGTAATCTAGCTACCTCCCAGTCCCACCCCATGTGATCTCTCTCCAGACCCTTTCCTCATAGCTCCAAATTCCCTATCCTCATTGATGATCTGAATCTCCCTCTTCCTATCTCCTTCCTCCGGTTGGCAGATGAGCGGCCGGCTTCCCTACTGTGCCCAGGCACTGGGCGATCAGCATTGACAAAGCAGAGAATAAATGGTAAAAACTGTTTACACGGACTTAAGACCAGAGATTCTTATCCACATTGAAAAAAGATAACTAGGGCAGAGAAATCAGCATTTGAATAACACAGGGGTAAACCTTACACACTGTATAAACACAGCATGCCTACCCATTATGCCTGTCCTCCTCCTCTTTTCACTCTGAGACCATGGCTGGTCTGAAGTCACTCTGAACTTCATGAAGAAGCTGTAGTTATTAAACAAGCCTGAGGCCTGAGAAGTCCCAGGCTCCACTGTGAAAGGCATATACTCTCTTGAGCTCATAGTTCTCCACTGTCAAGAGCCGTTTGGTGAGATGGTTCAGCTGTTAGAGCACTGGCTGCTCCTCTCAGCATCCCACAGTTGAACCGCTCCAAACCACCAAGCTCTCCAGCCCCCGAGGATCTGATGCCTTCAGGGGCCCTGCCCCCACAGACATATAATCAAATATAAAAATAAAATATTTTTTAAAAAAGCCTTAAACACGGAGGCTGGAGAAACAGCTCCAGTCAAGTTTAGAACACCTACTGCGCCGAGTGCACGCCTTTAATCCCAGCACTTGGGAGGCAGAGGCAGGCGGATTTCTGAGTTCAAGGCCAGTCTGGTCTACAGAGTTCCAGGACAGCCAGGGCT
>NC_034592.1:18080076-18084963 GCF_900095145.1 Mus pahari | reverse complement strand
CTCCCTCCCTCCCTCCCTCCCTTCCTCCCTCCCTTTCTGGTTTTTGGGCTAGGATTTCTCTGTGTAGCCCTGGCTGTCCTAGAACTCACTCTGTAGACCAGGCTGTCCTCAAAACCAGAGATCCACCTGCCTCTGCCTCCTAAGTGCTGGGATTAAAGGTGGGCACCACCTCTGCCTGGTTCAAACATAATTAAAAAGATCAAGTAAGGAAAAAGTGTTAAAAACCCCCAAATCACACAGACCCTGGTAAGGCTGGGGCCCACCTATGAGATCATGTGACCTTTGGTCAGTCCAGAAGATGCAAACACAAACTCCCTGTACACCCAGAACCACACAGCTGCAGACTCTGACCTTTTATGTGGCTTCTGGCCTTCAGGAGAGCATTCCCTCATGCACATGCACATGCACATACACACACACACACACACACACACACACACACAAGCACACACACGGGAAAGTCAGCTTAAGGAAATGATGTGCCTTAAAACAGCACTTGGAAAGAAGGACCAAAAGTTAGGAGAGGATTTAGGCTTCTCACTTAGTCCCCAGTCACTAAGTGACCCATCCCATACATTATTGCCATCAGTTACATCACCTGTTCTAGGCCCTTATCAAAAGGATTAAAGACCAAAATGATCACACAGTTGGTGGAGCAGCAAAGCCTGGAGCATCTCCAAAAGATGGCAGCCTCGCCGAAGAGAGGCTGGCCTTGGCCTCAAGGGCTCATGACAGTAACTTATGTTGGCCAGAGCTGGAGGCAGTTAAACGTGATAGCAACCCGTGCAACCAAGCACTTAACTGCGAGGACGTGAGCCAAGCAGGGCGCCGATTCCTCCCACCAACCTTGCAGTGGCTGCTTCCTTATCTCAAGAGGGGAAACTCAGGATTGGAAAGTGATTTACGGGCGCGAGTGAAGATACGTCTTGCCAGCCTCCAACAACGTGGCTTCCTCTAACCCAATCCGTGGTCACCAGAGTTCCTGCCCAGGTCTGGTCGGTGAACCTTCATGGGACAGGCACGTGGGCCAGGCCCGGGTCACTTGACGGCGGGGCCTCACCGCCTCAGGCAGTTGGGGTGAGCACCTCCCTCCTCCCTGGTCGCGTCCCTCCTGCTACTCACCTGGGTAGGGGCTCCAGGGACCCGAGAGAGAAAGACGGGTTGAGAAGGAGGCTGGCAAAGCCCACGGCAGCCGCCACCACTCTACCGGACCAGACACCTCGCGGCCTCTGCCTTTGTCCGCACACGTCACTTCCCCAAGCCTGGAGGGGGCTGGACTCGAGCTCGCTCCGCCCCGAGGCCAGTTCACCCCGCCCCAGGACTAGCTCATCCCTCTCCACAGACAGATAGCCCCACCCCAGGGCCAGATCGCGGCGAACCACAGGCAGCTCACCCGGTTCCACGTCCAGATCGTCCCTCCCGCTCAGCCAACTCGGCCCCCTCCGGGGCCTGCTCACACCTCCCCACGCCCACCTCACCCCGCCCCACGGCCGGATCGCCCCGCCCCACGGTCTGCTCACTGGACACGCCCAGAACTTCCCTCCGGGTGACTAACTCGCCCCTCCCCACGTCCCGCTCGCCCAAACACACGACCAGCTCGTCCCGCCCCACGGCCAATTCGCCCCTCCCCGTCGCGACCTCGCTCGTCCCCGCGGCCAGTTCACCCCGCCCCCTGGCCAGCTCGCCGCACTCTAAGGTCGGATCGCCCTATCCTTTGGCCAGATCGTCTTTTCCTGCGGAATCTTAACCCAGTTTTTTGCCTACGTGCAAGGACTTCATGATGAAGGATCCACAGCTGATATCTCACTCACTTGAGGGTGTAGCTCTTTTAAGACAAGAGTCCGACTGAGTTCTGGCCGTAAACTTCGGGATCCTTCTGCATCATCTACGTGGTTGCCGGGGTTACAGGCACGCGCCTCCAGGCGCTAACATCATGAGAGTTTTCCACCCTAAAAGGAAGATTAAAGGCCATTGTTGCTCAAATCCACCCATGCCCACTAGTATCTTAAAATAATATATCAACCCAGAAAAGAGAAAAGGTTTTGCTAGAGGCAAGGATTGCCAGGCCAAATAAAGCAGAAATCTAGAAGTTTGCCCTCCCGAGGACCGCCCTTCCCTATCCACTCAGACAATCTGCACAGGGCTTGAAGGAAAGATGAGCTTGCTGCTTGTAAACCACCACCACCCCCGCCGCCCCAGACCCCAACCGCCTCGGAGTTCTAAATTGCGGTTTTCTAACTGGTGGCTGTAATGATTCAGCTACAGTGCTCTGAGGGTTAAATTTGTGGGATTTGCGGGTTTAGGCTTGAGCTTAGCATTTTAGTGGGCTCGCAGGCAATTAAGGTTATCATAAGTATTTTTGCCTTAAGCTCACCTGTGTTGACCGACACCCACCCGGTGTTAGACATACCTGTCATGCCTCTGGGTTCTGCATACAGTAGGTGCTTAAGTTGTGTTTGCTTTTACTTATTTTTTTTTTCCTGGATCAGTGCCTTGCTAGGTAACCCAGGATGGCCTGAAACTCAGTGATCCTCCTGCCTGTGGAATGCTGGAATTGAAAGAATGCACTACCACACCTAATGTGTATTTACACATTAATACAATATGTATTAATACAATGAAAGTAATAGAGGCTTAGGAGGCTTAAAAATCCTACCCACAATTGAGTCCCCACCCCAAATCTGTGCACCTATTAGTTGATAGTTACTCTGGATTATTCTAGCTATTACCTGGTTTCAATAGTTCAAAGAGCTATTCGGCACCCCAAAGTGGTGAATACTTGTAACCCCAGCACCTGGGAAGTAGAGGCCGGAAGACAAGGAGTTAAAGGTTCTCTTCTCACGCACAATGAACTTAACACCACCCTACACTACCTTGTCTCAAAAACAAAAGCCAAGGGGCTGAAAAGATGACTTGTGACTCAGCAGTTAAGAGTGCTTGTTGGGGCTGGAGAGATGGCTCAGTGCTTGAGGGCACTGGCTGCTCTTCCAGAGAACCTGTATTCAAATCCCAGTACTCACATGGCAGCTCATAACTGTCTATAACTCAAAGATCTCACACCCTCACACAGACATATGTGCAGGCAAAATGCCAAAGCACATGAAAATAAAGACAAACATAAATTATCTCAGCCAGGCGGTGGTGGCACACGCCTTTAATCCCAGCACTCAGGAGGCAGAGGCAGGCAGATTTCTGAGTTTGAGGCCAGCCTGGTCTACAGAGTGAGTTCCAGGACAGCCAGGGCTACACAGAGAAACCCTGTCTCGAAAAAAACCAAAAAATAAAATAAATAAATAAATAAATAATCTTAAGGAAGGAAGGAAGAAAAGAAGGAAGAGTGCTTCCTGCTTTTGCAGAGAGCTAGAATTCTGTTCCCAGGCAATCTGACCCCTTCTGGACTCAAAAGACACCTGCATGTATGTGTGCATGCACACATGCTTATGCACACACAGATAAATAAAAAGTAAAATTTCCTTTAAAATGCAAGTTTGGTCTGGTGTGATGACTCACACTCAGAGGGCAGGGGCAGGGGGATCTCTGTGAGTTTAAGCCGTGCCTAATCTATATAATGAGTTCCAGGACAACCAAAGCTACACAGTGAGACAAGGTCTCAAAAAAAAAAAAAAAAAAAAAAGCTGGCTCAGCACTTAAGAGCACATATGCTCTCGCAGATGATCCGAGCTCAGTCCCCAGCACAAACATTTGGGTGTCTTTACAACCCCTGTAACTTCAGCTCCAGAGAATCCTGCTAAGGCCTGGGTAACTGCTGCCTGTCTAGCCAGATATTTTATGCTGTTACTACTGCTATAAGGAAAACTTCTCATGTGTTGTTTCTAGGAATCTTTCTCATTCCCAAGTTGATTGCATATTCTGGTATGTCCTGAGCTTTGGTGCTATTAGAAACCAGTCAGTTTGAACTGCTTTGTACAGCTCACCACAATAAGCTTGGACCTAAATCAACCACCCAGCAGCACTTCCTGCATCTATGTATAAACTTTTATGGGTTTTGCTTTTATAAGCTGCCCCTGGGATGGATCTGAACATAAGAGAAACGCCTGCACCAATATAAGAAGCTATTTGGAATAAGACTTCCATTTTGAGTAGGGGCGAGTAAAGTTCCTGAGACCTCCCTGGGAACTGACATCTTACTTGGCAGAAAGAGTCGTGTTCATGGGTAAATGACATCCTGGTTAGCAAGTTAAGACATGAATGTCAGGCAAGGCAAGTCACCACCACAGTTAAACACCCCAACAAATGAGGACAGGATAAATTTACAACAAAGACATGTTCCTAAGGAAGTTCACTATTCCTAAATCCTGATTAGTGAAATAACTTGGCACAAATATTCATGGATTTCATGCTTAAAAGCTCTGTAGGATTCTGGCTTGGGGTCACAGTCAGCTCCTGAGTCTGGTCTGAGGCCCTGATCGATCAGTCCTGTGATGAATACTCAATAAGCTATCCCTACCTGACTGAGATCAGTGTTTGTGGGGTTTGTGGGGTGACTCCTGGACCCCTACAGATCCAGTGTTCATTTCTGGCCTCCTGCACCAAAGGTGCACATGCTTACACACAGATACCCACATACTCATCTTAAATAATGATACAACGGTGATGCAGCTCAGTTGGTAGCGTGATTGCCTAGCATGTATGATGCCCTGTGTTTGATACCCCAGTCCCACACAAAACCAGCTGTAGCTGGAGGTTATTACAATCTCAGTATTTAGGAAGCAGAGAGACCCTTCAGTTGGTAGAAGCATCAGAAGTTTAAGGTTATCGTTGACTAGATTTGAGAACTAGAGACCCTGTTTTAGGGAAAAAGATAAATAAAATAACAAAAACAGCCAGGCAGTGGTGTAGTGGCACACCCCTTTAATCCCAGCACTC
>NC_034592.1:18073856-18079971 GCF_900095145.1 Mus pahari | reverse complement strand
GGATTTCTGAGTTTGAGGCCAGCCTGGTCTACAGAGTGAGTTCCAGGACAGCCAGGGCTACACAAAGAAACCCTGTCTCAAAAAACAAAAAAATGATATCATACCTGGGTATACGTGCGTCAGCTGGACCCTCATCACACAACCCGAGGACTCTCATGGGCACCTCCCAGCTCTCCCATCCAACACTCACACTTGAGCCCATTTGCCCCATGGCACTCCTAGAAATGACCCTGTCAGCATCATACAGCTGAGCGGAACAGAAAATGAACACGCTTTGGTTCCTGGATTTCCAGGCCCCTTGTGCTCTTATTGTCCTAGGAGGGCGGGGTTGACATGCTTCTCCTTTCTTTGTTTTCCACTCAGTCAAGTGCAGCCCACTCTGGGTCTAGAAGACTGCTCTGGTCCTCCTTGGATCAGGCATGGCCGCTCTGACCAGGAGTGCCAAGGTCTCTATGGGTGTGGCCCCAGCCCCCAGGGCACACAAGCCCCACCCTTGTCTCAGGACACAGTGCCCATTGCTCCCCAGTGGCTGTGGGTGAGATCGGATCACAATGACTCTAAGAACACTTGCAGGCACCTGGGCAGAGCTGTCAGAGGGAGCAGGTGGAAAGATGGGCTCTCCCAGCAAATAGCCCACCTGTCAGGGGGCTCTAAACTTACAGGACCTTCCGTGGCCTCACACAGTAGGTGAGTGTGATATCGCCTAGGAACCTTTTAGAGGTGATGACAGTCTTGGGAGGAAGCAAGCCGGAGACACCAGTGTCAGAGCTGAAGGGAACTGTGCCTTTTCTCCCTAATTGGGATGATGCTCAGCATCTGTGTCTTGGCTGGATGGTGGAACACTTATCTATGCTACAGCTTTACCAGGCTCTCGGTCTCATCCCCAGCTTTGGGGAAGGGGCACCAAAAATGGTCTTGGCTCCTCCTCAGATCCACTGTCAGCATCTGGGGTAGGAGGTGGGAGAAAATCATGTGTATCTGCAGCTTGGTCCTGTTCTGAGAGCGACTTCCCCATCAAAGTTTACAAACTGGAATTCTACAATTTCAGTAGGAGGTCCAGCCCTCCCACGCCTTCTCCTGCTATGGTCGTAAGTCATGTGTGAGCTGCAAGGGGTAACCCAGGACTTGGGAAAACAGAGGCAGGAGGATGATGGATTGTGCCATGTAGGGAGACTTCCTCAAAAGGAACTAATTGAACAAAGAATCAGATGTAGGCTTTGTCCTAGTCTTTAGGGGAAAGCTCTCTAGCTGCCCAGATCTCAAGGCTATTAAGGATTGGAGCAGAAACAAAACGCTAAGTCGGTGGTTCTCAGTCTCCCTATGCACGCTCCCTCATGCTGTGTTGACCCCAACCATATAACTATTTCCATTGCCACCTCATAACTGTAATGTTGCTACTGTTGTGAATTGTAATATAAATATCTGTGTTTTTGATGGTCTTAGGCGACCCACTCCTGTGAAAAGGCCGTTGTGACCCTCATAGGGGTCACAACCCACAGGTTGAGAAACACTGTTCTAAATCATATTTTTTTTTTAGATTTAGACAGGATTTCATTTAGCCCAAGCGCTGACTTTGAAGTTGATATGTAGCCAAGCACAACCTTGAATTTATTGTTTATTTTGAGACAGGTTTTCTCTCTCTCTCTCTCTCTCTCTCTCTCTCTCTCTCTCTCTCTCTCTCTCTCTCTGGTTTTGTTTTTCTGAGGCAGGGTTTCTCTGTGTAGCCCTGGCTGTCCTGGAACTCACTCTGTAGACCAGGCTGGGCTCGAACTCAGAAATCCGCCTGCCTCTGCCTCCCGAGTGTTGGGACTAAAGACGTGACCCACCACGCCCAGCTATTTTGTTTTTCAAGACAAGGTTTCTCTGTTTAATCCTGGCTGTCCTGAAACTCAGTTTGTAGACCAGGCTGGCCTCGAACTCAGAGATCCACCAGCTTCAGCTTCCTGAGTGCTGGGATTAAAAGCATGCGCCACCACCTCCCGACAATGGCCTTAATTTTAAATAAATAAATAAGTGTTTTGTCTCCATGGCAGTGCATTTTGTGCGTGCCTGGTAACCCTTGAGGCTAGAAGAGAGTGGCAGATAACTTTGGCACTGCAGGCTGTGAGCTGTTCTGTATTTACGTTATGGGACTCGAAGTCCGGTCCTCTCGCTGATCCGTTTCTCCAGCCTTTGCATCTGCCTCCCAAGTGCTGAGATCACAGGCATGGGCCGCCACGCTCAGTTTCTTGCACATTCTAGACAAGCCCTCTCTCAAGTGTGCTAAGTGATAGGAAAGGCGGTCTTCAGCCGGCAGGTGCAGCGAGCTCTGCACTGTGCCAGGCGCTCCGCGTGCACTAGCTCACGTCAACGTCACAGCCGCCCCCAAAGTGCTGGCGTCCCCGCCCTCACCGCCTTTGCGCCGGGACACAGCAGGCGAGGGTCCTGCCGGAGTCGGCTTCTGCTGCCCCTTCTCGGCGCTATGGCCTGCGGGCTGGAATACGACCTTCCTGCGGCCCCGCTCGCCTCTGCGCGTCTCCCGGGCGCGAAGGTGTCCTGAGTCGAGCTCTGACTCAGGATGTTCAGGCGCCAGTCCATGGAGGGGACCCCGGCCTACAAGCTCAAGGGATATCCCGACGGGGCCACCCCACGCCGCCCTGTTCAGCGGCTGCCGATGCTGCTGCCCATGCTCGAAAGCCTTGCGAGGCGAGATACAGACGGCGCGTGGTGGCGGGACCGCAAGTCCCAGTGCCTGCCTCGTCGGTCCCCCGAGTCCCCGAACGCTCCGCAAGGCCGTGGGACCGCGCGCGCGCTGCTACTGCCGCCGCTGCCGCCGAGCAGCTCGGCCCGGGAGGCGAGGGCTCGGGGGAACCCGCAGCCCGCGGACCGCGACAACCCTGACTCCCTGGGCACGCTGCTGGGGGAGGTGCTGCCCAACAAGTTCCGCCACTTCCTGCACCACCTGCGCGCCAAGAGCGCAGACCCAGAGGCGGACCGTGAGGCCGCGGGGGTGGGGTGAGGGGCGGGTGTGTGTGTGCGTGGAGTCTGGGGTTCCCAAGCGAGGACCTGCTCCATCTCAACGGGCTCTTCTCCTCCCCCTCTCCTTTCCTTTCCTCCTCCTCCTCTTGTCCCCTCTCAGCACCCTCAGCGCCACAGAACCCTAGGAGTACATCAAATCACCGCCTAGCTTCTCGGTCTTCCAGCTGCTTATTCCTCCCGGACCTGTGGTAAGCGGAGGGGACCCTCTTGATGAAGGAGGAGTTGCCCTGAGAGCTACCATGGTGGGCCTCTGCTCACATCATCTGTGGCCTCTTTCTCTTCGAGGGACCAACCATTGCACTGGCACAACAGTTCTAGAGAGAAGACTACCCTGGGGCTACCAAGAGGTGAACTTGTCAGAGCCAAAAAGGCCCATCCGTGAGTAGTAGCAGTTGTGAGCACACACGTGCTATCATTTTGTGGCGATGACTCTCCTCCTCCCACCTTCAGATGGGCTTGGGGGATGAAACGGAGGTCATAGGCTTGCCTGACAGTCACTTCTATCTGTTGGGCCATTCTGTCGTTTCCCCAAGCCATGAGTTCTGGGAATGGGAACAGGAAGACATTCATTTGCTCCCTTGTTTCCAGGCATTCACTAATGGATTTACCGTGTATCTATCGATCCACTCACCTATCCATCCTTGCACGCACCTAACCCCCTTACTCACAAACCAGGTCTTCTATAAGCTATTGTGAATCTCCATCCACCTAGCCATTGAAGCATCTAACTGGCCATGAACTCATAACTGCCCCCAAACTGCTGGACTGCCAGACAGCCAGTCTTTTGTTTATTCAGAAATCCCCTCTGGCTATAGCTGCCTGACAGCTATCCTTTCATTCATGTAAACCCAGGATGCCAATCGCCTCTCCACTAGTAATAAAGCCACCCACAAGCTTACACATTTGTCTGCATAACCATCCAGCTACCCACCCTGAGATTCAGCCACTCAGACCTGAATCCACCTGCTGCTGAACTCTTCTCTCATTTAGAAGCATTGCCCATGTATGAAGTTTTACTGTGTATCAAATGCTAGAGGAACAGACAATGAGAGATGGAACCAAGAAAGATTCCTGGCATTAACTCATGTTAATGTTTACCTGGAATTGGATGCTAAAGAGCTCTTAATGGAGAGGAGAAGGAAACAACGGGTTTAAACAGGTTGGAGCACAAGTGCAGGGTGAAGACCATTATCTGGGGGGTTAGAGAGTTGGGTGTGGGGGTGCACACTTTTAATCCCAGCACTCAGGAGGCTTAGGTAAGCAACTGTGTAAGTTCGAGGCCAGCCTGGTCTACATAGTGACTCCAGAACAGCCAGGGCTACAAAGTGAGACCCTGTCTCAATTAATCAATTTAAGGAAGGACCAGATGGACCAGGGAACATGCATACAGAGCAAGCGTACCATTACTGTTCTGTCTGTATCCCTGGCAGACATTAGTAATGGATCACTGCACATTTCTCTGTGAGCCTCAGAACCCTTCCTGACCTAGTTCTCTAGGATCAAAGTAGAGACTTAGGAGGATAGAAAGATGGCTCAGCAGTTAAGAACACTGGCTGCTCTTTCAGAGGACCCGGGTTCAATTCCCAGCATCCACATAGCAGCTCACAGCTGTCTGTAACTCCAGCTGTAGGAGATTTGACACCCTTACAAAGACCTACATGCAGACAAAACACTAAAATAAATCACTAAAAAAGTGGAGACTAGAGTTGGACACTTATGTGTACACAACATTCCTTCAGTACCATAGATTGCTTCAGTGAGTGATCTTCCCCAGGCAGGGAAGCATGGTGTCACTGTTGGGCAGAACCTAGGAGACGTCTAAGCCCCGCCCTGTGGCCAGGACAGAGCTGAGGTTCCACATGCACACAACTGTGACCCTAACTAAGCCCCAACACCTATAGTTGGGTTCCCGGCTGCATGGCTCTTTGGTGGACAGTGAGAAACACACCCTATGCATCCACAAAGATGGCCCAGGATCAGTGGATGTGGGTGTGTAAATATGTGCGGCCAATGTGAAGGTACAATGGGGCATTTCTGAGCGAACAAGTAACCAGGCTGGCAGCCCAGCCCGAGGGAGAAGTGAACAGGTCTAACATTTTTATTACATACAAATATAACACGCCCTTTATGGAGCACAACCCCATTGACAGGCCCTGTTCTAGGTGCCTCCCCACACGGGGTACTCCACCCTCCCAGTTCCTGTGTCGGCGGAATGATCCCGCCTATAACAGAGCACATGACCGGAAGGAGAAAAGTGAGAAGTGGAACCTTGAGGACAGTGTGCCCCAGCTCACAAGGCCTCGGTGGCACAATCGAGACGTTTCTTCCGCCCGGCATACCCTCGGCAGGATGTCCTTGCAGCCCACCCCATCTCTTCACACCTGTGCTGAGGAAGGGGTGGGGCACCATCATTTCCTTGTTTTTATTTCTATCTGCTTATTTGTCAACCCATAACCCAGGCTGGCTTCACACTTCTATGTAGCCAAGGATGACCTTTAACTCTTGATCCACACCATGCCTGGCTTAATCTCCGTCACAGAGGAGGAGACAGTTCTCCGTGTGCCCTCTAGTCGGCTGTCTGAGAGTGGCAGCTGTGGGCCAGACATCTCTGTGCCTCAGTTTCATTGTAACTGGGATAGTGACGGGGTTTCACGGGCACTGCTCAGGTTTGGTGGGATAAAATGTGTCACATGATGACTGGAAGGAGCATTTGTGACTGGTAGGGCTCTGCCACCAACCAAAATCTGTCCAAGATTTATATTTTATTTGTGTGTGTGTGTGTGTGTGTGTGTGTGTTTGGGTGAGTGGGGGCAGGGTGTTCACATGAGCCCTGGTGCCTGCAGAGGCCAGAAGAGGGTGTCAGGTTACCCCAGGAGTGGAAGTCATAGGCAGTAAGCTGACAATGTGGGCGCTAGGACCAAATCCAGGTCCTCTTCAGGAACACTCAAGAATGCACGCTTAAAGGCTGAGCCATCTCTCCAAGCCCTACCTAAGATCTTACGAGGAGCCCTGGCTCCCCCGGCCTCTCATCTCCCCTCAGCAGACGCCATAGCACGCAGGTACCCTCTCCCCTCAGCAGACGCCATAGCACGCAGGT
>NC_034592.1:18034854-18073551 GCF_900095145.1 Mus pahari | reverse complement strand
CCATAGCACGCAGGTACCCTCTCCCCTCAGCAGACTCCATAGCACGCAGGTACCCTCTCCCCTCAGCAGACTCCATAGCACGCAGGTACCCAAAGTGAAGAGTCTGCTTATTTGCAGCCCTGCTGGAGAAGGCTCAAGACCCCGCAAGCGCTATTGTCCCTTCCGGGTACGATTTGCAGACGAGACCCTGCAGGACACAGCACTCCGGTACTGGGAACGCAACCGTGCAGGTGAGCACACAGAAGATTCCAGAAAAAAAACAAAAACAAAAAAACAAAAAACTAGCCAGGAGTGCAGAGGTCACAGGTTGTGGCTCCAGGTCCTTAGAGAACAGGCCAATGACTCTACAGAGGAAGGAACCCCTGAGGTAGCAGAGGTGGGTGGCATTAGGCACATGGTGCCAAGGAAACAATGGCTGCCCGGGCCCTGTTAGCACTAAAGAGCCCTTCCTCAGCCACCGCAGCTTACACAGCTTCCCAGTCCCTCGGCAGCTTCCCCAATCTTTCTCAGAGTCTGAGGGTCAGGTTGACCAGATGTCCAGCAAGTCTTAGAAGAGGAAATATCTTCTCTCTTGAAAAATGCTGAGAGGGTCTGAAGAGAGAAACTCAGAACCCCGGGCAGAAGCGAGCTCTCAGCTCTAGGGGTGGCTTCCTTTGACTTGTGTGGATGGGCGCCAAGGCTTCCTAGTACCCAGCTTCTGTCCTCCAGACTCAGTAGCCCCAGGACACCTCCCCTTAACACTCACATGAATCGGGGAAGCCTATATTTTGCGCATGTGTGTGCTTCAGAATATAATTTCAGCTAATAGACTTGAGAGCTCTTGTGCCTACTAAGACTAGCAATGCAGATTTGCGATGTGACTAGCAATGCAGAGTCTCCTGTATCCCAGGCAGACCTACCCAGCTCACTGTGTAGCCAAGGATGACCTTGAGATTCTGGTCCTCCTGCCCCCACCTCCCAGCTAGGATTACAGGCATGTGCTGCTAATGCTGCGCCCCGGCTTCTGATTATTTTGACTGCAGAGAAAATTGAGGCAAAGGGTGGTTGTATAAGAGCCATGGAAGCCTAGAACAGAGAGCTGAGTGCTCCAGAAATCCCAGGACAGGCCGAGCACCGTGGCACACCCCCATAGCATCAGGTTCAAGCCTCCCTCAGCTTCTCCTGTCAGAGGTAGCCTCTGGGAATCCAGCCCCGAGAGACCCCCTCCCTCCAACCCCTGCAGATTCTTGGCATCCTCTGGAATTTCCAAAGTGGGGTACCTGGCCCTCCTACTTTACAGAAAAGGGGCCCATTGATGGTTGGCACAGAAGTAGGACCACGGCAGGGCTCAGCTTCGTGGTATAGCAGAAACAGTCACAGGGAGGTAGTTTTAAAACCCAGGACTTCTCTGGAGGCAACCGTCAGGCACTGGGGAGCCTGCGGTTGCCATGGAGACAGGGCTCTGTCTAGCCTTGCCAGCCAGAGGAAGGAGAGAGGGTGGGGGCATGTCAGTATGCCCCTCCCTGGGGGAGGGGACAGGAACTCACTCTCCTCTCTCTTCTAGTCCAGCAGAATATCTTTCCGAGCGAGCAGACGACTTTGCCAGCTGTGTCTGTGTCAGAGCGGGTGCTTGGGAGTGTTGGGAGATGGTTGGACAGTCTGCCCAGAGCCCTTTATCCCAGGGCCCAAGACACTGTGGCCGGTTCCTCATTCTGGACCTGCCCCCGCGTGTGAGACTCTGTGGGTAGAGGAAGCAGGAGGGTTGTGGTCTAGGTCCTCCAGCTACAAACTGTACATGGGTCTCGAACTCAGGGCCAAAAAGCTATAGGCGCCCCTCTCCCCACCAGGTCAGCTCAGGAACCACAGCTCTACCTTTCTGAGGATGCCTCCGTGAGCAGCCACCTACCCTTCATCTCCAGGGCCACCATCCCAAGGCCACGGGGAGGCCTCAGAACCTTCCTGGACACCCCTAACAATGTGGATCAGGTGGGCAAATTGCCCAGTCCCTGGAACCAGAAGCTGGTGAGCAGCCCAGGGCCGCAGAAGCGCCATCCCTCAGTGACTCTCAGGGGACCCTCTCTGTTGAGTCACCATGGGGTTTATGGCTTGGATTTGTGTGGCCCAGCCTCCCTCGGGGTGGAGCCGAGTGGGAGGAGGCCCTTGAGCCAGGCTAGTGAGTGGGTTTGCAGTGCTTCAGCCTAGGACTGGTGTAGTGTGGAACCACCTGCTTCCCCACCCCACCCCCGCCCGCCCGTCCGCCCGCCCCTGGGACCTGCCTGCTCCCTGTCTCCTCCCTGGGGTCCCCTCAGCAGTGCCATGCCAGGCATCCTTCTCCCTCTAGGAATCCTTTCTGCCCAGTTTGGTGCTGCAGTCTGTCCTGAAGCAAGGCCGCCCGAAGGGCTACCAGCTGCTCCTGCCGTCCACCACAAACCGGCAGCAGGCTCACAGGTGAATGCCTGCCAGAGCGCCCCCTGCTCAGGAGTGTACCCGTGCCAGGCAATGAGGAGAGTGCTTCTTCGCCCCACAAATAAACACAGCTCCCAGGTGGCTGGGACGGATCACTAGGTCTCTCAGTAAAAGCCACTCTGGGTGCCTGATTGGGGACCACTTGGGGTTCCTGGGTGAGGGAGATTAGGGTGGACTCAACAGCTGGGATGAAGCTCATGACAGCAGGATATTGGGGGTGGGGAGACAGGGCACCCCAGGGGCTCAGCTTGTCCCAGGGAATGCTTTCCCAAGGGGTGGGCCACTCACTACACAACCTCAAACCTAAATCAACCCGTGCCTGAGGCAGACCCCAAGCCATAACCTCAGCCTAGCAGAGAGGATAAACAACTTCTCTTTAGCGCCAGAGTTTTCTCTGTCCACCTTTTAGTACATGATATGGGTATCCAGACCCCAGCCCAGGAAAGATTCCTGTGTACGGGTAATCCTTAGTTCTCTTAGCCTGATTCAGTGTTCAAATTCACATGGGGAAATGGCCTGAGTCACCGTGGCAGGCCTCCTAAATTTTATCTGCTGCGTTAACATAGATACTGCCATACACCCGGTGCCCCATCACTGCATGTCCCAACCCCCGGGGGAAGCCTGGGTGCCACCCCTCCCTCTTTGGAGTTTCACCTTGTTCTTGCGCTCTGGCCAGGTCTTTATCGCCACCTGCTGGCCCTTGAAGAAACGTCTCGGACTCGGCGCGGAGTGGAGTCTAACGGGGAGGACCGAATACTAAAGCTGGGGGTTTGGGTTGGACTGGGCCGGTCATCTTAGGGACCAGATGGACTGGGGATGATGAAGGGCTAACCCGGCATGCGACGCGATGCGTCAACGTCATCAGCGCTGGGCTGGATCGGGGCTCCGTCCCTTTCTGGGCTTCCAGGCTGTGACCCAAGACGTGGAATCCCTGTTTCTCTGGAGTGCTGCGCTCCGCAGGTGCCGGGTCTGCCTGTCTCCCCGGCCTCCTGCAGCGCCGCACCGTACCGCGCGGGGGCAGTGTTGGCCTGGCTTTGCGCCGCGAAACTTCAGCTCGTGTCCGGTGTCGTTGTCAGAAACTTTCCCGTAGGGTAGGCCATGCTCACTGTGATCCCTGAATCCTGGGTTTGGCGCGTACCACTGTGGGAACCCAGTCTCCAACCTGCAACCCTGAGACCCGGCCTTCACGGAGAGTCTGGGAACACACAGAACAGACCCACGCAAGGAGAAAAACTTGGACATTGAAGTAGGACACATACACACACACACACACACACTCTGCATACCATATACACTATAGAGATCCCACACATAGAACACCTCAGGCACAGAAACAGGACATGAGGAGACATACTTGCATGTGCTTGGATGCGTGCGTGCACACGCACACACACACACCACGGAGACCCCACACATAGTACAACACATACACACCCACCACCTGGAGACCCACATACATAGAAAACCATGCTACAGATGTTCACAACAGATACAGCCCAGGTACATGACACATACTAAACATTATATACACACCATGTACAAACCTTACACACGGAGAAGCACATACTACACACACACACACATACACACACAGAAGACAACACATACCACATAGTCCATATGTATGGAGACACACCACAGATACACATGGACACGGAAAGACACACATGTAACACATACACATGGAAAAACACAGAAAGAGCTACCCACACACATACCACATAAACACACAGCACATTGACACACATATGATCATACAGATGGCACACAGACATCGTCCCACATGGAGAAGACACACACACACATACAGAGATAACACACTTCAGAACATGTGTTGCACACTGAAGCATGAACCTGTGGAGTACCGGGTCCTGGAGGACTCCGAGGTGGTTTCTGCCTGCAGCCACAACATAGCAGTTCATGTGATGCCTGAACTTAGGTGACCAAAAAGGTTCTGGGAATGCTGAGGCTGGGGAAAGAGCCCTTTGTGGTGACCTCGGTCCTGGGCTTTTTGTCTCTCCTCAGCGTGATCCCATCCTCCCCAGAGTCCACACGGAACCTTTTCATCTGGATGGTAGAGCAGGGTCTCACACGGAGCTTTGGCTGGTCTGTGACTTGTTTTGTAAACCAGGCTGACCTAGAACTCAGAGACCTGCCTGCCTTACCCACCTCAGTGTTAGGATTAAAGTGTGTGCCACCATAGCTACCATGTGCCTCGTGAGGCCTTTGACAGGTGGCCCCAGGCACAGGGCAGCTAGGGGGAAATCCTAGCTTTGGGTCTGTTCCCAGTAGCATAGCGGGTATCTTATCTGAGTCGTGTGCTTTGGGGCCGGTCTGCACCTCTCCCCTTGTGAGGCCTTCCCACCTCTCTCATCGCCCTGATCACCACCACAGACTATGTCCCTTGGGCCAAGTCGAGTGAGAAGGGGAACTAGGCCTGTTGGGGTGACAGATGGGGTGGTGTCCCCTATCCAGACAGGAAGCCCTGCCCCTTTCTCTGGAATGTTCCCTGCCATGTAAGCCTCTGTACCCTGTACCCAGGAGGTGGCTCATTAGCCCTAGAAGTGAGGGGTGGTTGCGTATGCTGTCCCATGTGTGAGGAGCTGGGCCCAGTCACCACAATGTGCATGCTCATGTGCACACACAAACACAATTAAACATTTTTTTCCTGACAGTGTCACATTATGCAGTTCTGGTTCTCCTGGAACTCACTCTATAGACCAGGCTGACCTTGAACTTAGATCCTCCTCCTCTGCCTCCCAAGTGCGGAGAGATCAAAGGTGTGTACCACTATGCTTGGCTTTAAAAATAAGCCCTTGAAAGAGAGAGAGAGAGAGAGAGAGAGAGAGAGAGAGAGAGAGAGAGCGAGCAAGAAAGAACTGGAATTTGTGGCACATGGGTTTAATCCCAGCACTTGAGAGGTAGAGACAGGAGCGGATCTCAGTGTTCGAGGACAGCTTGGTCTACAAAGTTCTAGGTAACCCTGAACGCTCTAAAGCCAGAGGGACAGATAGATACTGACCCATGCACTTCCTGCAGCCTGCCAGGCTTCAGCTGGACACGGGGTTTCTTCAGGAACCGTGCTCAGGAGAGAGCTCTTTCCTGGGAAACTGAGGCCCAGAGAGGTCTGACGCATCCTGGGCTCATCATCCTGACCATCCTGAACCGTGGTTCGCAGTGTTTCTCCCACCAGAGGCTGTCCCGATGGGGTAGCTCTGTGCATCCTGCCCCTCCCCCTCCAGTAGGGAGACACTGAAGCCCCAGCAGGGGAGGTGACTTGGCAGACTGGCCTGGGAAGAAGGGACTGATATCAAGAAGGATCCCTGGAGGCCAGGCAGGACCCTTGCAGGCAGCTGGCAAGTCCAGGCAGGCCTGGGGAAAGCGTTCTCCAGTGAAGCCAGTCCTACTGGGACTCTAGGGATACCAGTCGCCATTGTACTGTCCAGGAGGGCTAAGGTCCTGTGTCCCCAAACTCTCGTGGAGACCTCAGTTGCTGGCATCGTGGGTCGGGCCTCTGAGTGCCGATGGGGTTCCAAGACGGTCCCTGCAGAGGCTGCCGGTTTCCATGACCACTGTCCATAAGGAAGATGAGTGACCCTGGCCTGGAGAGATGGCTCAGCGGTTAAAAAAAAACAAACAAAAACACTGGCCTTATAAAGAACAAGAGATTGGTCCCCAGCGCCCACATGGGGGCTCACAGCTGCTTGTAACTCTAGTTACATCCCGGGCATAGATGTCTTTTCTGGCCTTCATGGACAACCAGCACACACGTGGCACACATACATACATGCAGGCAAAACACCCATGTGCGTAAAGTGTTACTGAGGAGGACCGAGGGAGGGGCACTCCATAGACCATCAGTGACCGCCCCAGTGCCTGGCTGTGCTTTCTGGCCCATGGCCTTGAACTTTGGCCTTTCTGCTGTGTGTAGTCCATGGGACTGTTGCAGCAGCTTGTCTCTTGAAGGGCCAAGAATAAGCTGGGATGAGAATAGAAGACTGGGGGTCTCACTACATAGCCCAGGCTAGCTTGGAAGTCTTGAGAATCCTCCTGCCTCCGCATCCCCAGTACTGGGATTATAGATGTGAACCACACACTTCGTTTCATGAAATGCTTCTACATCAGCCTAGCAGTTGCTTTGATATCAGAGCAGCGAGGAATCTGTTTCTCAGATGGACCCGGGGCCTGCTTCTGGAGCAATGGCAGCAAGAACTGGGAGGCCCAGAGGAGCCGGGGATCGTCGTCCTCTTCACACCCAGCCGGCCTGCCCTTGGACAGACTTGGGGAAGTTGGCAGCACACTCCTCTGTAAAGAAACCAGAGCACAGAGAGGTTAAGCAACCGGAGCAGGGTTGCTGAGCATCCGGCCAGGAGCCCCATAAGAGCTGTGAGGAGAGAAGCTGCCTTCCTGACATTTCTCTTCCCCAGAACCAGCCCAGAGGGTGAGGCTTCTGCTACTGCACCCTGCTAGTCCTCTGGACAAGCCCTGCCAACCGCTGGGGCCGTTCAGTTCCGGCTTCCTTCATTTGTGCTGTCCTCAGGGCCGGGTTTTGTGAGCAAGGTAAAATACAGACTGTTTCTGACTCTAGCATGAGGGGCTGGAATGTGGAGTAGGTGAGCCGGTCCCTGGAGACCCTAGAAAAGTGGGACCTTTTTCTGCTGACCCTTGAGCTTGTCACAGGACTGTGGGTATTAATTAGCTCATGTCAGGAGGAAGGTCAGGCAGAGAACTCCAGCCCCCGTCCCCTGAGTGTTAGTGTCCACTCTACAAGGCATGCACATGTGTTTAGGACAGTGTGTGATGGCGGGCAGGCCCAAGATGTGGGAGGAGAGAGGCCTGACCCAGCCTCCGGAGCCCTGTAACCCAGCTCCCAGTGTGGTGGGGAGGCACCATTGCTACATCGGATTTGCACACTGATTCTACTCAAATCCTGCTTTGTAGCTGAACTCACTGTGTAGACCAGGCTGGCCTCGAACTCAGAAATCCGCCTGCCTCTGCCTCCCGAGTGCTAAAACCACTGAAGTAAGGATGGGCATTCCCCGGGGCTCAGGGCTCGGCTAGCAGACAGAAAGCCTTGTGTACAGTCCCCAGCACCTCATAAATTGGGTTTGGTGGTCCATGCCTTCATTCTCAGGACTCTGGAGGTAGAGGCAGGGTCATCAGAAGTTCGAGTTTAGCCTTCGCTACATCGTAAGTTCAAGATTAGCCCAAGCTACATGAGACTCTCTTCCAAAACAAAAATTGAGCCAGGCAATGGTAGCACACACATTTAATCCCAGCATTCAGGAGGCAGAGGCAGGCAGATCTCTGTGAGTTTGAGACCAGCCTGGTCTACCCAATGAGTTCTGGGACAGCCAAAGACACATACAGAGGAGCCCTGTCTTGGAAAAACAAAACCCAAAAGCCGGGGCTGTAGTTGGCTCAGTAGTGAGGAGCACTGACTGCTCTTGCAGAGAACCCAAGCTCTGTTCCCAGTACCCACAGGGCAGCTCACACCATTTCTAACTCCAGTTCCAGAGGATCCGGCCCTGCCTTCCAACCTCCGCAGGCACCAGAAATGAATATGGTGCACAGATATATATGTAGGCAAAACAGTTGTACACAGAAAATAAAAATAAGTCTGCACAGAAAAGCAAATGCAAAATTCTTAAGGAAGCCAGCTTTGTGCACCCTGCTTCATAGCCTACCCGGGTGAAAGGCTTTCACGGCTGCTGAACTGTTCGGCTGGAGACACTGAGCCCCACCCAGAGTATCTCAGGGTAAGTGTGGGTGTTCTCGTCGGCTGTGTGGAGTCACGAGCTCTCTGTGCCATGTCTCCGGACCTCCACATAGCCTCTCTCCTGTTCTGATTGCAAGGCCTGCCACCAAAGTGGCAAAAGAACTGGGTGATTTCACAGGAGACTTGGAGGTACAGCTACTGTGTGGGGTCACACAGCTGAGCCAATGAACCCATGAATGTGACTTGCTTGTCAGGAGCAGGCCCTGCCCACCCAGGAAACTGGACACGACTGCCTCTCTGTGTCTTTGTCCTCTCACCAAGGCCAAGCAGGGAAGGTAAGATTTGGGTACAGGATCCTCTCAGGTCCCCATGCAGGAGAGGTGGCTGGTCCACAAGGTCCCAGTAATAAGCACCAGGAACTCAGCCTGTCTAGGCTCCAGGGAGGGCTGAGCTCTATGGCTGTGGAGCCCAGGGCTACAACCACTCCAGTAAGCCTTAGGCTGAAAGCATTGTTTGATTGTGGTGTGTGTGTGTGTGGTGTGTATGTATGGTGTGCTGTGTATTGGTATGTGGTATGTGGGGTGTGTGTGCGTGTGCATGCGTGTGCATGTGTGTGTGTGTGTGTGTGTGTGTGTGTGTGTGTGTGATTTGTTTGTTCGAGCTTTTTGCTTGTTTTACTTGGCTTTTCTAAGACTCTCTCTGTATAATCTTGGCTGTCCTGGAGCTCCAGGCTGGCTCCAATCTCAGAGATCCTCCTGCCTCTGCCTCTGAACACTGGAATTAAAGGTGCAAACCAGCCAACCCTAGCCCTCATGTGTGTGTTTCTTTCATTTTGCTTTTATTTATAATGCGGACCTCAGCATGTGTGTGCAGGTGCCCACAGCGGCCAGAAAGCATTAGGATCCTGGTTGTGAGCTACCTGATATACAGACACACACAGCCAGACACACACACACACACACAATCACAGAGAAACCCTCAGACACTTCTCACACACATACACATACAGACACACAGAGACACACACACGGACATCTCTAGCACACAGAGATATACACAGACATATACATACACAAACACACATACAAAGACACACTCATGCACACAGAGACAGACACAAACTGATACATTCATACACACACATTCACACACAGATAGACATAGGCACACACAAACACACACAGAGAGACACACACTCTCACACACAGATGCATACACATAGATACAGACACACACAGAGACACTCCCACATACACTTCTCCCACCATGGTCATGGACACACACACACACATACTGAAAGACACACACACAAATACACAGGCATACACACTCACAGACACACGTTCACACACAGACACATTCACACTCACAGACACACATACACAGAGACAAATACAAACATACACATTCACAGGTATACTCACAGAGAAACACATTCTCACACACGTGCACACACACATACACACACACACTTAAGGCCCTCTCCTGAAGGAACCCACACTGCCACCCACGTGGGTGAGAGTCTGATGGCATCAGCTTGAGCCTCAGCCTGAGAACACAGAGTGGTTGGTTGGATCCTGCAGCTCATGGGGTTAGGAAGCTGACTGATGGAGGATGCAAGCAGGCTGTCTGGCGCAGGCCACAGCCCTCACAAATCACACAAGTGTGCAAGCAGGAACACAAGTGTATGTAGCCCCTCCATAGCCTCCTGGCTCAGGCCTGAGACCCTGGAGGGAAAGCCTTGGCTAAGCGCTGGGACTCAGGCTGGCTAGACTGCAGTTCCTGTGAGACCCAGCTGGAGATGCCAGGGAAGGACCAGCAAGAAGTGGTGCTGACACAGTGAGAAAAGTGACAGACGGTGGGGACCACCCCTTCCCCTCCCCCCTGTTATCCTTCTCCCAGCCCAGTGCCCCATCTCCTACCCACAGCACCCTCCTAACCCCAGTCCTGCCTCCCGCCCACTCCCCAGCCTCCCCTTCCCTTCCCTTTCCTTTCTGCCCATCTCCCTCACCCTTCTCTCTGGTATTTCTGCCTCTTTTCTTCCCACTTCTCTCTGTCCTCTCTCCCTGCCCCTCCCCCAGCGCAGACCGGGTGTTTTGTCTACCCCACCACCAGCTGTCCACACTCTAGAGAAGCCGCACAACCTTGTCCCCAGAACCGAGGGGGGGGGCTCTCTACCCCTAGCCCCAGGCTGAGGCTGCAACTCAAGCAGGACCCAGGGCACGCATCCCTGCTGGGGGGAGGGAATGCCTCCTCCCTTCAGGAATATCCAGAGTTTGTAGAGTGGAGACCCTGATAATATTTCCAGCAGCTCCCGAGGTTAGAATCTAACTTGCAAATGCCCCCTTTGATCTCCCTCCTTTGGTGGTTAGGTGCTGCTGGAGCAGGATCCAGAAGGGCCTAGAAACTGACCAGCCCCTCTGCAGTTGCTCTCAGCCAGGTTGATTCTGCAGTGTGATGAAGTCCGGCATGCTCAGTTTTGATATCCCCGCTGGCTTGCCACCACCAGCATCTCCCTGGGCCGTTCTCCAAACCCCACAGTAGTTCCTGTGTTCCTTCCCTTCAGCCTCTGCCCACCACCTCACCCTCGTGTTCTCCATTCTCTGCAGCAGGCCTCCGACTTCTGTATGCTCTGCTGTTGAGACGAACACATTCATGCCCCAGGGCCTTTGCACGTGTGGCTCTCCTTCTGGGGGACAGGGACGCTGTACATGACAGCCCCACTGAATCTGAGCATGGGTTCACTGGAGCCTTCTCAAGCTCAGACGGAGCTTCAGTCACACACCCCTGCAGCACAAGGGACAGCTCTCAATGAACCCGCAGCACAGCCTGCCTCTGCACATGCTGGGCAGAGGCTGGACCCTCCCTGTGAGCATCTCATATCCTGGGTCCCCCTTTCCCTGCCTGTAAGGATGGGGGACACAGGGGCGGGATGCCGAGCCCCTTACTTGCTGTCTGAGGATTCTGCCAGGCTCCTCTGGGCTCGCAGGACTCACATTCATTTCACGCTATCTGACTTCTGTGATTATCTGATTTTTTCCAGGAAGGAATTTTAAATCTCCAGCCTAAGGAGTTGTCCCATCCCGCCAACCCGGATGCACCTGGAGCCCCACGGGAGGCTTGGGAAAACTGTCCCTCCCCAGCCCGTGAGCCTGACACCCAAGACCCTCTAGAGTTCTGTAACCACAGCTTCACAGAGAGTGGGGTCACCACAGCCTTGGGTCAGTGCAGTAAAATCGAGTGTGTATATGTGTGTGCACGCACGGGCTCATGTTGACATGCACACAAGAAAATTGGTCAGGACCCAGACAAACCAGTACAAGTTGTGGCTTCCATCCAATGGACCTTCTTCCCTCTTTGTTTTTGTTTGTTTGTTTGCCTGCTTGCTTGCTTTTTGTTTTTTGGTTTTTTTTTTTTTTTTTTTTTTGAGACAGGGTTTCTCTGTATAGCCCTGGCTGTCCTGGAACTCACTCTGTAGACCAGGCTGGCCTCAAACTCAGAAATCCACCTGCCTCTGCCTCCTGAGTGCTGGGATTAAAGGCGTGCGCCACCACGCCCAGCTGCTTGCTTGCTTGCTTTTTGAGACAGGGTTTCTGTCTGTAGCTCTGGCTCTCCTAGAACTTGCTCTGTAGATCAGGCTGACCTCAAACTTAAAAGAGATCTGTCTGCCTCTGCCTCCTGAGTACTGGGATTAGAAGACACCACCACCACCACCACCACCCTGCTCTTTTCTAAAGGTGGAGTCTCACTGTGTAGCTCAGGCTGGCCCAGGTCTCACTGTGTAAACCAGGCTGGCCTCAAACCCAAACTCGAAGGGATTTGCCTGTCTGCCTCCCTGGAATCCCCACTCTCATCCAGCTTCAACTTGGTCATTTCTGTGTTCCTCAGTGGCCCCCTGTGTGTGTGTGGGGGGGGGGGGGTCAGAATGTCCACCTCCAGCCTCCCTGCTTGGAACTGGGCATAGGACCTGCCTGTCTCCACCAGAGGCTGTCTGTGATGCAGTCTCTAGGGTCTGAGGCCAGAAGTGCCATCTTTGATTTTACCAGGTTGTATGACCCAGTGCCTCAGTTTCTCCCTGTGTAAAATGGAGATGCTATGTGCATCTCTGGAAGGGCGGGCTATTGTAAGTGTCACGTGTTAAGGTCAGAGCCTAGACTTTCCCCACCGGCTGTGTGACCTGGGGGCAAGTCACCTGCCCCCTCTGAACTTGCAGAGGCTGAACTGAGAAAGGATATAAGGTTATATTGTACCTGCAACAGGGATCGGCTGTGTGCGGGCAGCTAGAGTGGTCTGTACAGCGTTAACCTCCTAAAAGACCCCTCCCAGAGGCCAGCCCGAGCCTGAGATTGCTGGTCAGGGAGGCGGGCAGCTGGAGAAGCCGAGGCCCAGAGACAGGCAGTGGCATGCAGAGGTCACACAGCTCTGTGCTGCTTTGCATCCCCACATCCTCCCTCCTCTGGCCTGCAGGGACTCGCTGAAGCCCAGAGCGGCCTCCCGGGGGGTCGGCTCCCAGCCGGGATGAAAGGGAGCCCGGCGAAGCCACCTCCCCAAGGCCCGCCCGCCCCTTCCGCAACCGGATCCTGCGGCGGCCGCTTTGATGTCCCGGCCCTCGCTGGGGAGGGCGGCCTGGGGGGACTCCCAGGCCGACTTGAAAGGGTGAGCCGCGCAGCCGGGTCTTCCCAGGACCGCGGGGTTGGGAGAAGGATGGGGGAGACAGAGAAGGATCGCTCCCAACAACACGTCCTTCCTGGGAGCCCAAGGGCGCTCCAGGACCCTTGGTCGCAACGTTCAAGGCCTTCCTGGGACGCTCCGCCTCTGACACCTCTGTGCACTCCAGACAAGTGGACTGTGGCTGTTCATGCAGGCCCATCTAGCGTTTGCTGTTCCCAGAGCGAAAACAACCATTTGGTTCCTCTGGCAGGCAAGCTCTCTTTGGGGCCCTTGCTGAATCCACTCTCCCAAGGGTTTGGGCTCCAGGAAGCCAAGGGAGCTCACCGGGCATGTTTCACGGCATGTGTTGGGGTGGGGTGGGAGCCCATGGATAAACCCGGGCCAGCCTGGGGTTTCAAGTCCCTCCTAGGAACTACTGTTCTGGTTTGTCAGTGGTGTCACATGGACTGGTTACATCTGTGATCGCCCAAGGATGAGTGAGGCATCAGACAACCAACAAGACTGTCACCCTCTTTCCTGCACACAGCTTTCTTGCTAACATTGTGGCCAGCCGCATACACATCCTTCTGTGCCCCATCAACATGTTCCCTCCTTCGGAGACAGACCTCTGGCCCTTTGCATAGACAGCTTCAGCCCTTTGAAGAAAGCCCTTTCTTACTTGATTTGATGGTCACTGGTCCTCAGCTCTCCCCAACTAGACTAGGGTTGCAGGCAAAGTAGAAGCTATGAGGGTCTCAAATCTAAAATGCATGTACCCACAATTCCTTTCTGCCTCCCTCCCTCCCTCCTTCCTTTGAACCCAGGACCTTGCACGTGTTGGTGAACACTGTGTGACCCAGCTACATCCCTGCCCACCTTTCCTACTTTTTTTGTTAGTACTTTTTTTTTTTCTTTTGTATTGTTTTGAGCGAGGGTCTCAAATTGTTGAGGGTTTCAGGGTAGCTACAGAGACAGTGACTCAAAACCAAACCAAACTACACCTTTTAACTACACAATACACAATGGTTGCTCCTGCTTCAGACCCCAGCTTCCTGTTCTTCTCAGGGAAAGAGATCTGTCAAGGGGATGGGAATGGGGGGAGGGAGGAATGCGCACTCGCCTCTGTGTGTGTTTGTTTGTGTGTTTGTGTGTGTGTGTGTGTGTGTGTGTGTGTGTGTGTGTTCTACCCTCTGCTTTTCAAGAAAACTTCTAGGACATGGGCCCAGACCACATGTGCTGACATCCCATTGGCCAGCGTTTGGTCACATGGCCAAGGAAACTGGGAAATGTAGTCTCCAAATCACGCAGCCAGCAACCCAGCAAAAGCTGAGGACTGCTTTTCTTTGGGAAAAGAAGTAGACCCAGAGGCACAGCCCGCCGGCAGCCCTATCCTCTGGCTGTGTGAAGAGAGTAGTCACCGCAGTGCTGGGTATGGACTGGAATTCGGCCTGCTAAGCCAGCACCCACCGCCGTCCCCAGCAGCTGCCCTGCCCAGCTCTGCTTCAGCTCCTTAATCCTCCGCTGACACTCAAGGGTGGGGGACAGGAGCACTTTGGTCCCACCACCTGCCCACGACCAACCAGCTCATAATAAGTATGGAGCCGGGCCTCCTCCAGGCGGCCTGGTTCCAGAACTTTCACATGACAGGCCTCTATAGGTGGGAAATGAGTGGCAGTTCCACTGGTGTGCATTGGTTCCATGGGGCTGAGAACTGGACCAGGAACAAGCGGCGTGGCTTCCTTCTGCAGCGTGGGCTGGCCCAGGTCCAGCCTGACCTAAGAAGACTCAAGAGGGGACAGCTCTTGGATGGGTCCTGTGCTGAACCAAGGAGGGACAGTTGGGGTGAAGGTTCTAGAACATTAGTGTCAGGGGTATAGCTTTGTAGTGTGGGGGTCACCCCACAAGACCCCTGTGTAGCTGATCTTGTCTGCTCCCAAGAAGGCCATGACTACTGGCCTGCATGTCTGGAACTCTGTGACAGACCTTTCCCTGTGTGGCTCTGCCAAGGGTCTTTCTAGGGACAAATTTTCTTATATAATCTGTATTTGGTGCCACGAGGCCCTGATGTTCAGCTTGTAGAGCTAGCTTTCAGGGAGAGCCCTGGCCCCCATGTAAGGAACATGGTTTAAAAAAAATGCTCTTTAGACATGTGTACTGGCTAGCTTTGTGTCAACTTGACACAGCTTGAGTTATCACACAGAAAGGAGCTTTAGTTGGGGAAATGCCTCCATGAGATCCAGCTGTAGGGCATTTTCTCAATTAGTGATCAAGGTGGGAGGGCCCCTTGTGGGTGGTGCCATCTCTGGGCTGGTAGTCTTGGGTTCTATAAGAGAGCAGGCTGAGCAAGCCAGGNGAGGCAAGCCAGTAAAGAACATCCCTCCATGGCCTCTGTATCAGCTCCTGCTTTCTGACCTGCTTGAGTTCCAGTCCTGCATCCTTTGGTGATCAACAGCAGTATGGAAAAGTAAGCCGAATAAACCCTTTCCTCCCCAACTTGCTTCTTGGTCATGGTGTTTGTGCAGGAATAGAAACCCTGACTAAGACAACATGTAAAAACAGCTTAGTGAGGATCCCCAGTACACCCAAGGCTGCTGAACCTGAGAACCGGAACCCAGTGACATCACTCACTAAGGATAGCCAGACACAGTCCTAGAACCCCATGATGCCAACTGTGCTCTGCTCTGCGCATCTGGAGAGATGACACCTTGATCTGCCCCGTGGCTGGAGAGTCTCCCCCAGGATCCTGACCTTTGACTCAGAGACTTCTGTTAAGAGAATGGACCTGATGTTCAGCTAAGATCTGTCACATGGGTGAGCAGCCCTGGGGAGATTGAAGAGGGTACAGATCTTGGATGGGCTCAGGACCATACTTAGAAATTTATGGTGCAGATCTTTTGTGGTGATCCTTAGTATAATAAAATGTAACTTTGTTGTATTAACTATGTGTGTATACCTTCTTCCCCGAGACATCCCACCTGCCCTATCTGGATGCCCCCCACCCCCCCATTCTCATACCAACCCCTGCCACCTGCCATCAGGCCTCTAAAGCTGGAGCCCTGCTTCTTACTCATGTCTTCAAGGGCTTTAGGAGTTTTCTCTGTATGAGCAGTCATAACCTGTCCTTTGCTGTGGCCCTGAGACATCTGATGCTACCCTGAGCCCAGGCTTGTGAGCTTGTCACACAGTAGGGTTACAGGTCCTGGTGGCTACTTACCCAGATGGTTTCAAATCGTCACTTGTCAGCTCAGGGAGGCAGCATTTGGGAAAGTGGACTCAGGATGACCTGTGTATGGCCAGCCTGGGCTACGTACTGAGATTCTATCTCAAAGCAAGCAAACCAGAAGGGACCATACCAACTCCATGTGTGGCACAGTAGCCAAGGCTTCCTCAAAAGAGGTCAAGGGAGGGCAGGAGTGATGAGGTTTTGGGAAATTGGTCCCAAGGAGGCTGCAGCCAGGCGTCGCCTTTGTTGGTGGGGGAATGAGGTCACAGGTGCTGCAGGGACAGGACACTGCTTGGAGGCCCACGAGCGTGCCCTGGGAATCCTTTTCACATCAGGGTCAGGAACAGACCTATCTCTGCAGGTGCACACCCCGGCGGGCTAAGGCTCTGCAGGGGTGGGGCTGGGGAGAGCAGTTAAGAGCATCTGCTTTTCCAGAGGACCCAAGTTCTGAGCACCTCAGTCAGGCAGCCTGGGAGAATTGTGAGTTCCAGGCCAGCATGGGCTACATAAGGAGAACCCTTCTTAGAAACAATCAAGAGAGGATCCTTGCCTGGCGGTGGTGTCGCATGCCTTTAATTCCAGCATTTGGGAGGCAGAGACAAGGAGAATTTGTATGAGTCTGAGGCCAGCCTGGCCTACAGGGCAAGCTCTAGGACAGCCTTGGCTACACAGAGAAACCCACCTTTAAAAAAACAATAAAATGCTTTTTTTCCGATCCGCCATCGCGGGTGGAGCCGCCGCCACGATGCAGATTTTTGTGAAGACCCTTACGGGAAAAACCATCACGCTCGAGGTTGAACCCTCGGACACTATAGAAAATGTAAAGGCCAAGATCCAGGATAAGGAAGGAATTCCTCCTGATCAGCAGAGGTTGATCTTTGCTGGTAAGCAGCTGGAAGATGGCCGTACTTTGTCGGACTACAACATCCAAAAGGAGTCTACCCTTCATCTTGTGTTGAGACTTCGGGGTGGTGCTAAGAAAAGGAAGAAGAAGTCTTACACCACTCCCAAGAAGAATAAGCATAAGAGGAAGAAAGTTAAGTTGGCTGTGCTGAAATACTATAAGGTGGATGAAAATGGCAAAATTAGCCGACTTCGTCGGGAGTGTCCTTCTGATGAATGTGGTGCTGGAGTTTTCATGGGAAGCCACTTTGATAGGCATTACTGTGGCAAGTGTTGTCTGACTTACTGCTTCAACAAACCAGAAGACAAGTAGTTGTGTATGCGTTAATAAAAAGAAGGAACTCATAAAAAAAAAACAATAAAATAAATAGATACGTAAACAAATAAATAAAACTTGACTGGGCATGATTGTGAAGGCCTTTAACCCAGCACTCAGGAGACAGAGGCAGGTAGGTGGATCTCTGTGAGTGAGAGGCCAGGCAGGTCTACATAACAAACTGCAGACCACCCAAGGCTACATAATGAGACCCTGTTTTAAAAAAAGAAACATAAAATAGATAATAATAAAAGTAAAATAGAATCTAAGAGGAGGATTTGCTCCCCTCATAGTTCATTAAGCAGGCAGGGAGCATCCTGTAGAGCAAGACCATGAGGGGAGGGGCTCGCGGTGGGCCCAGGGCCTAAGTGGTGGGGTCCTGGCCAGATGGCAAAGTGGACATCCAACAGGAAGAAAGAATTGGCCTCAATGTCTCTGTGACTTTTTCTAAAACGCATTTATATTTATTTATTTGTGTGTGTTATCATAAACAAATAGTATATAATTTATTTGTGTGTGTGTGTGTGTGTGTGTGTGTGTGTGAATGTGCCTGTGCGCACACATGAGGTACTCAGGACGAGACCTTAGAGGGCTTCCTCTATTGCTCTCCAGAGGGCTTCTCTGCCACCCTGACTCTGTCCAGACCTGCAGGCCTCTGGGCCTGATCTCCTAACTTTGCCCTCTGTGGTCTAGCCTTCTCTAAACCCACTACTTACAGCAAGTTTTCAGGGGAGCCATGGCCTCCCAACACACTGTCCCCTCTGTCTGCAATGCCACACTGCTCCCTCTGTCTGCCTTCAATGCTTCCTTTTGCTCAGTATTTAGATCTTGGAAAGCCATGGCCTCCCCCAGGTAGCCTTCTGTGACTTCTTTCCCAGTGGAGTGACTCTTCCTACGCCTCCTCAAAGTGCCATGGTGCCTTCCTCCTGAGTGTTCCTGTGTCCTACAAGCCATATCCATATGTCACTGGTAAACTTCCCTCTTCCCTCCGGGATATGTGTCTCTTGAGGGCACCTGGAAGGCATGGAACCCAAGAGCTGGGACCCAGAACACTTCTTTTTTTGTTTGTTTGTTTTGGTTTTGGTTTTGGTTTTTGGTTTTTTCGAGACTGGGTTTCTCTGTTCAGTCCTGGCTGTCCTGGAACTCACTCTGTAGACCAGGCTGGTCTTGAACTCAGAAATCCTCCTGCCTCTGCCTCCCAAGTGCTGGGATTAAACGTGTGTGCCACCACCGCCTGGCCAGAACCCTTCTGTTGAGTAAATGCAGATGTTTGGGTGCCAGGAGACTGATCAATGGCAGGTGTGCAGTGGCAGGTGTGAAGGGGCAGGTGTGCAGGGGCAAGTGTGTAGTGGCAGGTGTACAGGGGCAGGTGTACAGGGGCAGGTGTGCAGGGGCAGGTGTGCAGGGGCAGGTGTGCAGGGGCAGGTATATAGTGGCAGGTGTGCAGGGGCAGGTGTGCAGGGGCAGGTATGCAGGGGCAGGTGTGCAGGGGCAGGTGTGCAGGGACAAGTGTGAAGGGGAAGGTGTGCAGGGACATGTGTGCAGGGGCAGGTATGTAGTGGCAGGTGTATAGGGCCAGGTGTACAGGGGCAGGTGTGCAGTGTAAGTGTGAAGGGGCAGGTGTTCAGGGACAAGTGTGAAGAGGAAGGTGTGCAGGGACAAGTGTGAAGGGGAAGGTGTGCAGGGACAAGTGTGAAGAGGAAGGTGTGCAGGGACAAGTGTGAAGGGGAAGGTGTGCAGGGACAAGTGTGAAGGGGAAGGTGTGCAGGGACAAGTGTGAAGGGGCAGGTGTGCAGGGACAAGTGTGAAGGGGAAGGTGTGCAGGGACAGGTGTGCAGTGTGTAAATGTTTGCTCCCTGGTGGGAGAGCGTGATTTGGCCAAGATCAAACCTTGGGGAATGAAAATGGACTGAGTGTGCCAGTCCCGAGGGAGGTTTCAGGTCTTAAGAATGCCTGGCTGTGTGTGTGGGGGGGAGAGTGATCTTAGAAGAGTGACCTCAGGAGATAAGAGGAACAAGGGAGAGAGAGAGAGAGAGAGAGAGAGAGAGAGAGAGAGAGAGAGAGAGAGACTGTGCACAAGCCAGCAGGCTAGGCATACAGTGGCTCTTGCCTCCATGACCTCTCTGTGACCCCCCACCTGCACAGCCTGGGCCTCTCCACAGAATAGGAGGAGGGGCTGAGATCTTGCAGTGTCGCCAGGGGATCAGTGCACACTGCTGAACAGCCATTCTGTCCAACATCCCCATCCCCCAACTTTTGCTTGGGTCTTGCCTCCGGCCAGGCAGAGGTCAGGGAAAGGGCTGCCTCCTCCCGCTGGCTGGCTAGGGAGAGCATGAGACACCTCCTACTGGGTTGCTTTGAGACATTCACTCCACCTCTCTGACCTTAATCCCGGGCTACACGGGACTTGCTACAGCACTGTAGCTTAGAATGGGCTTCCTCCAGCCTTGATGCGGTGGCTGGGCTGTGGCTCATGGGTGGGGTGTTTGTCACATGTGCACAAAGCCCTGAGCAGCTTTTCCAGCGTCTCATGAACCCAGCGTAGTAACAAGCACCTGCAATTCCAGCACTTGGGAGTTAGAGGCAGGAGAGCTGAAGTTCAAGGTTATCCTTGGCTGCATAGAGAGTTCAAGACTCTGCGTGCCTTTAACCTCAGCACTTCTGATCTCTGTGAAATTGAGACAAGCTTGGTTTACAGAGCCGGTTCCAGGCCAGTGAGAACTACCTAGGAACCCTGTCTCAGAAAAAGACTCTGAGCGGAGGTGGTGGATGAGCTTTGCTTCTGTTTCTTTTACCCCCTTCCCACATTCAGGACCCTGCAGAATGTCCCTGATATAGACTAGGATGGAGCCATGACTTGCCTAGGTCTCTCGGCACTAGGTGGTCAAAGTAAGTTTGCTGTATGTATCCAGGGGCTCCGATCCTCCACTCTGGGCCTCCGTTTCCTTAGCGAGCACCTCTGTCCTTTAGTCCCTCAGCTCAGAACTGGAGCCTTTGCAGGCTCTGCCACATGCTCTCGGACAGTCCCCTCTATTGAGCACTGGACCTCCCTGAGACCTGAGATCTGAGTTCCTCCTTCTGCCCGTGCCTTCTCTTTTGTTCTTCCAGCTCCCGGTCACTAGAGAGGGACTTTGAATACAACCCTGTGCTGGACAAGCGGTCCGGTTTCTCTTTGCTTTTTGGTGATGCTAGAGAGTGAACCCAGGACCCCTGCACACACAGGCAAGTTCGGCCCCTCCCATCCAAAGACTGGCCCTAGACAGTTCTTAGTGTGGCCTCAAGGCTTAACACAGCACAGGTGGAGCCTTCTCCATCTCTTGCTGAAGTGCACACCCCAGCTCCCTGTCTGTTCCAAGCCCTGCTTGCTCAAAGGTCACTTGTCCCTAGCTTCTCCCCCAGGGGTCACATAGCCTTAGCCTGGCATCTTGTACAGCCAGACCATCAAAGTCAGCCAGCCTCACCTACTGTACCCCACCCAACCCCCGTGAGGCCTCCTATCTACCCTGCCTTGTGCTCGGCTCCACCAGGTACTGTGTCCAGCATCCTCTCTCTCCAGGGCAGAGATCTTTGAGGTTGCCCTAGTTAGCTTTCGATTTCTATGATAAACACCATGACCAAAAGCAACCTGGGGAGGAACAGGTCTATTACAAATCACACTCCATCCCCGAAGGAAACCAGGGCAGGAACTCAAGGCAGGAACCAACACAGAGACCATGGAGGGATGCTGCTCGCTGGCTTGTTCCTCATCACTTGCTCAGCCTGTTTCTTACAGCTCAGGGGTCACACCACCCACAGTGTGCTGCGCCTACAACACCAATCACTAAGAAAATGCCCCACAAGCCAGTCTTGATGCTCTGTCTTCTCAATGGTGCCAGCCTATGCCAAGTGGATCCTCCTGGGGTCAGGGGGGGTGTGTCACACTGGAATAAGCATGGGGTGAAGGAATGTGGAGGACTCAGACTGGCAATCCTCCCCCATGACTACTTGCCCTCAGGGAAGGGCCTGTGATGGCTATGTCACTTGAGACTCATACCTCTTTCATGAGGTTTGTTTCTTGGGAGTGGGGGGCAGGGTAGCCTGTCCTAAGGCCTAGGAGGAATCCAGTCTACACTTAACTACTGTGTGTCCCTTTTTTTTTTTTTTGGTTTTTCGAGACAGGGTTTCTCTGTATAGCCCTGGCTGTCCTGGAACTCACTTTGTAGACCAGGCTGGCCTCGAACTCAGAAATCTGCCTGCCTCTGCCTCCCGAGTGCTGGGATTAAAGGTGTGCACCACCACACCTGGCATACTACTGTGTGTCCTTAGGCAGAGCTCCTAACTCTCTGTGCCCTGGATCCTCATGTATAAACTAGAGATCATGCTGGTCCTGATGCAGGGGCAGGGGAGACACTCCCATGGCCCATGGCATGAGGCTCAGCATAGGCAGGTAGCTGTCACCTTCACCCGGCTGTGGTGTGGGTGAAGATGGAGGACATGGTCTCCCCAAGGGCATGATGCCTCTGGTTTGCTGTAGGCCTTAAGAGAATCTGTAGAGAGTACTTAGAGGGCCTGCCTGGAGGGGGTGAGGAGGCAGGGGTGGGGTCTATGCATGTGAGTATGTGTGGAGCCAGCAGGAGAACATTCAAAGGGAGGAGGAATGATAGGGAGGAGGGATGAGAGGGATGACAGATGGAAGGGAAGACGGAGAGGAGATGGGAGGGAGGAGAGAGGAGAGGAAGGAGGGATGGAAGGGAGGAGGGACGGCAGCAAGCTGGCTAGCAGTGCAGGGAGGCCTCCAACGAGGCTGAAGGAGAGAGCGGAGAGAGTGGCAAGAATCCCTGAGGAGACACTCTGGGTCCTGGGGGCACACAGTTTGAGTCAAAGGCTTGGGCAATGCTGTGGAGCCTCCAGTTGAGGGCTGGGCTGGGGTGCAAGTGAAGCACATCCCAAATTCAGGGTCCTGGGACAGTGCCTGAGCCAGACAGCCAGTACTGCTTGCAGGTGGTAGCCTTCCCCACACTGTCGCCCTTCCTCTGTGGGTGTCCTGCGTTCCTCCCTTCAGGAAAACCCAAATCTGTTGGGCTCCTCTTTTTGTTTTGTTTCTTTTTTTCTTTTTCTTTTTTAAAGATTTATTTACTTATTATATGTAAGTACACTGTAGCTGTCTTCAGACACTCCAGAAGAGGGCGTCAGATCTTGTTACGGATGGTTATGAGCCACCATGTGGTTGCTGGGATTTGAACTCTGGACCTTCGGAAGAGCAGTTGGGTGCTCTTACCCACTGAGCCATCTCACCAGCCCCTGTTTTGTTTTTTTTGAGACAGGGTTTCTCTGTGTAGCCCTGGCTGTCCTGGAACTCACTCTGTAGACCAGGCTGGCTTCCAACTCAGAAATCCACCTGCCTCGCCAGGCGTGGTGCACGCCTTTAATCCCAGCACTTGGGAGGCAGAGGCAGGCAGATTTCTGAGTTCAAGGCCAGCCTGGTCTACAAAGTGAGTTCCAGGACAGCCAGGGCTACACAGAGAAACCCTGTCTCGAAAAACCAAGACAAATAAATAAATAAATAGATAAAAACAAAGGACCCCACAGTTCAGTTTGTGCTTCTGTAACAAACACCACTGGTGGGGTGGTTTACACACCACAGATGCAGACCTTCACCGCCCTCAGGGCTAGACAGAGGTAGAGGAAAGATCTAGGCACTAACCGCCTTTGTGCATTGTGAGGATCTGTTCTTCTGGGTTCATTTTCTTGCTGGGATCTGAGAAGCAAGCAGGCTCCTCGTGGCCTCTTTCACAACGGCCATTGCTGGGGCCAGAGCATCTCACATCCAGAACTCACTACTTTTTGTTGTTGTTTAATTTTATGCTTAAGAGGGGTTTGCCTCATGTATGTATATGAATCATGCACCTGCAGTATCAATGGAGGCCAGTAGAGGGCGTTAGATTCCCCCTGGAACTGGATTTATAGATGGTTGTGAGCTTCCAAGTTGGTGTTGAGGTATGAACCCTGGTCCTCTGCAAGAGCAGCCAGTGCTCTCTTAATGGCTGAGCCATCTCTCTGAGACCCCTTCTTCCCTTTTAAAATTTGAAGTATGTGTATGTATGTGGGGAGAGGGATATATGGATATGAGTACAGAAGTCATTGGATCTTCTGGAGTGATCCCGAATCCCTGGTGGCTGTGAGCCAGGGATCAAGGTACCGGGAACCAAACTCTGGTCCCCTGGAAGAACAGCAAGTTAACCCCTGAGTCATTTCTCCAGTCCAGGACACTGCTTCTCAATCCCGTTCACATTAGAGACTGCAGTTTAACAGGGAAGCAGTAAGGAGTGACATTCCGACCACATACCTCATCTTCAAATACAGCCATTCTTTTGTATGCTTGCTTGTTTTGGTTTTTGTTTTTCGAGACAGGGTTTCTCGGTATAGTCCTGGCTGTCCTGGAACTCACTTTGTAGACCAGGCTGGCCTCGAACTCAGAAATTCGCCTGCCTCTGCCTCCCAAGTGCTAGGATTAAAGGCATGTGCCACCACTGCCCAGCGCTTGTTTTTATTTTATTTTATTTTATTTTTGATTTTTTTTATTTTCTTTATTTACATTTCAAATGCTATCCCGAAAGTTCCCTATACCCCCCTCCCGCCCCTGCTCCCCTACCCACTCACTCCCACTACTTGGCCCAGGCCTTCCCTTGTGCTGGGACATATAAAGTTTGCAAGACCAAGGGGCCTCTCTTTCCAGTGATGGCCGATTAGGCCATCTTCTGCTACATATGCAGCTAGAGACACAAGCTCAGGGGGTACTGGTTAGTTCATATTGTTGTTCCACCTACAGGGTTGCAGCCCCCTTCAGGTCCTTGGGTACGTTCTCTAGCTCCTCCATTGGGGACCCTGTGTTCCATCCAATAGCTGGCTGTGAGCATCCACTTCGGTGTTTGCCAGGCACTGGCATAGCCTCACAAGAGGCCACAATATCAGGGTCCCTTCAGCAGAATTATTTTTGATTTTTCAAGACAGTGTTTCTCTGTGTAGTCCTGGGTGTCCTGGAACTCACTCTGTAGACCAGGCTGGCCTCGAACTCAGAAATTCACCTGCCTCTGCCTCCCAAGTGCTGGTAGTAAAGACAGGGTCTCATGAACCCCAGGCTGGCCTCAAAATCGTTAAGTAGTTGAGGACTACTTGGACTACCTTGGACTGCCGATCTCTCTACCTCCCTATCTGGGATTACAGGCAAGCCCAACTGAGGTCACATTCTGAGTACTGGGGTAAGACTTTAACCTGTCGGGCTGGTGAAATGGCTCAGCAGGTAAGAGCACTGACTGCTCTTCTGAAGGTCCTGAGTTCAAATCCCAGCAACCACATGGTGGCTCACAACCATCTCATAATGAGATCTGACACCCTCTTCTGATGCATCTAAAGACAGCTACAGTGTACTTATTTATAATAAATAAATCTTTGGGCCTGAGCAAGTGGGGCTGACCAGAGGGAACAGAGGTTCTAAATTCAATTCCCAACAACCAGATGAAGGCTCACAACCATCTGTTCAGCTACAGTGTATATTCATATACATAAAATAAATGAATACATCTTAAAAAAAAAAAGACTTTAACCTATTTGAGGTCCTCGTCGCCCCCTCCCGCCCCCATGACAATTCTTGGCCTAGGTTATCCTGAAGGAGAACTTAAAGAAAGGCAGGTGTACCCAGCTTTTTTTGGCTAGGATGAAGGGGAGAGAGCAGACAGATAACAGGGAGCAGGGGAAAGAATTAATGTGGACCAGTACTATCGAACTCTGCCTGGTTGAAGCCAGGAGTCCAGCCCTTAGGGCCACCAGAGTTACCTGTTCAAAAGCCTCTGCAATGGTTTATATTGATTCTAGATGCAATATTGATAGGGACTGGAGTCACGAAGGAGACACACTTTTGGACATACCTGTGAGGGATCATCTGGCTTAGGTTAGCTGCCCTGGAAGATCCATGGTAACTGATCGTTGAAAGAAAAGGAGAAAGCTTAAGCAGCAACATTTGTAACCAGACGCTCCTTGACGTGGATACAATGTAACCAACTGCCTACAGCCGCCTCTCTCAGGATTCCCCTACCACCTCTGGTTGCAGCCCTAAACTGTGGGCTAGAGTAAACCTTCCTTTCTTAAATGGTCTCGCTCCTGTATTTTGTCCCAGCAATGTGTCAAACCCACTGCCTCTCAGTACCTTGTGCTTTGCCTCCTTCTCTGCCTATCTCTGTGTGACTGTCTAGGTGTCTGTGGGGAGGCGGAAGATGAGATTCAGGTGAGGTGTGGGCCTAGTGCTCCCATGAGCCTACAGGGGCTGCTCCACAGTTAGCCTGGGTTATGCCACCAAGCCAAGAGACACCAAGGGGTCCAGGGTTGCCAATCCACCTCCAGCAGCCTCTATTCCCAAGAGCCCCCTTTGAGGTCCTGGCTGCCTGTGCAAAACTTTTCTACAAAAGTATCTCCATGATGAGTTAGATTTTTTTTTTTTTTTGGTTTTTGGTTTTTGGTTTTTCAAGACAGGGTTTCTCTGTATAGCTCTGGCTGTCCTGGAACCCACTTTGTAGACCAGTCTGGCCTCATACTCAGAAATCTGCCTGCCTCTGCCTCCCGAGTGCTGGGATTAAAGGTGTGTGCCACCACTGCCTGGCTTCCCGTTGTCTGTTCTAATATCTTATTAAGCCATTACTCCAGGGAAGAACATTGGGTATCATGACCATGTCCTCACTGTAAGCCTCCCTAACCATCAAATATGTCCCTTAGTCCTATCATTGTGCCTTCCTTTCCATCAGCCACCATGCCTATTGTACACCTAGGAAGCTAGGACCACCCAAGGGCACAGCATAGGACACCAGAAATGGCTGGTGCTCCCGAGGCTGTCCCATCTGTCCACCTCTGACTGCAGAGCTCCTGTCTCTTTTAAAGTGATGCTTGCCTGCTGTACTGGCCTAGGGCATGTCCAAGAGGCTGAAGTCACCAGATGGTCATGCAAGGCAGCTGCTGTTTTGACCTACAGAGGCCTTTTGGGGATGGCTAGCAGCCAGAGCTACCACTGGGGGAAAGGACAAAAAGGCTGTGAGAGCCCAAGCTTTACCCCAAGCTTCTATCTGGGATGGTATGGTCCCTGGTAAAGCATAAGCTCTGGGGTCAGGCCGACCCAAGCGTATTCCTCCTAACCACCTAGCTGTATGACCCTGAGTCACCCTTGGTTGGCGTTCCCTCTTTTCCCTTTGGCAGACTGTACAGCACTCTGAATACAAGACTTCACCTAGACTAGACATGCTGTTAATCCAGGGACATCTTCTCCTGGGCAGAACAAGGGCTCCAGTCGTTGTCCTTAACCAACCAAGACACAGAGAGTTCACCAGGCCAGCCTAGGTCACATGACAGGCACAAATTCCATGTTGACTCCCAGTCTAGTAGTGTTCCTGATCATACTCCAAAGGACAGCAAAGGTGGGTCAATGGGGACAGCGATGGGGCATGCAGGGAGGGAAAGGTTGATCCTCGTGTTGATCCCACACATGGTGCCTCCCCATAGCAAATACTTAACAGTCCTCCCGGATAACCTAGTAAACATGTAGGGGGCGGATGGCCAGATGGATGACTGGACGGATGTATGGGCAAATGGACCAGCAGGAAGGTGACGCTTAGCTCTGTATTGTCTTGAATTCCTAGTACTGGCCAGCACGCTGGCTGCCAGCAGTCTCCTTCTTCCTGTTGGCTGAGTCATTGCACCCAGCTTGTCCCCAAAGCTGGAAATACAGAAGGAAGACACAGAGACACCGACAAAACCGAGGACCTCACCACCAGCCCCATTCTAAGAGAAGGAAACTGAGGCAGGGGAGAGTCCCGACCTCACTGCTTCCCCAGCAGCTGAGGGCCTCTCTAGCCCTGCCTGGTTTCCCTCACTACTGCAGGGGGAGTCTTAAGCCTCTTTTGCTGGGTTTCTGGAAACTGGGGGTAGGGTGGGGGTGGGGCCAGTCCCTACATCTGATTCCCGGAGGCCTTGTCAGTCATCCTGACTCTTCCACGCACCGCCTCCCTCCCGGGAAGCCCCGTGGCCTCTGCCCAATGAACCACCCCCACTCTCCCCACAGAGGCTCTTCCTCCTCTTTCATCCTTTCCTCTCAGCCTCTTTCGTCCTCTTCCAGGGTTGGGTAGCAGACACAGGAACCCAACTCTGTCTCCTGTGACCTTGGGGTCCTCCCCGACCTCTCTCTGTAGCCCAGCCTCCAGGAGTCCTTGGCCACAAACAGGAGCTGTCCTCTCTCTCTCTCTCTCTCTCTCTCTCTCTCTCTCTCTCTCTCTCTCCATCCCCCACCCCCACCCCCGCCCTGCCCTCTAGCCCCCTGTCTTTTTTTTCTCTCCACCTAGTCTCTTGTACTAGTGTACTCTCCCATAGGGAGACTCCCACCCACAGTCAGCTTCTCCCTCCTCCACCCTCCCTCCTCAGAGAATGCCAAGTCTGCAGCTTTCCAGCGACCTTGAACAGGCAGCAGCTTGGCGCTTGGCTGGGAGAGCCCGGGGAGGGGCCTCGGAGCTGAGCCCTGCAGGTTGGTTCTGGCTAGGTGTCGGGACTGCACTGCTATGTCCCCCTCTACCCTGTTTACCTGGCTTTATCTCCACCCGCTGGCCCTTGTCACCTCCCTTCTTGCTAGCTATCTTTGTGGCACACCCACTGTTAAAAGCCAGTTGCAGGGAGGCGGAGAATCTTGGCTTCTGCTTTTAGAAACCCTGGACCAGGCCTGGCACACTGTAGTTGCTCACAGCCAGGCTAGGAACCGGAAAAACACTCTGCTCTGGACAACACTATTCACTGAGTCGTCCCTGGGCGCTACCTCTATGTGCCTAACAGCGAGCTAGGACCCCATGGGAAGAGGGGGAAACCGAGGCACGTAGTAGCAGGCTTGCAGAGTCTAGACCTGAACCCACGGCGTTCTCGTCTTCCTCCTGTCACCGCCTCTCTTCAGCCTGGGGTGGCAGGTGCATGTCCGGCGCCCCCGGAGAAGCAAAGGGTCAACCAAACGCCCCCGCCCAGGCCTCAGGGCCATCCTCAACGCGGCCACCGCGAGCTCAGCCCGCGCCCACCGGGAGCTGGGGAGGGAGAGAAAAATGAGTTTTCCCGGCGCCCGGTGGCGGTGTCAATTGATCGCGCGCGGGCGGGGGCGCGCGGCGGGCTGGGGGCCTGGCTCGCAGCTGCCGGCGCGCAATTATCGGGAAAAAACCCGGGCGGCTGCGGCGCTGAAATTAGTTATCGATCCCTCGGCGGGGCCGCGCTCGTCGCTGACGGCTGCAGACCCCGGCCGGGCCCGGGGGGCGGGGCCTCCCGGCACTCCTCGGCATCCCCCTACTCCCGCTCACTCCGCGGTCCACTGGCGCTCAGTTGACCGCCCTGTCCTCCTCAGCAGGCCTGCCACTGCCGAGGGCTGGGCAGCTGGGCGCCTGGGAAAGTTCGAGCATCCTCCGAGCAGCAGGCTGCTCAGCTGTATACTGGGGCTGGGGGTCGTTCCTGAATCTTGATCCTGGGAGAAGACTCTGTCCTGCTGAGGCATCCTGCCAGGCGGCTGTGGGGACGTTTATACAATTTATTTTATAGTTTGCATTTATTTATGTAGTGTATGGGGGTGGCACATGTGTGTCCCAATGTGCATGTGGAGGTCAGAGGACAACTAGTGGGAGTGGGTTATCTCCTTCCACACATCAGGTCCTGGGGATAGAAGTGGCAAGCTCCTCTATCCGATGAGCCGTGTGACCTGTCCTGGATGTTTAAACATTTTATACAAAGCAACAAATTATTTCAATTAATTTATTTTTATTGTATGCATATGAGTACACTGTAGCTGTGTTCAGACACACCAGAAGGGGGCATCGGATCCCATTACAGAGGGTTGTGAGCCACCACGTGGTTGCTGGGAATTGAACTCAGAACTCTGGAAGAGCAGTCAGTGCTCTTAACCGCTGAGCCATTTCTCCAGCCCCAAAGCAACGATTCTTGCCAGAGGTTTCCGGAGTTGTGACATCCTGCCTTCAAGCTGAGGAAACCAAGTCAGCAAAGGCAGACAGACAGATGGATCAGATGGATATACAAGTGGACAGTGGCCTCAACACTCCGGAGCCTGGTCGGGACACAGGCTGGGGAGTGGCTGGGTTGGAGCGGCCTGGCTTCTCAGGGCAGAGCCTGGGCCAGTCAAGTCTGGGCCCCTTAGCCATGCTGAGCAGCGCCTCCAGCTTCAGACAGGAAGGAAGAGGGAGACAGCATCTTGCTCCCACCTCTGCTCTCAGCACCAGCTGAGGAGGGAGGCACCAGCCTGGAGGAAGGGACCTGAGTTCTAATTTTGACCCTGGAGTCCCAGGCTCTCTACCATTGCCCAGGCCTTCTGCACTTTTATGTAGAGGAGGGTGGGCCTGTGTCTCCTGTGGCTCTTTTTGGGGTACTGGGCTCATCTCCCAGCCATGGGTGCATGGGGGTGGGGGTAGGGTGGGGGTTGGTGGAATTAAAACAAATCTTTCTCTGTAGCCCAGGCTAGCCTGACTCTTGAGCCTCCTGCCTCTGCTTCCTGAATATGAGGATGCAGGTGTACACCAGCCTGCCAGCACCGCACATTTTCACGCAGCAGCTACTATGCACAAGCAGGAGCTGTTGGTCCTGGGCATCGTGGGTCCCCTGAGGACAGGACAGCCTGTGCTCTCCCTCCGGGCAAGATGAGGGTTAAAGCTGCTGCTGCTGCTACACTACTTACATCGCCATGGGGAGTTCGGGGGGCTGAAGGATAGCACCAGATTGGGGTCGGAGACCAGTCCCAAGGGAACACTGAGGCCAACTAGAATAGGAACGTAGAACCGTGTAGCTTAGAACCACTGGGAGAAAAGCCACTGTTAGGAATGGGCAAATGCTGCCCAGAAGCCAGCAGGAAGAACCATGGGCTAGGGCTCTGTCATGGCTAGGGTAACTCAGGGGGTATGGGAGGAGTCTGAACAGCAGGAAGGGCAACAAGGTTCAGCCCACCTCCTCTTTGGGTGTTTGTGTTGTTTTAGCCTATGGGCTTGGCTTGCAGGGAGCCTGAGTTGGGCGGCAGGTGGCCCCATGCGGTCTCCCTGAGCCTCAGTTTCTTATTCTGAGCTCAGCCCTGGGTTCGAGTCTTCCTCGACAAGCCCTAGGACCTGGGTGTAACTATATCAAATGAGCAGGCCTGGGCATACGGCTCAGCTGGTAGACTGCTCCCATGGTGTGGGAGATTCCCTGGGTCCCACCTCCAGGGCAACAGGAACTGGAGGGTGTTGTCTGTCTCCCAGCAGTTGGGAGGCAGAGAGGCAGGAGCATGGAGAATTTAAGGCCATCCTCATCTGCATAGCCAGCTCCCAGCCAGACAAGGCCAGAAGCAATCCTCCTCCAAAACAAAACCAACAATCAACCAAGTGGTTGCTACAGCACCACCATGAGGTTCGGTTGGGTTTGCCAGCCACTCTGAGTCCTGACTTGAGAAGGTAGTATGGCTTCCTCTTTCTTCTCTCCCGTATCTTTTTATTAGATGCTGGCCAGAGTCTTGGCACTGCCATTTCCCTGGTCCTTTCTCTTTTCCACTCTTTCTTTAAAGCCCCCATCCCCACTGTGTGGGTCCCTGAGGTGGCTGACCTCCATGCAGGCTCCGAAGGCAGGAGATTTCTCTCTCCTCCCTTGGCAGCTGCTGAGCTTGGCAGGCTGTCTTTCTTCCTTTGATTTTTGGAAACAGGGAATTCACTATGTAGATGAGGCTATCCTGGAGCTCACAGAGATCCACCTGCCTCTGCTTCCTGGTACTGAGATTAAAGATGCATGCCACTAAACCTGGCTAGGATGTTTCTTTTGAATGCTGATAAAATTGTCCAGGAGCTTCAAAACAAAGCAACACTGCTGTGGTATTACCTTGGGGATTTTACCCCACTTTAGACCATAGTTCCCAAATAAAAGACACAAAACCCTTTATTTTAGATTTATAATAAGCCTTAAAACACTAGAGCTGGGCAGATACCAAAATGGGTTGGGTCTCAGGGCAGGGCAGCTCTCCCCTGCCCTCCCAACTTCCCCACAATGGGGGCAGAGGGGGTTACAGAGCCAGTTGGTCCTCAGCATCTGAACTCCTTTGGGACAGGAGAGGTGTCAGTCACTCTGCTGGCCACAGCGACCCTGGCCTGCTGCCAAAGAGAAAGAAAGCTAGAGGGTGGGGGTGAGAGGAATGTGGGGTGAAGGGGGTTGCCCCTCTGGGACCTGGAAACCTGGAGAGTGTGAAGAAGTAGGGAGTGTGTGTCTGTCCTGGCCTGCTGGCAGGGTAGACTGCATGACAGGAAGCTGCTTCCCTGATTTGTGGAGACCGATGCTCCCTGGCTTAGGGCAGGCGGCAGGCGGTTTAGTTCCCAGTTGGGAGATTGTAGAATCCCACAGATGACTGCCTGGGGCAACCTTCTGTGGGGATGCAAGAGTTCTCAATATTCCACTCAGTGAATGTCTGTGCTGAGAAGCAGGGTGTTTCTCTGTGACTGGGGGGGCCAGGGCCTGTGCTCATGGGGCGCATTCAGAAGAGTGGGAACATGCATGCTCCAGTATGTATCAGAAGACATGTGTGAGTGACACATATGTTTCTGCAGCTGTAGTGGGTAAGTGCCTGTGTCTGTGACATGACAGTACCTGCTGTGGGCCTACAGGTATTTTCGCGTGTGTACGTGCATGTGTGTGTGTGTGCCGCCATTCCATGTCTGCAGTGCTGACTATAGGTTGGCACACCTGTGTGCATTTATGTCCACAGGCACGCGTGTGTCTCGTATGTGCCTGTGTGTACCCACTGATGCTTGGTTGTCAGGCTGCATTTACACGTGGGTGAATGTTTCTGTGTGGGGGACGGGCTTCACCATGGAAGTACAGAGATGGGTGGGTATGGAACACCTACATGCCTGTGTATCATTTGTGTGTGGAGCTTAGTCATCCCTGTGAACACTGTCATGGCTTGACATATATTCGTGACTAGTTCTGCACACATACGCGCACACACAGCTCCTCCAAGTGCTCAAGTATTTCAGGGTATGCTAGTGTCCATGTCTGCTTCCAAGTACTTTTCAAAATGCCCTGAGTATGGGGAGCACAGCACTCTCATGGGGAGCACATCTCACTCGTGAGGAGCATAGCACACTCATAGGTAGTAAAGCATACTCAGGGGGTGCATGGTATACTCATGGGGAGCACAGCACACTCATGAGGAGCATAGCACACTCATGGGGAGCACATCTCATGAGGTGCATAGCACACTCATGGGTAGTAAAGCATACTCAGGAGGTGCATGGTATACTCATGGGGAGCACAGCACACTCATGAGGAGCATAGCACACTCATGGGGAGCACAACAAACTCATGGGGACCACAACAAACTTATAGGGTGTACAGCACACTCAGGGGAAGCACAGCACTCACATGGGGGGCACAGCAAACTCGTGGGGAGCACAGCATAATCATAGGTAGCATAGCACACCCAGGGGGTGCATGGTATGCTCATGGGGAGCATAGCAAACTCATGAGGAGCATAGCACACTCATGGGGAGCACAGCACACTCATGGGGTACACAGAACACTCAGGGGAAGCACAGCACACCCATGGGGAGCACAGAAAACTCATGGGGGGAACAGCACACTTATAAGGAGCACAGCACACTCGTGGGGAGCACAGCACACTTATGAGGTACATAGCAATCCAGGGGGAGCACAACAAACTCATGGAGAACATAACAAATTCATGGGGAACATATCATACTCATGGGGAGCACAGCACACTCATAGGATGCACAACACGCCATGCAGGGGAAAGCGTTCTCCCAGAGTCTGCAGTACTCTGGAGGGCAGAGAGGACACCGCAGGGCTTTCCTGCCCACTGCTGGGAGGAGGATACTGAAGAGGAGAGTTGTGCCAGCAGTGTAGCCAGCTGCCCCTCACCCAGCTGGGGTTCAGGAAAATAGTTTCTCCTGCCTGCTCCTCGGGCATCCAGGGCTGGCAGGGGCAGCAGACAGCAGGTGGCTTGGAAGAGCAGACAGGCTTTCCAGGGCTCCTTGCCAACAGAGGTTCTTCTGGGCCTCTGAGCTTACAGGGACCAACGGCCGCTGCTGTGTCCATTGTGAGCCTCGTGTGCCTGCTTCTGGGCCTCTGCGTGGACCATCTAGCTCCTGTGGCTGTGGACCTGGCTTTTCTTAACGTTTTCCCTGTTCAGAGCTAGACAGGGGACAGAGTTAGACAGCTACATTCTACAGAGGCTTAGGACCACGTGCCCACCCTGGTGACTGAGATGGAGCCGAGGGTGCAGGATGCCAGCCAGCTTGGTTTCCGGCTCCCTGTCTCCCCCTTTCCCTCTCCATTCCTCCTGTCTCCCTCTCCATGGTTGTTACTGTCTGGATATTTCCATGCCACCCAGAGCAGCTCACTCCACTCCCTGTGAAGTTCCTCACCTCTGCGTCTCTGCCCGTCTCCCTATTCAGGGGTAGGCCACTGACCTCTGGACACACACTTCTTCATCCTCTGAAGACTTTGGGATCACTCAGCTGTCCCCACTCAGAGTGTCTGTCCTTCCTGGTCATCATGAAGACACCCTGAGCGGCCTACTAGTTTCCCTTCATGCAGTCCTCCCCAGCAACCTCCACCTCACCCTGCACCAGGATTCTCCTTGGTTGTGGCTTGTTCGGCTTGCCTCTGAGGAGTGACTGGCAGACTTCCTGCATTCTCTGTCTCCCGTCTACCTGTCCATCAGAAGGACCCTCTTCCAAACTTCTCTGTACCCCACTTCCCTCACCCCTCCCATTCTCCCTGACCAGCTCCATCCCCTGCTGTGCCTCTCTCCTCACTCCTACCCCCATTTCCCAGCATCCCTCAAGTTCTCTGTACATTGTCTGGGACAATCGCACCCTAGTGCATCATGGGAAAAACCCAAATCCACCTCCTGGACTCAGTGGTACCCATTTTCTTGATGTGTGTGCCTTGAGGCCATTTGTGATAGTCTTTTTTTCTTATTCTTCTTTTGTTTAGAGTATTATTCACTATGTAGTCCAGGGTGGCCTCAAACACAGAGATCTGCTTGCCTCTGCCTCCTGAGTGTCAGGATTAAAGACCTCACTGGACCATCAGTCTCCATTCTTAACTGGATTGGAAGGCACCTAGATTAGCAATTACACACATGTGAGAGTTGGAAAGGGAGGGAGGTCCACCCCTACTTTCAATGGCACCGTCCAGGAAGCTCAGGGCCAGGATGGGAGAAAAGAGACAGCCTGGGTACTGGCTCCCCTCTGTCTGCTTCCCGGCCACTGTGATGGGAGTGACTTTGCTCCAGCAGGTTCTCTACATGTGGAGCCAGAGGTGTCTGAAGTCAGGATCCGAAAGGGTCCTCCTTACTTTGAGTTTCCTTTGTCACAGCAAAAGTCACTGAGGTGCTTAACCTGAGCACGTCGTTCTCACCTGTTTTATCAGGAAAGATCTAGAAACACAGAATTGAGTGTAGTGCGTCCCTGTAGTCTCCACACTCATAAGGTAGAGGCATGAGGAGGATAAATTCCAGGCCAGCCTGGGATGCGTGTGCAGACCTATCTCCAAACGTTAATTGATCAGGGATGGTAGCCCACACCTTCAATCCCAGCACTCAGGAGGTAGGGGTGAGTGGATCTCTATGAGTTTGAGGCCAGCCTGGTCTACAGAGTGAGCTCTAGGACAGCCAGGGCTACACAGTGAGACCCTGTCCCAAAAATTTTTAATTAATTAAAAATAAACAACTAGGGCTGGTGAGATGGCTCAGTGGGTAAGAGCACCGGACTGCTCTTCCAAAGGTCCGGAGTTCAAATCCCAGCAACCACATGGTGGCTCANAACCATCNGTAACAAGATCTGACGCCCTCTTCTGGAGTGTCTGAAGACAGCCACAGTGTACTTACATATAATAAATAAANAAATTAAAAAAATAAAATAAAATAAACAACTAAAGCTGGGCGTGGTGACGCACGCCTTTAATCCCAGCACTTGGGAGGCAGAGGCAGAGACAGGTGGATTTCTGAGTTCTAGGCCAGCCTGGTCTACAGAGTGANCTCTAGGACAGCCAGGGCTACACAGTGAGACCCTGTCCCAAAAATTTTTAATTAATTAAAAATAAACAACTAGGGCTGGTGAGATGGCTCAGTGGGTAAGAGCACCNGACTGCTCTTCCNAAGGTCNNGAGTTCAAATCCCAGCAACCACATGGTGGCTCACAACCATCCGTAACAAGATCTGACACCCTCTTCTGGAGTGTCTGAAGACAGCTACAGTGTACTCACATATAATAAATAAATAAATCTTTTTTTTTTTTAAAAAAAAAAAGAGTGTATATTGTACTTACAAAACAAGCAGGTTCGGTTGCCACATGTCAGTTTCAGGGGATCTGATGCCCTCCTCTGGACTCCATGACACTCATATGCACTCATATGCACACACCACAATGCTCATACACACACACACACACACACACACACACACACACACAAGCCTGATAACCTAAATCTGACTCTCAGGATGCACGGAGCAGAAGGAGAGAACTGATCCCTGTACGTTGTCCTCTGACACAACACACACACAAACACGATAGATAGATAGATAGATAGATAGATAGATAGATAGATAGATAGATAGATAGATAGATAGATAAGTGTGTGTAATAAAAGATTTTTTTAAAAAGATAAATCTTTTGTATTGGGACAATAGAAAAAAAATGCTTTAAAACCAGCTCTTGAGAATTGACCAGACCCTGTCCATAATAAGCTGAAGGGTCTGAAGGAGTAAATTCATTTGAAAGAGTTTCTGTTGAGCCACAAGTCCTTCTTGGGTGCCCTTCCAGCATAAGGCCATCTGGGAAGTTGAGGTAGAATGTTGTGGTTTATAGAGTGTATTTGGGTGCTAAGTTTGTAGGGGTAAACTTGTGTTCATTTTGATGGTTTCTTGGCTGGATTGAGTGCTGAGATTAGAAAAGCATATCTTGGGACTGGAGAGATGGCTCAGTGGTTAAGAGCACTGACTGTTCTTCCAGAGGTCCTGAGTTCAATTCCCAGCAACCGCATGATGGCTCACAACTGTCTGTAATGGGATCCGATGCACTCTTCTAGTGTGTCTGAAGACAGCTACAGTGTACTCATATACATAAAATAAATAATTCTGAAAGAGAGAGAGAGAGAGAGAGAGAGAGAGAGAGAGAAAGAGAAAAAGAAAAACATATCTCTAAGTATGTCTGTGAGGGTCTTTCCAAAGAATATTAATTAAGGAGGCACACCTTCTCTGAATGTGGGTGTCCCCACAGGCTGGGCCCCAGATGGAATAATGGACTAAAAAGGGAGAAAGAATATAAGCGAATATAAGCCTTAGTGTATACATTCATTCTCTCTCTCTCTCTCTCTCTCTCTCTCTCTCTCTCTCTCTCTCTTTCTCTCTCTCTCTTGCTCTCTTCTCTCTCTCCCCTCTCTCCTCTCCCTTTCATAAAAGCCTCATCCAGGAATAAAAACAATAGCCTAACATATAAAATTATACAGTACACAGAAATGTGTGTATGTTTGCTTTAATCCCGGGTGTGGGATACGGGGCATCTTCAGATTGTCCACAGCAGCTGACTATGATTTGTCTCATGCTCTAGGAGGGACATGATTTTGCCAGCTGAGCATAGTCTACATTTGGAACTCTGGAGTCTCTTATAAATCCTAGAGCGAGGTGCTGGAGGTTGCAGGGTGGCTGGAGCTCCTCCTTCTGCTGCGGGTTCCTGCTGTTGCTGTTGCTATGGCTGGATTGCTGGATTGCTGGATTGATGGATTGCTGGATTGATGGATTGATGGATTGATGGATTGATGGATGGCTGGATGGCTGGATGGCTGGATTGATGGATTGATGGATTGATGGATTGATGGATTGATGGATTGCTAATGACGAAGATTGGACTTGCCCCCAGGAACTTGATGCCTCTGACCAGCAGCAAGTAGTCTGAAGAGATCTATATCCCTTTCCTCTCTGACTTTCTTACTTCTTACCTAGTGTCGGTGGTTGGAAGGGTGTGCGATGGAGAGGGGTGGTAGCAGTAAAGGAATCCAATAAAGAAGCCAGAGAACCTGCACACCTCCCAGAGGCTCAACCGCCCCAGCACTGGCTGGAGGCAGAGGGTAAGGGCAAGGCTGTGTTCCATAGAAAGACCTTCATGGGAGAGGCCAAGGGCACGTGGACTACCTTTCTGTCGCTGGGATAAGGCACCATGACCAAGGCAACTTATAGAAGGAAGGCTTTATTTGGGCTCACAGTTCCAAGGGGATAGAACTTCAGTGAGGCAGGACATCATGGCAGCAAGCATGAAACACGCCCCCGGTATTTTTATCCCACACACCATCAACTGCAAAACTTGAATTTAGGGCTTGAATTAGATGGCAAAGTGAGGAAGGGTACTTGCCGCCAAGACTGACACCCGAGTTCCTGAGCTCCTCCTCCAGGATGCACGTGATGGACGGACAGGACTGACTAGACCATTCCTTTTCTTTTTGGCCTTGCCCCTTTGGTTTTTTTCAAGACAGGGTTTCTCTGTGTAGCCTGGGCGGTTTTGGAAGTCACTTTGCAGACCAGTCTGGCCTCAGAGGTCTGCCTGCCTCTGCCTCCTGAGTATTGGAATTGAAGGTGTTTGCCACCATTGCCAGAGTTACCCCTTTTAAGAAAAATAGAAAAAATGGTCTTAAAAGGCTCTTCCCCATTCCCTAGGCTGCTCAGCCTCTGTGTGCCAGAGCTAAAACCTTCCAGAAGCCTCCCCAGCTTATTCTTTTCTTTCTAGGGCATTCTTTATTTCCCCTTTGCATATCTGTTTGTGCTCCATGCACAGACTTGAGCCTATGCCTTGTGTCCCACCACTGAGCTACATCTCTGACAGTATTATTATTATTGTTGCTTTATCCTGCTATTCACTATAGGTTGGCCTCAAAGTCAGACTCCTCCCGTCTCTCTGCTGGGATTATGGCTGTATGTAAACACAGTTATGACTGTCATTTTTTTTTTTTTACTATATGTCAGATACTGCAAATTTTGGAAATTGTGTCTATGTAACCCTTGACCGCGGTTCTGGAAGACAGTCCCCTGGAAACCGGCCTCCTTCGAGTCTTGTTTTGTGAGTTATCAGACAGGAGGTGCAGTGGCGCTCAGCTAGGACACCTCAGAAGCCACCCCTGCCCGGTGGCTAGAGATCAGCAGTTCTGTTGGCCGGCTGGTGTGAGGTGCTAGGCACAAGCTCCGGTGAGCACTGCGTTCCAACCCTCTCTCATGGTTCTTACTTTGGCCTTTTAAAAACAACTGCATCACTGAGCGGTGGTGGCGCGCGCCTTTAATCCCAGCACTCGGGAGGCAGAGGCAGGCGGATTTCTGAGTTCGAGGCCAGCCTGGTCTACAGAGTGAGTTCCAGGACAGCCAGGGCTACA
>NC_034592.1:18025695-18034259 GCF_900095145.1 Mus pahari | reverse complement strand
AGCCAGGGCTACACAGTGAAACCCTGTCTCAAAAAACAAACAAACAAAAAGATTGAATAAATTAATAATAATTAATTAAATGCGGTTTTAAAGAGGAGGATTTAAAAAAAGCAGCATAAAAGTCACTGCACAGGGCTTGGGATTTGGTTGGTGACACGCACTGCACAAAGGTGACAGTGAGCCTGCTGGCCAGGGTGACAGAGACACAAGGATCCCAGAGGTCGGCCAGCACCTAGCAGCTGGCTGAGGTTTGGTGAAGGAGTTCCTCATGAAGGGTGATTGATGAAGACACCTGACCTTGACCTCTGACCTCTATAACAAGTGGGCACAGACTTGCATGAGTATCCATGTGAATGCATGCACACACTCACACAACAGGCTGGCTCACATAGACACTAAACAAATAATTTAATTAATTAAAACAAAAAAAAACAAAAAACAATGCAACCCCACTACACCATGTATTTCTTTTTGGCCCAAAGTGAGGCATTGGCCTCTTGAATCTTCTAACCTTTCTCCCACCTCCCAAACATTCAGACCCTTTTACCTCTGGCTGGATGGCACCCAGGGCTCTGGCTCCAGCTCAGACTCGGGCTCTAGCCCACTCATTCAGCCCTTCCTTCTTGCCCTTCAGCAGAGCAAGCGAGCGGGCTACCAGCTTGCTCCCAGGGGCTGCCCCTCCTAGGCAGTCTGCATTCACACAGCTGGCCCCAGACTCCTCCATTCTTTTGCTTCTTCAGTGTCAGCAAGGAGGGTGAGGCCCAGCAGGAGAGGCCCAGGAGAGGAAGCCAGGACCAGGGATCAGGCCACCCACCCTCCTCCAGTACTGCCAGACACAGCCACTGCTCCAGCCCAGTTTTACATAACAAAGAGGCTAGTTACAGGGTCCTTGTATGTTCAACTGTCACACGCTTCAAGTGTACACCTGCCTATGACTGTTGAGAAACTGAGGCCCAGGAATAGGGTAACTGGGGGCAGGGTGCTCAAAGCTCAGAGCCCACTATTGGGCTAACCTGAAAACTGTCACATACTCCACCAGGAAAGCAACCTGTGGGATGACGCAGGGAACCCAAGGTCAGTCTGAGGTCAGACCCTGTCCAGCCGAATTACTCATTAACTCCACAAGCCAGGGCACTGAGTTAATGGCCTGTGGAAAGCTGGGGGGATTCTTCCTGGGAAGGCAGAAGAACCAGCAAGAGAGGAATCCTCTACACATGAAGGAGGGGCTGCTATTGATTCTCACACACAGGCGCGCGTGCACACACACACACGCGCACACACACACACACACACGCGCGCGCATGCACATGCACACACACGCGCGCACACACACACACGCGCACACGCACATACACGCACGCGCACACACGCGCGCACATGCACACACACACACGCACGTGCACACGTGTGTGCACACACATACACACACTCACACACATGCGTGCACACATGAACACGCACACACACGTGCGCACACACGCACACATGCACATGCCACTCTGTCAGGCAATGGGCAGGGTCCTTGAGGCCTGGTGGCCTGGCTGGAGGATTTAACAATGACCATCCAGAGCGCTCTGTCTGCAGCAGAGGGTGTATGGGTCTTGTTGGTGACTTGGCCTGGAGAGGTGGCAAAGACCTGCAGACCCTGCCCCAACTCGCTCAGCCCATTGCCCGTGGGGTTGGTGGCAGAAAGCCAGCCTCCATCCACATCAGGGACTGTCTCGAGTGTCACCGGCCTCCCTGAACCTTCGGTAGTCTGCTCTTGCACCATGTTTGCGAACATGGTTGTTCAGGAGGGGCCAAAGAGGCAAACCATGAAGTGTGGGCTAGGAGCTCAGGAAGGACTAAGAGAGCCAGGGAGCCGCTGGGGGCTTGTCCTGGCACCCATGTTGCTGAGGATGGGGCGGAGACAAAGAGAAAGGGTTGGGAGCAGGTGGGCAGGAGACTACAGAGTTATGACTGAATCCAGCAAGCCAGGGCTCGGTGAGACAGGGACTCCAAGGGGGGTGTAGGAATGAAGGAAGGGCTCCCTTGGAAAGTGGGCCAGGGCTTTTTTTGTTTGTTTGTTTGTTTGTTTGTTTTTTGGTTTTTGGTTTTTTGAGACAGGGTTTCTCTGTATAGCCCTGGCTACCCTAGAACTCAATCTGTAGACCAGGCTGGCCTCGAACTCAGAAATCCGCCTGCCTCTGCCTCCCAAGTGCTGGGATTAAAGGCGTGTGCCACCACGCCCAGCTGGGCAGGGCATTTTTAAAGGACCCTCTAGGGTTCAATTCCCTAACCTTGGAGCTGGGACAGGCCTGTGTGCGGGCCTCTCTCAGAATCAAGGACTCTGGGGAAAGCTCTTCAGCTGGAACCCTGCTTATAAGAAGCTACTGAAGAAAGCCCGAGCCCCCAATGCTTTCTACACGGTGTGGCGGGTGTGGGGGTGTGGCACCTTAGTTTCAGGGCCACGCCTTCCTCCCTCCACCTCAACTCCTGGGAACTGCTAGACAACATTAGACAAAGGAGGTTTTTACTGAAATGCAAACAAACTTTCACTGGCCAATCCAGCTCTTGGGGCTTGAGAATAGAATTCTACCCGGGGCATTCCTTCCCAGCCTCAGGCCTGACCTCACGGAGCAGTCTTAGCCATGGGGGTGATGGAGTTCCTGCCACTTCTCCAGTTTCTCCTTGCTGAATCTGACCCTTCCTAGTGAGCCAGGCTTAGAATCTCCCTCGGGTCTGAACCCTGAGAAAGCAGGGAGAGGGGACCTGAGTCTTTGGCTTCTCCCTCCCCACAGTCCTGGGGCCACAGAGGCCGCAGAATGGGGCAGTTGTAACCCCAGCCTGAGGACGAGGAGAAACTTGAGTGGTAGCCTAGGGCTGGGCGCTTCCAACAGAGCTGGGAGGAGGGGCTGTTTGTTCAACCCCGAGAGAGGGCGGAGCTGAGATTTCAAAGCCTTCACCATTTGTTAGCCTTCCGTGGGCCCAGGCTGCATTCCAGACCTGAGGGGGTCCTGCCCCTGAGAAACCCAGGAGACTCGAGTTACAGCCCAGCTGTGGAGCCCTAACCCCGCCGACGGGCTGGTTGCTGCTTCTGGCGCCGGTCCAGCTCCCACCCCCTACCGGACAACTGCCAATGCTTGCTTGGGCTCCTGGACGACAAGGAGACACACACCACTTTGCAGATAAGGCCACCTGGGATTCCCCTGACCCCCGGGGCCTGAACCTGCTGCTCCTGCTGTGCGTCTGATCGCCGCCTAGCCAAACCTGGTCAGGAATTTGCAGGAAGGGGGTGGGCTGGACTGACTTCTTTCCTGCACAGCCCAAACCATGCTTTCGTTTCTTTATTTACGTATTTACTTACTTTTTGAGACGGCATCTCATGTAGCCCAGGCTGGCCTCCAACTTGATCATTGTGAAGGTGACTGACAAGTGGCCAAGCAAACTTGTATGGGTGCATGTATACTTGGGGAACCCTGCTGGGCTAGGAGTACAGTCTCTCCAAACCCCAGGGGCTTCCTGCAGGAGGACTCTGGCCTGGAAACCAAGCTTACCCAGTATACACCAAGTGCAGTCCAAGGAGAGAGGGAACACAGGACATGCAGACCTCCTGGCAATGGCTGGCTAATGGTGCTGTGTTCTGGGTCAGAGAAGCAGGAACTCGGTGTAGTAGTGCTGAAATAAAGACATGATTAATGGACGCAAGACTGGATTCCATACTCAATTCCCAGCACCCACACAGTGGCTCACACCATCTGTAACTCCAATTCTAGGACCTCTGGCAATCTCTTCTGGTCTTCTCAGACACCAGCCACAGACCTGATACACAGACCAGAAAGTAAATAAATATTAATTACAAAACAAAAAACCAAGACTCTGGGTTCAAGTCCCAGCCCACAAGAGCCCTCTGAACTAGTAAGGGTTGAAACAGGACCAGCCTTGAACCTGCTCAACCTCCATCTCCTTCACAAATACAGTTCTCAATGAAGGGGACCACTGCCTTAGGCAATGGGAACTTAAGATTGGATGTCTGGTGACAGGGACACACCTAGGCCTCCCAGCTAAGAAGCAGGTTTGTGGGATCCAAGGTAAGGCTGCCCCTTCTAGGACATTCCCCAAAGGTCTCTCCCCCAAGCTGGCTTCTCTACCATTAGCTTTGCGATCATTAGCTTTGTTTGTTGGTTATTTTGGGACAGAAACTCATGGATCCTAGACTGCTTCAAACTTGCTACATAATGGAATGGAACGTAGTGTTTGTGTGTATGAGTGCAAGGCACTCACATGCCACAGGGTGTGTGGAGGTCAGAGGGAAACCTCAGGTGCGGGTCCTAGCCTTCCATCTCGCTTGGGGTGTGGTCTCTCTTGTCAATCACCTCTGCATACCCAAGGATGGCTAATGGAAAGCTTCTGCTGGGATTCCAGGCGTGTGTACTGCTGTGCCAGTTCTTATACAGGTTCTGAGACCCAGGCTCAGAGACTTATGCCTGTTCCCAAGCACTTTACCCTCCGAGCCTTCTTCTTAGCCCCCGACTTATTTTTTGAGACTGGGGAATTCATTGAACCTGGAGCCCAGTAGACAAGACTGACAAGCCAGTGAGCTCCGGGGAATCCTTCTCTCCCTGCCTTCTCAGCCCTGGAATTACAGATGTCGTGCCACCTGGATTTTCCATGACTGCTGGGTCCTTATGTGTCCCAGGCAAACACTTTTCTAACCAAGAGATGTCCCCTACACCTTGTGGCTTGTGGCTGCTGGGCATAAGGTGCATGGCACTATGTCCATTTTGTGCAAGGCTGGGGACAGAATCCGAGAATTCAAAGCAAGCCCTCTGCCAGGACTGCCCCAGATGCCCCACTGTGCTTGCTTTTTTTTTTTTTTTTTAGATTCCACCCTGACTGTGCAGCAGAATCCAGACAGTGTGAGTCAGGAGCCCTGTGTGCCTGGGTTCCCTCTGATCACTGCGTTTGTCTTGTGTCAGGCTTGGAGTTCTGGGGTGTGGCTGAGTCAGCCACATTTTTGGCACATTCAAGAGCTGTCAGGAGCAATGTGGTCATCTGGGGACTCTGAGTGGCCAGGGAAGGCTGGTTTGGTAGCTCATATCCTAGGAGTTGGCCAGTGCTACCATGGGGACTGCAGGCACTATAGAAGAGTGCTAATAACAGAAACGGGGGGCGGGGGACATAGCTTGTCCCTTCCTGACCTTTGATCATCTGCTAGCAAGACTTAATCTTTCTGCTAAATGCTTTTTATGTATATTTAATTTTTAGTTGTGTGTGTGTGTGTGTGTGTGTGCAGTACCTACAGAGGACAGAAGAGGGCACCAGATCTCCAGCGCTGGAGTTGCAGGCCATTGTGCTGGAGTCCCACTTAGGTGCTGGGAACAGAATTAGGGTTCTCAGCTGGTTCTTAACCACTGGGCAGTCTTTCCAGTGCCCTGCCAATTTCTTCTAACCAGAGAACATAAAGCATACAGAGTCCAGGAAGCCTGAATGTGAGGATTTATTGCTGTTTTAAAATGTGCTGGGATTAAGCAAGGTAGGCAAATGTTCTACCCCGGACCTACAGCCACAGTGTTCGGTTTTCTGAGATGTGCATGGTCTTGTTAAGTAGCTCACACTGGTCCTTCTGCTCCCGAATCCAGAGTGCTGGGATTACAGGTACTCATCATGCAGCATCTGGAGACTGATTTCCTCCAGAGCCACCCACCTGTGTACAAGAAGTGGGACATCTGATAAGCCTATGATGTGGGTGGCGTTCAGGGTCAGCCTGAGCAATTTAGGAAGATCTTGTCTGACTTTTTTTTTTTTTTTTTTTTTTTTTAAGAAAAGAGAGGTTAGACATAATAGCATACTCCTTTAAAATTCTGGCTCAAGCCAGGAGGTGGTAGCACACTGTTTTAATCCCGACCTGGGAGGCAGCAGCAGGCAGATGTCTGTGAGTTCCAGATCAGTCTGGTCTGCAGAGTGAGCTCTCTGACATGCAGGCTTATACGAAGAAACCGAAGAAACCGGGTCTCAAAGAAACAAACAAGCAAACATTTCAGCTTGGGAGGGAAAGGAACTTGAGGTCTGTCAGGCCAGCCAGGTCGGCACTGTGAGGCCTGCCTCAAAGAGAACAAAAGGCTTGGAATATGGCTGGGTTGGTAGGAGTGTTTGCTGAGCAGGGTGAAGGCCCTGGCTTCCACACCCCAGCACCTCATCAATGGGGTGCCCTGTCACACATTTGCAATCGAAACAGACACAAAGCCTTGAGCAATGAAACTGTGGCCCCTGGAGGCCACAGGGACCCTGCGATCCCATTGCAGCCAGGCTGTGGGGAACAGGTGGGAGGGTGGGGGTGGAGGACATTCTGGGCATCAGAACTGCTTCCTGGCAGAGAACAACCTGAGAAAAGTTAGTGCAGCGCAGCATCCCCAGAGAAGGGGAAATCCCTCCAAGCTGGATGACCCTGTTGTAGAAGCACACCAGGACTTCCAGAACGACCCCTCACCAGACCAGTCCTAAGGTAGTGGCCCAGTGATGGCTTCTGACTTGCGAAGCAGGCTCCACCGTCCCCTACCCCCTACCCTCCTGCATCTTTGTGCTCAATCCCTAAGGAGGTTGGGTGCCAGGGTCCTGACATCAGGGCCCAAGTTGTGGCTTTCCCCTCCTCCCCTCCCAAATCTTCTCTCAGCCAGGCTCCTGGACCCTCTGTTCCGGGCCCAGTATAACCCCTTGAGTGCGGGCAGAGTCTCCAGTGAGGTGTGGTGATGCGGTAGATCTAGCCCCACAGTCCCAGCTGGGACTCGATCTCTTTTCCCTTCCCTCCATCTCTGTCTCAGAGACTGTCTGTCTGTTTCTGAGCTGTTACCCCTGTCCTAGGTGGAACCCAGGCCCCAGGGCATAGAGCAGGGACTGCAGTGAGGAGATGGGAGCTAAATTCTCCATTGAGTTGAACTAGACTTTTCTGCTTCCTGACTTGACTGGTTGGTGATACTCGAACCCCAGTGTGCCCAGCTGAGAAACGAGGAAGAGAAGAGTGGTCAGAGCCGAAGGGGGCCAGGAGAATCACTAATTGCAGGTCAGCCTGCTCTGTGTTGGAGGAAGATCCTATCTGTGGATGTAGCTCGGTTGGTAGAGGGCTAGCCTGGCATACACACAGGCCTACTAAATTCAAGCCCCAGCATCACCTAAAACCAAACATAGCAGCTCTTACGTATAGTCCCAGCACTCAGGTCCAGGGGGCAGAGAATCAGGAATTTAGGGTCATCATCAGCTACATAGGGGACTTGGAGTAGGTTTGAGCTATACGACCCATTGCTTCAACAACAAAACAAAATAGGGCTGGCGAGGTGGCTCAGTGGCTAAGAGCACGAACTGGGGCTGGAGAGATGGCTCAGCGGTTAAGAGTGCCAACTGCTCTTCTGATGGTTGTGAGCCACCATGTGATTTCTGATCCTAGCAACCACATGGTGGCTCACAACCATCCGTAATGAGAGCTGATGTCTGAAGACAGCTACAGTGTATGTACATATAATAAATAAGTAAATCTTAAAAAAAAAAAAAAAAAGCACAAACTGATGATATTCCAGGGGACCTGAGTTCAAGTCCCAGCACCTGCCCTGGGTGGCTCCAGCCACCTGTAACCCCAACTCAGGGAAATGTAACACCCCTGGGCTCTGTGAGCTTGAGGTCAACCTGATCTATATAGCAGTGCCAGGCAAGCCAAGGCTACACAGCAAGACTTTGTCTCAAAAAAAAAAAAAAGCTTTTAAAAACAAAAAACCCGGGGGGGGGGCAGCTGGGAAGTGGTGAGGAGGTAGGTCTGGGAGAGACTGGCACTGTGGCATGTGCTTGGTGGGGGAAGTTTGGCTGAAAATGAAGTTGGCACTGACTTCTGGCTCCGTATGGCAAGCGCTTCAACCAGAATCAGATTCTGAGGGCAGGTAATGAGGCCGGCAGGGCTGGTTAGTGTCTGGACACTCCGAATTCGCTGTAGCCGCGCAGCCCGGCTTCCCTAAGGACACAGGATTCCATTAACACAAGGTCTAGACTGCAGGTCTCCTTTTGCTGCTGTGGGTTCCTGCGAGGCACCGCCCTCCAGGGCTGGCTGGAACTGAATGTTCCCACCCAGCAGAGCAGGAGGCACTCGCTGGAGAGCTGGCCTTTCGGCACCCAGGGGAGGAGGGCGCCTCCAGAGATGAGTCAGGCCCTCAAAGAGATCTGGGCCCCCCCACCCCGGCTCCCGGACCTCTCAAAAGGCCCAGCAGTGCCCAGGACTGACGGAGCAAGGGGTAGGGAACAGGGTGTTCTGACTCTGCGCTCGCCACACTTCCTCCCCGGGGTTTCGAGGTCTGGTCCAGAATCAGAGGACCTCTCACTGCCTCGCACAGGGGCTCCATCCTGCATCAGTTCAACATCGATAGCAACGGTGGCTCGGAGCCATTAGAGTGAGCCCTGAGCCTGTGGTCTTCCAGCAACCCCAGCCTGCAAGGCACACCCTCCCCACCCCACCCTCGTTGTGCCTTCTGAGCCATGTCCCAGGTCCTTTATTGAAAAAAATTACTTTTTTTTAAAAAAAGATGCATGCCTTTAATCCCAGCACT
>NC_034592.1:18021046-18025527 GCF_900095145.1 Mus pahari | reverse complement strand
TATATATATATAATATGAGTACATTGTTGCTGTCTTCAGACACATCAGAAGAGGGAACTAGATCCCATTACAGATGGTTGTGAGTCACCATGTGGTTGCTGGGAATTGAACTCAGTACCTCTGGAAGAGCAGTCAGTGCTCTTAACAGCTGAGCCACCTCTCCAAGCAGAAAAAATTACTTTAAAAATTCTTTGTTTTTTCATGACAGGGTTTCTCTGTGTAGCCCTGGCTGTCCTGGAACTCACTCTGTAGACCAGGCTGGCCTTCTGAGACCCACTCAGAGACCCACCTGCCTCTGCCTCCCCGGTGCTGGGATTAAAAGTGTGTGCCATCACGCCTGGCTAATTAACTTTATTATATGTAATTTATTGTGTGCATGTGTGTGTAGGTCACAGGACAATTTATGGGACTTGGTCGCTTTCCACCATGTGGGGCCCAGGCATCACTCAGGTCTTTACTGGCTGAGCCATGTCTCTGGCCCTAGTTCTCTTTAACTTTGTGGGGTTGGAGTTTGAATCTGTGACTCCCTACCACTGAGCTATACGTCCATCCTTCGTTATACTTTTTATTCCTGAGACAGGACCTCCCAAACTTACCTAGGCTAGCTTTGGTCCCCTCTACAGCCTAAATTGTTCAACTTTTGATCCCCCTGCCTCAGCATCCTAAGTAGCTGGAATTACGGGTGTGTCCCTATAGCCCAGGCTGTAAACCTTTTTCTAGACTTAAGAACTGAGGGTCACAGAGACAGAGCTCCCTGCCAGGTAACCTTTCCCCGGGGAAATGGGAGATTCCCCACCAGTCTTGAGGCTGTCAGGATCTGAAGTCTAGCCTGTGAACTCTCCAGCCAGTAGGGATATGTTGGGGGTGAGGGGCCACTCGGCTGCCAGACTGCCTCTCGGGAGGTGTTCACGTCTAAGTCTCCAAGAACTTTGTTCGTGAACCTTCTCAAAGTCTGGATGCCCAAAAATGGAACCCTTTGAAGGACACCCTAGCTGGTCGGAACCAGAGTGGTCTTCAAGCCCTTATAATTTAACTTTCCAGATGAAAATTGAGGCCAGAGAAGGTAAGGGGCAGATACCATAGGAACTGCTTCTGAATAGCCTCAGACTCCCAGACCCATGTCCTAGAGTGAGTTCCAGTGAGCTTTGGGGAGGCAGTGGAAGGGGACTGAGGAGACAGCAGTTTTTATTCAGGTTCAGGAGAGCACTCCCTCGCCCTGGGGGGAGAAGCAGAAGGCACCCTAAGTGACCCAGGTCACAGTCTGCTTGCTTTTCCTGGGTCTTCCAGGGTTCCCTGAACTGTCATGCCCCCCCTGACCTTGGGTTAGGGAAGGGTAGAGGGAAGTAGTGGGCTATGGGACCCTTGAGGTAGGAGCTTTTGTTGTCTTCCCAGATCAAGGGGGTTCCTTGAAAACTGAAGGAAAGAGACTGTCCCCCCTTCCTTCTGGTCCCCATCTTCCATGCAGAGAGAGGGAGAACAGGCCAAAGCCTTGGGGCATCCCCCTTTCAGTTTTGCAGCTTGAAAATGGGTGGTGTTCAGCTCCGTGACCTTCAATCCAGGCACTGTGTGCCCCCTGGGCTAGGACCTTCATGACCCTCATTCTTCACATAGCCATTATTTTGAGTGTGTGAGACCCCTGTCTGTGAAGACACCCTTTGTGAGCCACTAGGGTGCAGCAAAAGAAGGAAAGACCAATCCTAACACCACATGAAGTTTTGAGTTCCAAGGTCTAGATCATGAGATAGTTAACCCCCTTCCCTTCCCCTCCCTCTCTCTCTCTAGGGTGTGGTGGTTTGAATATGCTTGGCCCATGGAGTGGCACTACTAGGAGGTGTGGCCTTGTTGGAGGAAGAGTGTCATCGTGGGGGTGGACTTTAAGACCCTCCTCCTAGCCACACAGGAGCCAGTCTTCTGTCTGCCTTTGGATCAAGATGCCCACTTTCCAGTCCCACATCTGCTGGGCACTGCCATGCTCCCACCTTGATAATGGTCTGACCCTCTGAACCTGTAAGCCAGCCCCAATTAAATGTTGTCCTTTATAAGAGTTGCCTTGGTCATGGTGTCTCTTTATAGCAATGGAAATCCTAAACTAAGACAAGGTTTCTCTGTGAAATCCTGTCTGTCCTGGAACTAGCTATGTAGACCAGGCTAGCCTCAAATTCATAGAGATCTGCCTGCCCCTGCCTCTCGAGTACTGGGATTAGTGGTGTGAGCTACCACACTACCAGTTGTTAGCTTTTATTAACTTGACACAGCCTAGAATCGCATGGGAAGAGAATCTCAGTGAGAGATTGTTTTTGTTAGGTTGATCTATGAGCATGCCTGTGGCTGGAGTCAGGAGGATGAAGGGGGTTTTAAGTCAATTGATTGGACCTGCCCAGCCTACTGTGGGCAGCGCCATTCCCTCCTTACTAGTCCAGAACTGTGTAAAGGAGAAACCGAGCTGAGCACAAGTAAACATGCGGGGCATGCATTGATTCTCTCTGCTCTCGACTGAGGATGTGATGTGTCCAACTGCTTCAAGTTCCTGCTGCCCGTGACTCCCTGCAGTGACTGCCTGGAACTTGGAATTGTGCCTCAAAATAAACGCTTTGCCCTACAAGTTGCCTTGTGTTGAGGTATTTTGTCATAGCAACTGAAATGAAACTGGGGCATTCTGTGGCTGTTCTTCATGGAGTCTTTAGGCACATGGTTCCGGAAGACAGAAAAAGGGAAAATGAATGAGGAGAGAGGCAAGTCCCTGGAAGACTGTTCGCTCCCAGCAGCTCAGATCTGAGACCCTTCACACTGCCCGTTCCAGATGATTTTAAATACCACTGGGAATAGAATAACGGCCCAGGACCCATCAGTGCTTAGCCGAGCATCCCAAATGAGCTGGAAACGTTTGTGAATTAAGTCCCTATTTAATAATTACCATAGATTCCTGGGTGTGGTGGCGCACGCCTTTATCCCAGCACTTGGGAGGCAGAGGCAGCTGTATCTCTGAGTTTGAGGCCAGCCTGGTCTGCAGAGTGAGTTTCAGGACAGTTGGGGATACACAGAGAAACAATGTCTCAAGGGGGAAAAAAGTTACCATAGACTGAGCATGTTCAAGGCCTTCAGGGCGGTGGCTTAGCACCTGTGGGCTTATAGCCCTGCCCTTGAACTGAAATAGCTGAGGGCTTTAAGAAGACCCTGGCCTCTTCTCTGGCAAGGCCTGTGATGTCGCTGGGTTCTGTCTGCTGGAGGACATGGCTTCTGACAGTTCCAGATTAGCACCAGGCTGGCCTCAGGGGAACAGGGAAATGGGTGGTCCACGGGTCAGACTCTCTAGGGAGAATAATGGCTCTCCTTGGGAGTGCACTTCCTCCACAGCTCACTGGGGCTTGGGGAAGGCTCTTCATAACCCACTTTCTCTGCTCATCCTTAGGGGAGTGTCTCCTGCAGGGAGCCCTACCAGGCCCAGTTCAGGTGACATTGGATGGGGTGGACGTGGAGCAAACCCTGTGAATGTCCCCATGGGATGAAAGCCTTGTCCTCAGTCACTCCAACAGGTCAGTGAGGAGAGAAAGAACTAACACCATGGGCACCTTTGCAGGATAGGGTCTCTCTGCAGGACACTGTAGCCAAGGATTGATGGTGGCCACAGAAGTCTTTGGTTGCCTGGCCATGCCTCAGCAAGACAAAAAAACAAGTGGATGCACTGGTAGTCAAGAGGTCCTGGGGGCATTTGGGAGGAGGAAGAGAGGTGGGGCCACTTAGTGGAGCCTTTTTAAAAAATTCTGTCTTTATCTCTGTCTGCCAGTCAGTCTGTCTCTCTCTCTGTCTCTGTCTCTCTGTCTCTCTGTCTCTCTGTCTCTCTGTCTCTGTCTCTCTGACTCTCTGTCTCTGTCTCTCTCTCTTTCTCTCTCTCTCTCTGTGTGTGTGTGTGTGTGTGTGAGAGATCCAAGAATAGAACTCAGGCCATCATCCTTGCCACAAGCACCTTTCCCTACTGAGCCGAGTTGCCAGTCCTTCATCCACTTAGCATTAGATATTTGTGATCTTGTTAGTCATTGGCTTGTTTGGCCAGGTTGGCTGGGCTTTGGGCTTTCTTTCTTTCTTTCTTTCTTTCTTTCTTTCTTTCTTTCTTTCTTTCTTTCTTTCTTTCTTTCTTTGAGAACGTGCTTTTGGTTGTGTTCATTTCTTCCCACTCATCTTTCTGGTTGTTCAATTTTTTTCTACCACTTTATAGCTTTGCCTTGCATTTTAACTCTTGTTAGCACAAGCACTTAATGAACACTATATACTGCTGTGCGGATACTGGTTTTGTGCTGTCTTACATGTCTTCTTTTTTATTATTTCTTTTTTATTTTTCTGTAACATCAAATATGTCACAAACTCTGTTGGTGTCTTGTTAAACCTTTTTTGTTTTGTTTTGTTTTTCGAGACAAGGTTTCTCTGTATAGCCCTGGCTGTCCTGGAACTCACTCTGTAGACCAGGCTGGCCTCAAACTCAGAAA
>NC_034592.1:18018667-18020411 GCF_900095145.1 Mus pahari | reverse complement strand
CTCTCTCTCTCTCTCTCTCTCTCTCTCTCTCTCTCTCTCTCTCTTGTCTCTCCGGAGCCAAGGGTGTTGCCCTGGGGCCCCTGGTATCAGGGGCTGCCCCTTGTTCACCCCCGCCGTGTGGGGTCAGTGGCTTCACACAGCCAGATGCCCACTCGGGGCTGAGTGGAAAGCGTCCAGCAGTCCTCCCGTGTCCGCCTGCCCAGAGCACAGGAACTCTGGCGGGACGCGGGCTTTCTCCCTCCCCGCTCTTCCCCTGAAGCCCACAGCCCACAGTACCTTACCTGCTGAACCATCTTGGCCTTTTAATTTTCTATTCTTTTATTTATTTATTATTATTTTTACTGTTTGTTGGGGTCTTTGCTATTTCAAGACAGGGTTTCACTTTGCAGCCCTGGCTGTTCTGGACTTACTATGTAGACCAGGCTGGCCTTGAGATTCCAGAGATCGCCCTGCTTCTGCCTCCCGAGAGCTGGACCTTGAACTCAGAGAGAGTCTCCTGCCTCTGTTTCCTGAGTGCTGAGATTAAATGGTGTGTGCAGCACCATGTCAGGCCCCTTCATTTGTTTAGACAGAGTCCTCTGTAGCCCAAGCTGTCCTTGAACCTGCTATGTAGCTGGCACACCCAGCCATTGTGGGTATTGTCACAGAGGCTTAACAAATAACTTCCCCTCCTTGGTTCTGAGATGAGGCAAATAGCCAGCAGTATGGAGAGAAGCCAGCGAGCTCAGTGCCCTGGGGACAGAGGATGACAGCTGGTGGCCAGCTAGGGCTACACAGTGAGACCCTGCCTGAGAAACAGAAATATGGCAAGTTAGAGTGGGGGGGAAGGATGGATAGTGGGGGGAAGGAAGGATGGGGAAATACTGAGATACACAAACACAAATGTCATAATCAAAAGCATTACTAATGACAGTGGTGGCTGGAGGCAGCCTGACTGTTTATCAGTCGTTTGTTTGTTTGTTTGTCTGTGGCAGGGATTCTCTGTGTAGTCCTGGCTGTCCTGGAACTTGCTTTGTAAACCAGACTGAGATTAACCATGAGCACCACCCCATTGCCTGACTTATTCCTTAATCCTGAAGGTGTCCCTGGCAGCATGACCCCCCCTCCCCCTTACCCTGCCCCACCCTCCCTCCTCCACCCCCACCCTCTACGTTGCTGGAGGTTGTGGGTACAATGACCAGTGAGAGGGGAGGACGAGCCAAGCCCACAAAGAGAAAGGTTGAGTTCCAGGGGCTCCTTTAATTTCCTTCATATTTAACAACCTAGAGGAGAGGAAATGGGGCAGAGAGGTGGAAGTCATTCAGCTCCCCCAATCCAAACTAGGAAAGAAACATTATTACATGTCTCCAGCGCTGAGGGCTCGGTCATATTTTCTTTAGTGGAAAAAAAAAAAAAAAGTGAGTCAGGGAAGCCGGGCATGGTGGTACAGCCTTTAATCCAAGCACTCAGGAGGCAGAGGCAGGGGGAATCTCTATGAGCTCAAGGGCCAACCTGATCTACAGAATGAGTTTCGGGACAGCCAGGGCTACATTGTGAGACCCTGTCTCAAAGCACAAGAGAAATAAAGAAGAACAACAAAAAGAGCTAGGGGACTGGAGAGTTTAAATATATATATAAAGATACCACCCCACCCCATGGGGTAGTGACACACCTTTAAATTAATCTCAGTTCTTTGGAGGCAGAGGCTAGCCTGGTCTGGTCTGTAGTTCAAGGCCAGCCTGGTCTGCAGAGCAAGTTCTAGGAC
>NC_034592.1:18003726-18016752 GCF_900095145.1 Mus pahari | reverse complement strand
ACCATGTGGTTGCTGGGATTTGAACTCAGGACCTTTGTAAGAGCAGTCAGTGCTCTTAACCGCTGAGCCATCTCACCAGCCCCCTGCTTTATTCTCTTGAGACAGGATCTCTCAGTGAGTCTGGAGCTAGGCTGACTTACAGTCAGCTCCACTGAAGACGTGAGTTCAAGTTCAAGCTACTCCCATCAGGAGACTCACAGCCATCTGCATCTCTGTCTCTAGGGCATCTGGTACCTCTTCTGGATTTCATGGGCATCTGCACACACGTGTGCATGCGCACGTGCACACACATACACACACACAAATAAATAAATCTTCATAGTAGTAACATACACTGCACTCTAGGGGCTGGAGAGATGACTGGGGGCGGGACGGGGGTAAAGCTTGGGATGCCAGCAAGAGAACCTGACTTAGAATCCCAGCACCCATGGAGAAGCCGGACACCAGTGTGTTGTTGCTTCTTATGTCTTCAGCTGTTTTAACTCTGTCTATCTATGATCTATCCAACTGTCTATCTGTCTATCGTGTCTAACTTTGCAGCTCTAGGAATCCGATCCAGAGCATGCCAGGCAAGCTCCCACCACCGAGATCTACTCCCTACGCACCCATACCTCTTCTCTGGTCTCCAGCTCTTGGCTGCACCACCTGAGGTTCTTGGAGCAGTCTTTGGGTGGTTTTGAAGCTGGGTCCCAGGAATGGCCATCTTTGTTTTGCAATCTTCCCTTTGTGAGTTCACCCGTGGGGAGGAGGTATCTCTGGGAACCCTGAGTAAGGCCAAGGTTTTAGTCTTCTGAGTCTGTGCACTGTTTATACCCAGTGTCTAACGATCCTTTTGTGTGTTAAATTCTTCCTTTGGGCATCTCCAGGGCAGTGTGAGGAGTAGAGTCTAAATTTAAAATCTAAACCCCTGGGGGCCGAGACTCTCCAAACCTCCAGGGCAACCCTGTTTCTCCAGACCTCCACAGTGGCCCCTAAACTAAGGCTTCCTGGTGCCTGCTCTGACAGGGTGGCTCTGCAGGTCTGGCTCTGAGTGGGCGTCACTTGCCGCCTTTCTAGTCCCCACAGGGACTTGTAAACTCCAGTCCCCAAGCCAGCCCAGCCAACGGCTGGCCCAGGCCCTCCCCCGCTGCAGCGATACTGGCTCTGCATTCCTGCCTGGCTTTCAGCTTCTTTGTTGAAATCCCTAGGGAGCTCCCGTCCTTTCTCGCAAGCTCAGCCATGCATTTAAAAGGGTGTTTGTTATATTTTCCCCCGCTACCATTCCCAACCAGCACTTGTAGCGAAGGGGTTTTCTAAGCCATTGCCAGAGATGGAAGTCCTAGTTTTTTGGTTTTGTCATTGTTAAAAAAAAAAAAAAAAACAAAACCTCAGTATCTTTGTATCTCTGTATTTCCCAGCCCAGAAGACCCAGAGAAGCCCTGCATTTGGAGGAAGCAGAGCTGAACTTCTTGTTTTTAACCTACTTGGTAGTTTAGTCAGAGTCCTGGAGCAGCCCTGGCTCTGAGGACTTGCCTGGGACAGAGCCCTGGGCCACACTCATGCTGGGCATGGCCAGGGTACCAGTTGTAATATACCCCAGTGACAGCTACCATTTCTGTACCTACATCCGTGTCCTCTCTCTCTCCCTCCCCCTCCCCTTCCCCCTCTTCCTCTCCCTCTTTGAGACAAGGTCTCTCTGTGCTTTCCTGGCTGACCTGAAACATGCTGTGTAAAGGTTTGCCTGCCTCTGCCTCCCCAGTGTTAGGGTTAAAGGTGTAACATTTCTCTATGTGCGCCCAGGCCTCAGGGAGTGTGTGGAGGTCAGAGGACAATCTGTGGCTGTTGTTTCTGTTGAGGAGAACCACCCACATTCCAGAACCGGGTGCTCTCCCAGGTCATTTTCAGTGACTCAGTGCCAGTGGCCATACTGTCACCAGCTGCCAAATGTGACACATTTCCACTGTCCCACAGCATTTCTCCCTGTGTGCCTGTGCTGTAACCTTCATAAGGCCCTTGCTTTCATGACCTGCCCCTTGTCGTTGCCATTCAGAGGCAGCCTTTGTATATGCCCCCCAGTAAATCTCTCTAGTGAGGTCCGGTGCACGGTTTGATTTTTCCGAATTCCTTGGCCCTCTGATCGCCACAAAAACCCTTACATTGGTGCCTGGGACATGGATAGGGATCTCCTGGCCCCTGCCTTGAGCTGTGTGTGTATGTGTGTGTGTGTGTGTGTGTGTGTGTGTGTGTGTGTGTGTGCACTGTCCTGGACGCTATCTCTTTTCTGCAGTTCATCTGCAATAGAAGGACTTCGATAGCTCACCGATCGCTGGGCAACCCATCCACTTACGGCAATTGCTAAGTTTCCTCTTTGGTCCTACAAACGCTTGGTTCCCTGAATGCAAGGGAGAGACCATTGAGCATCTAGCATCCCTCTGGTATTTGTTCAGGCAGAAGCCCCCCCCAGCCATGGTCTCTAAGGATATGGTTCACCTTTTCTCTTGCGTAAGCTCTCACATTTAACTTGGTTTTCTCCTTTAGGCTTCACGTCAGATGCCACGTAAAAGCCCTGCCTCCCCAGATGCCAGTCCTGACCTCATGCGTGCAGTGAAGACCCAGGGACTCCATGGGCCTCCCTGTCCCCTCCTCAGTCCTGGCAATGCCCTAGACTTCAGACTTAGGCCCTTCCTCTCTTCCTCACCCATGGGAATTGCATCCTCCATACCTTCGGGCTCCCCTTGGGATTCCTCTTAGATAACCCCCAGCCTTTCCACCTAGCTCCCCACTTAAGGGCCTCTAGACTTACCCACCTTTGCAGTTGAATCTGGCCTCAATAGCCATTAGATAATCAATCAAAAGGGCTACCAATGGGCACCTAGATACTGATATTACTTGGGACCTTCACAACTCTTGCCAGCGCTCAGGGAAATGGAGAGAGGTTCCCCACGGCCAAGCTTTCTCTTATCCTCACTACAATTATCCCTTCTGTTCTCCCTGTTCCTCTGCTCAGCTCCTTCTCTTCCTCCAGCTCCTTCCATCCCCACTTCTTCCCCTCCAGCAACAGGCTGCTCTAACCAACCCACCCCACACCCACTTGCACCCCCCAGCAGCCTTCCACGGCCTGTGTGTCACTTAGCTATGGAGCCCTTCTACTGCTCCCTCCCAGCCTACTCTGCCTCGGTCCTCTTGGCAGTGGGTTGCCAGCATGGATGGTCAAGGTGCATGACCTCTTTCTATTACTCTCTCAAATAGAAAACAAAAACAAGCCGGGCATGGTGGCACACGCCTTTAATCCCAGTACTCGGGAGGCAGAGGAAGGCGGATTTCTGAGTTCGAGGCCAGCCTGGTCTACAAAGTGAGTTCCAGGACAGCCAGGGCTACACAGAGAAACCCTGTCTCGAAAAACAAACAAACAAACAAACAAAAAATCAGAAAACTGTAGTCTTATACCTCTAGTTCCTCTATTCTATTAAAGAATTCCAATATATTACTCAACTCTATAGTCTGACTTTCCACGACATATATATGATCCTAGTAACCTGCTTCCTAAAGTTTGGGAGCAGGCTAAAGCACATGCACACAAAATCCAATGAGCACACCTGGCCGGGGGTGAGGTGGTCCCCCACCAAGCAGCCGGCTGACAACATCTCTGACAGACAGACAGACCACCTGGGAGCCCCAGTGGAACCACAATCCTCCAGGTGGCATTACAGCTAGAGACCAATGTACAACTTGCCTCCTGGCCAGCCTCCATAAACCCTCTAGCCAGGAAACTAAGAGAGATACCAGGGAGTCATCCAGGATGAACATGAAAACTAAGCTCAGTCTTACACTATAGCAGTCTGGACCCCAAAACCCAGTGGGCAAACAACTCCTTATGACCTGTTTCTTTTCCCACATGTTCCCCCGGCATTAGGGTTAAGCTTAAGCACTTGGAGAGAGGGCCCTTAACCCCACAAGCAGAAGTCTTGGAGCTGACTTTTAGCTAGACCATGGGAAAGAAGAAAAGGCCCTTAAACAGAAATACCAAATGCTGGCCAAGGCCAATCAACCATTTTCGGCAACTACCTAAGCTCCCTTGCCTCCTAACATGACCATCGGTCAGGAGGGTGACAGGGCATGAGCCTGCCTTAAACCCTATAGGCCACCCAGCCACGTCCAAAATGCCATCAAGAGGGCTGTTGACTGTTCCTGTGTCCTTTGTGGGTTGGGGACATCAGACCCAGGTCACCCTCCAGCCGACCCCTCTTAGGGCTGACCATGGACGATGACTGAAAGAGCCCCGCTCCCTTGGTCTGATCATTGTCATCTCTGACAAGGCCCTTCAGGTAGTCATGACGCTATCGGGGTGACACATCTCCTTCCTCCTGGACACCAGGGCCACTTATTTGGTCCTGATGGGGTTTGGAGGACCCACCTCTCTTTTTATTTCCTGTAGCTGGGCCTTTGGCTACTTTGTGGCTTCTTCTTTTCTTCCCCCCTTTCAACTCCCTAACAGTGGATAAGAGAGGAGAAAGGATAAAGAGGGTGACCTCACCGTTAGACCACTTCCTGATGATTGGGAACGTCAAGCTCCTCGGGGCAAGTTTGATCTTTGTCATCAGGATACCTAATTTCTCCTTCTCTCTCTCTCCCTCTCCCTCTTCTTCTTCCTCCTCTTGTTCTTGTTTCTTTTTTTTTTTTTTTTGCAAAACTATTTAACCAGCAGCTACCAACCAACAATAATAACCCCACTTCTCAGGGCCCTAGCATTTATGTACCCTCTGAAAAGTTCCCAGAAACTATCGGCAGCTCGCAAAACCATGCCTCTGCTACAGCACAAGGAAAATCATAGTCAACTTCAGGGACATTCCGAAGCAGCCCAGTATCCCATACTTGGGATCAAAATGAAAACCTAATCTTATAATATTTCTGTATTTTTAAAGAAACAAAATTCTCACTACAATTTTCCTATTGTTGGGGCAGGGGGCAGCCTCACTGGCCATGCCAGACCTCACCACTGAATTGCATTTTTTTTTTTTTTTTTTTTTTTTTTTTTGGTTTTTCGAGACAGGGTTTCTCTGTATAGCCCTGGCTGTCCTGGAACTCACTCTGTAGACCAGGCTGGCCTCGAACTCAGAAAGAGTGCTGGCTAAATTGCATTTTGAATGTCCTTCTCAGTCATGCTTTCTTGGGTGGTGCTAACCTGACCTCTCGTCCCATTGTTGGGAAGGGATCTTCTAGTCAGAGTGGGAGCCTCTGTTTCCACTCACCTGACCCCAAGCTTACCAGCAGCCCCTCTCCTCCTTCTCCTAGCAACCCAACCTACTGGTTCCAAAATACCATTTCCTTTGCCAGCCTCCCAGGTGGACCCCTAAGTCTGGGACACCCCAAACCCCTCTGTTGCTAAACACCATTCACCCATCGTTACCAATTACAGGACCCTCCCTGGCACCTCACCCAAGATCAGTACACACTCTCAGTCCAGAGCCTCGAGGGACTTAAGTCTATGCTCCTACAAAAACCTACTTTACCCCATGTCTTCCCCTTCAGTACCTCTCTCCTCACAGTTAAGAAGCCTGGTTCAAGTTCTCCAGCCTGTCAGTTCTACAACGATCCCTCTCTACCCTGCTGTAGCTAACCCTTACACAAGCCTTTCCACTGTCCCCTCAGGAACCTCCCATTTCTCAGTCCTGGACCTTAAGGGCTCCTTCTTTACCCACAAAATATCTTTGCCTTCACCCAAACTGATCTTGACCCCCCATCTCTATCCAACTCACCTAGACTGTCCTACCTCAGGGGTTCTGGGAACTGACCTTGACCCCCCATCTCTATCTAACTCACCTAGACTGTCCTACCTCAGGGGTTCTGGGAACTGACCTTGACCCCCCATCTCTATCCAACTCACCTAGACTGTCCTACCTCAGGGTTCTGGGACAGCCCTGACCTCGAATCTGCTCTCTTTGTCTTTCCCCGAATCTAAACTTATACATTATGTAGATGATCTTCTCTGTGGTCCATGCCTACAAATTAGCAAACTGACGCCTCTGCTCTTCTAAACTTCTTCTCCAGCTGGGACTACAGAGTCTCAACCATCTAAGGTCCAACTGTTCACCCCTCAGCTCATCAACTTGGGACTAACCATTACCCCAACCCACAAAGCCATTACCTTGGATAGAAAACACCTAATCTGTCCCTTCTCCCTCTATGTAACAGAAAAAGTAGGAAACACCAACGGGGTCCTACATCTGAGGCCACCAATTGGGACCTTCCTTTTACCAAGAGCATCCATGTCAAAGAAACCAGACCTTACTACCCAGGGATAGGCAGCTCGCAACACACTTCAGTAACTGCTGAACTCCTTATGTATGAATCCAAAACCCTAACTAACTGTTGGGTCTCCTACCACTATCTTCTCCTCCCACAGCTTGCCAGCTCTTAATGTGCAAGGGCTTACAGACTCTACCTCCTTCCCAGGTTCTCTCTCCCCAGGTGGCACTAGTAGAAGAAGCCACACTTATTTTCAAACATGCCCATCCCTCAACATCTCAAATCTTCTTCCTCAACCGAACACAGGCTACTCCAGTCTTGTTCTTGATTTGAAAGCTTAGAGGAACCACTGCCCCATTCCTCGTACACACAAGAAGTCATATTGCCTCAGGCCAACTGTACCCAGTACACAGACAGGCACTTCTTTTTACATGCAGGGTGGGGAGGACAAAGAGCAGGCTATATCATACTGTCAGATATTGAGGTGGTTAAGGCACAGGCCTTCCCTGCCCATGCCACTAATCAGCAGGCTGAACTAATAGCTCTCACCCATGCCTTCTAATTGGCATAAGAACAATCCCTATGTGTCTATATAGACTCCAACTATGCCTTTCACATCCTCCTGTCCCACACTGTCATCTAGAAAGAGTGTAGGCTACTTACAACAAAAGGAGGATCAAAATCCAACAAAGACCAAATTATGGCCGTGCTAAGAACCTCTCATCTCCCCTCAGCTATAGGACTTGTCCACTGCTGGTCCCACCAGACTGAAGAAGTGGCCAGAGCTGAGGCCTTTAGAGGCCTGCACCTGTCTTAGCTACCACAGGGCATCCTTCATTACTACCCACATCCCTACTGTCACCCCCCCAACTTCCAACATTGCCACAAGTTCACAAACACCTACACTTATGGTGAGTTGCAGGACAACATAGGCTGCCATGTGAGAGCATGTCTCAATAGAATAAAATAAAGCCAAGCATTTAATGACAGAACTTAGGTAGGTGGGTCTCTATGAGTTCGAAGCTGGCCGCTTGGTGTACATAGTGAGTTCCAAAACAGCCGGGCGATGTGAGGTTCCCTGCCCCCCACACCCCCAAGTATATGTAGAAAGATTGAGAATGTCATATTTCAACTAATTCACTTGGTGGTGTCTGGGAGCAAGGTGTCAAGGGTTGGTCAGGTGACAACACACCAGAAGTTCCAAAAGGGGTCCAGCCCTGGCCTAGGCCAGGGAGGACTTGGAAATGCACTCACTGTCATCCTGTGTCACTGTGGTTGCTCTCCTGCACCCCCCTTGGGTGCAGTCCTGGGGAAAGCAGAGAGGGGGCTGTGATGGGGGAGCTTCCTGGAGCTAGAACTACAAACGCTCATGCCAAGGCCTCCAGGCCCCAGATGTGAGCTTCTGGCAGAGACCAGACCTGGCTGAACCCCATCACTGACTTGCTTGGCAAAGCATGCTGGCAAACCCAGGTTTACTCTGGGTCATTTGCATCTCATTTGCATCGATCTGCATATGTGGCGGCACAGCCTGGTCCCTTATGCATTTAAATTGCGAGTTATTTGTCTCTCTCTTTGAAAGCTCACATTTCCCCCCAGGGGGAATTGGCCCCATATCCCTTGGTCCCCCTTTTATCATAAAAATCTGTTGAGGTCACTCAGCAGAAGGGAAAGCCCTAGAACTGGGGTACAATGTTTGCTCTTTGGGTTTCCAGAACCACTTTTTATAAAACAGGCCTTATGGCCTGATTGGGCACATGCCCTTTGTGTTACAGATGGGGAGACTGAGGTCTCCCATGGCTTACCATGTTGGAAGCAGGATCCTGGTCAGGGGTCAAGCAAGGGTCAGGACTTTTAATTTCTTTTTTTGTGGTTGTTGCTGTGTTTTTTTGTTTGTTTGTTTTGTTTTGTTTTGTTTTGTTTTTAAGACAAGGTTTCTCTGTGTAGCCCTAGCTGTTCTGGAACTTGCTCTATAGAACAGGCTGGCCTTAAATTCACAGAGATCTACCTGTCTCTGCCTCCTGAGAGCCGATATTAAAAGCACGTACCTCCGCTGCCCAGCTAGGGCTTCTAACTTGAGGACCCAGAGAGGTTATCTCTTTCTGTGGCTTGATGGACAATGTACAGACCGGGACAGGATCTCACCGAAGGTCACATTGCTAGACTGGGTAGCTGTAATGGCTTTCAGAGCCCTATTTAAAGACCGTGGGTCCCCCAACATGATGCAGCTTTCGGCTGCTTGTGGGTAATCTATTCTAGACAGGAATATTCCCTATAAACACCAAGTATTTTGATCTTTTTCTTTATTTGAACCCCATTGAATGTGCATCACTATGTAGCCATGAAATGGGCAAGTGGCTTCCTCTTGCCCTGGGAGCACATTCTAGAAGGTGCAAATCCTTCCCTGACTTTAGCATTTGAATTTCCTCAGCTGTGTGCCTCACAGCTTCACCAGAGTTGGCTGGGGATTTCCTCAAAACAAGCATGGAGTCACATGACTGAATGGATGGCTTGATGCAGTTGAGAATTGCCATGGGAACAAGCCTCTGGACCGCTCTGTAGTCCAGATTTGGTTAACTGAAGTAGGAAGACTCACTCTAAGTGTGGGCATCACCACCTCATGGGCTGGCTTCCAGATAAAAAGACAGACTGCAGAGCACCAGCATCCATCGCTCTGTGCCTCCTAAGCATGGATGCCACGTGACCAGCTGCCTCACCCGCCTGCCTCCAGGATGGACCTCATACTGTGAGCCAGAATGAACCTCCTTTTCTTAGGTTGCTTCTGGTCCCTTATTGGTGCCAGCAATAAGAAGACTGACTCAGGAGCGCTGGGAGGGCCTCTGCTCACTGCAGGGAAGGGGGCTGCTCACAGTCGGGAGCCAGAACCTGTTCTCTCTGGCTGAGCTTTGGATAAACTATGTCCTCCCAAAGCTCCTGCGTGGGAGGCATGGTTTGCTACTGGTGGCACTATTTTGGGAGGTTCTGGAAACTTATGGAGGCAGAGCCTAGCTGAAGGATGTTAGTCAATGAAAACATGTTCCTGAGGACTGTCTCTCTGTGTGTCTCTGTGTTTCCTACCCATCAGGAGGTAAGCAGGCTCTTGCAAAAATTACTTCTCTCATTACCAACAAGAAGCAACCTGGGGAAAGAGGAACTCCTTCTGGATTAGTGCATGGGGGAGGGGGAGGGGCTTCTAGACTGTCACAGAGGAGGAGGAGGGAGGAAGAAGAAGAGGAGAGGGGAGAAGGGGGAGGAGGAGGAGGAGGAGGGGAGGAGGGGGAGGAGGAGGAGGAGGGGAGGAGGCATAGCTGTAGGCACATGAGGCAGTGAGTCACTGCATCCACTATCAGAAGGCAGAGAGAGATGGGTGCTGGTACTTGGCTCACTTTCTCTTTATTTCTTTTTATCAATCTGGGACCTCAGACTACGGGCTGCCCACACTTAGGATGGGTCTGGAAACGTCCTGGCAAATGCCCAGAAGTGTGTCTCTTCAGAGATCCTAAATCCAGTCAAGTACAGACCATCTCGGTGGAGTTCACAGCTCTGCCACTTGCTCCTGACCCTATGACAGCGGGACTTTCTCATACCCGATGGCAGTATCAACAATGACATAGAGTCTTTAATAAACTTTAAAGCGTAGGCCTTTGCTTGGGCAGTCTCCTTCCTGCCTACTCTGAATGTAACCTGCCTAACTCACCTATGACCCGCTACATGGCTAGCTCTATACCTTTCTCCACTCTTCTGCGGTCCGTCTTTTTCCTTCCTGGCCGATCTCTGAGTCTCTGGCTTCTGCTTCTTCTCCTATTCCTGACTCTGCCCAGAAGTTCTGCCCTCCACTCCCTGCTGGCCTACTGGCCGTCAGATTTTTAGTACAACCAATCAGAATGTCAGATACAATTCTAGGTTATCTTAGGCAAGTGAGAAAGGACTGGTAATTTGCAAAATAGAAAACTCAAAGATGAGCGATAGAAATGCCAATACTGGGGCTGGAGAGATGGCTCAGTGGTTAAGAGCACTGGCTGCTTTTCCAAAGGTCCTGAGTTCAATTCCCAGCAACCACATGGTGGCTCACAACCATTTGTAGTGAGATCTGATACCTTCAACAGTGTACTCATAAATGAAATAAATAAATCTTTAAAAAAAAAAAAAAGAAAGAAAAGAAATGGCAATACTGGAACCCTGCCAGTGTTCAGTGCTCTGCCAGTACAGAGAGACACCAGGCAGTGGTGGCCCATGCCTTTAATCCCAGCACTTGGGAGGCAGAGGCAGGCAGATTTCTGAGTTCGAGGCCAGCCTGGTCTACAGAGTGAGCTCCAGGACAGCCAGGGCTACACAGAGAAACCGTGTCTTAAACAAACAAACAAAAAACAAGAAAGAAAAGAAAAAAAAAAAAAAAGAAGCTAGAGAGACACACCTTTGCACAATAGGTTACTACAACGCACAATGACTTTGGTGCGCCAACAGACAGAATCAAAGCTGGAAACCTCTGAGTGGGTGAGCCAGAACAAATCTTTCCTCCCTCAGTTTGTCAGGCACTTCATCTAGGGAGAAGTCTGTCAAACTGCGTGCTACACTGAGCCCGGCAGGCTCAGGACAGTGACGGCCACGGCCATGGCCACGCTGGTGTCTGAGTCAAGGCTCAAACAGAAACCAAAAACATTGAACTCATGTTAACTCAGCAGATAGACAAATTTGCCGCCACGCTGCTGTGACTCCAGCTCCAGGGGACCGCGCTTTCTCCTCCGGCCTAATCAGGTGTTTGTGAGCAGGCGCTCGCACACGCGTGCACATCTACACATAAGTAAAAGTAATGAAACAATAAAGTATTGTGTATAAGTAAAAGTAATGAAACAATAAAGTATCGTGTTGTTGTTGTTGTTTTGGTTTTACGAGACAGAGTTTTTCTGTGTAGCTCTAGCTGTCCTGAACCAGGCTGTAGACCAGGCTGGCTTCGAACTCAGATATTCACCTGCCTCTGCCTCTGCCTCTAATCTGCTGGGTTTAAAGGCATGAGCCACCACACCTGGCCTTACAATAAAGTTTTGTGTTTTTTTTTTTTTTTTTTTTAAAGACCATTACAAAGGAAAGCAGCCAAGGGCAATCCAGAAGGACTTTAATCTCCCAGTGTCCCTGGAACCGAATACCACAGTCTGAGTGACAGCTGCACAGGAAGCCGGGTCTGCATCCAGACCACGGGCGGGCAGGTGAGCTCCTTCAGAGGCTCTGGGCAGACTGCTTGCACCCTGTCTCCTGGCTTCTCATGACAGATGCAGCTGTTGGCGTTGCTCCTCCTTTACCGTCTGTCCTTTCTCCATCTCCACCTCCTCCTACGAGGGCACAAGCTGAGGAGAGTCTCCCTCGCTTCAGGACAGAATGACCTGTCACATCCCCAGCTAGTGGGGTAAGGGTTAGGGGCTCAGCTCAATTTCAGAGAGAATGTAAAGTAAGGTGTGGGGGAGGGGTATGGACCTCTACATGTGCACCTTGGCACACATATACATGGACCTGTGTGTGTAGGCTCTGGGGACTCTCCCTCACACAGACTGTGGGCAATGGCACACACATATACACACACACACACACATTCACGCATGCATGCATGCGCACACGCACATGTGGAATAAATGTTTCTTTTAAAAGAGAGATCAGAATTTAAGGCAGGTCCAGTTGTCTGCAATGAAGCTTGTATATCAAAGGAAACAAAGTGTGACCCTAGGCTCCAGATGTCCCCAAACCAGCAATCTGAGCCTCAGAGGGGAAAAGAAGGGAACCAGGAAGAAAAACGATGTTTTAAGGAATTGGCAGAAAATATTACAAGTTTGACTGAAAAAATTTATCACTGGGGAGTTCAGTGAACCCCAAAGGATGAGTTAAAAAAAAAAATCACGTTAGATTCTTGTGACCAGATGGCAAGAAGAAAAGAGAGACAGCATTTGGATGTGTGGAGGGCACTCTTAGGACACATGAGGTTCTGGGGCCAAATTTCCATTTTTTTTTTTAATCTTTGTGTGTGTTGGGGGGTGTTGAGACAGGGTCTTTATAAATAGCCCTAACTGTCCTGTTAAAAACATGTTTTAAGGGCTTGAGAGATGTCTCAGTGGTTAAGAGCACTGGCTGCTCTTTCAGGGGATCTGAGTTCAATTCTGTTCCCAGCATCCACATGGTGACTCAAAACTGTGATTCCAGATCCGGGGGATCTGACACCCTCTTGTAGCTGCTCTGGGTAAAGCAAGCACACACATGGTGCACAGACACACATGATGCACACATGGTGCACAGACACACATGATGCACACATGGTGCACAGACATACATGCAGGCAAAACTCCTGTAAGCACACATTTAAAATAATAAGAATAAAAAGTAAATTAACTTAAATTTTGAAAGATTTATTTTATGTGTATAAATATTTTGCCAAATTATTGCCTGCAAGGCTACTGGAGACAAATTTAAAAGATAATCAAGGACTGGAGAGATGGCTCAGAGGTTAAGAGCACTGACTGCTCTTCCAGAGGTCTCGAGTTCAATTCCTAGCAACCACATGGTGGCTCACAACCATCTGTAATGGAGATCTGATGTCCTCTTCTGGTGTTTCTGAAGACAGCTACAGTGTACTTACATACATAAAAAGATAATTAAGGACAGATGAGGTGATGCACACCTTTAACCCTAGGCAGAGTAGGTTGAATCTCTGGGAATTCAAGATCAGCCAAGCCTACCTACCAAGTTCAGGTGTTTAGGCCAGTCTGAGCTATATAGAGAAACCGTGTGTGTGTGTGTGTGTGTGTGTGTGTGTGTGTGTGT
>NC_034592.1:17995553-18002976 GCF_900095145.1 Mus pahari | reverse complement strand
TGTGTGTGTGTGTGTGTGTGTGTGTGTATAAAATCAGGGACAGCTAAATAGACGGCAGATTTCATATGATAGCAATGAGAGCCGGAAGACAATGGAAGAACATCTCCAGTGCTGTAGGAAAGCACTGTCAGTTTGGTGGGTGTAATGATACCTTTCAGAATAGAGAAGTAAAATCCTGGAGGTGGCTCAGCAGATTAGGTCTGGGGCCTGCATGGTGAAAGGAGAGAGTGAGCTCCTCACTCTACACAAGCACCAGGGCGCATGTATACCACTCTGTGCATTGGCGGAAGTAGTAATTCTTAGTTGGACTCATAAATACATAGTGTGTGGGAAGCTAGAGAGATGGCTCTGCTGTTAAAAGCACTGGCTGCTTTATCAAAGGACCCTGCACCCAAAGGGCGACTTCCAGCTGTCTGTCTAGGGGATCTGATACCCTCACACAGACATCTGTGCAGGCAGAACACCAATGCACATAAAATAAAAATAATTATTGGGAAAAAACACATTATATTTATTATAATGTGTATTATAGTACAATCAATTTAAGCTTACCTCTGACTAGCTTACAAATACAGACTTGGTGAATTTATTTGGTTTTGACAATTACTGAGGGGTAACCCCTAATCTACTCTCCTCACTGCTGGCCTGGCTACCCCTCCAGTGGTGTACCCCAGACACTTGCTGTTTCTCGTGGCCACGGTTCCTCTCCCCTCACAGCGGCTTCCTCCTCCTCTCGGTTCCTCCTCTTTTCCCCTCCTTGCACCCCAACCTCCTCCCACCAGCTCGCTCCCGACCCACCCGCCTCTAACCCCTCCATCCCTCCAGTAATTGGCCGTAGCCAATTTTATTTAACCAATAGTTGTTTTTTGGTTTTGGTTTTGGTTATGGTTTTTTCGTTTTTCGAGACAAGGGTTTCTCTGTATAACCCTGGCTGTCTTGGAACTCACTCTGTAGACCAGGCTGGCCTTGAACTCAGAAATCTGTCTGCCTCTGCCTCCCAAGTGCTGGGATTAAAGGCGTGCGCCACCACTGCCCAGTTTAACCAATACTTTTAAACATGGAGGAAGGATTGCATAAAAGTTTGTGGCCGGGGGCTGGTGAAATGGCTCAGCAGGTAAGAGCACCGACTGCTCTTCCAAAGGTCCCGAGTTCAAATCCCAGCAACCATATGGTGGCTCACAACCATCCGTAACAAGATCTGATGCCCTCTTCTGGAGTGTCTGAAGTCAGCTACAGTGTACTTACATATAATAAATAAATAAATCTTTTTTTTTAAAAAAAAAAAGTTTGTGGCCACAGTTCCCAGCACGAGGTTGTAGAGTACTATTGTAAAGCTCCTATATGGTCAAGAAGCCATTGAAATTTTTGGGTCAGCTATGCTACTCTAAGAAGCATGAAAGAAGGCTGAATATGGCGCAGCAGTTAAGAGCATTAACTATCTTTACAGAGACCTGGGTTCAATTCCAGGACCCACATGGTGGCTCACAACCATCTGTAACTCCAGTTACAAAGGATCCTGTGCCCTCTTCTGACATCTGAGGGAGATGGGGCAGTGAGGTAATAGATAACAAGGTGGTGGGCTTAGACCACCCCATAGCAATGAGTACACTACACTATACATAAATGGACAAGGCGCTCCATTTAAAGGCAGAGATCATCAGAGTGGATTCAGAGGGAGCCACGTCAGAGCAACTGGGAGAGTTAAACAAACTCCAAGACAAGTCCTGGGTGACACTGGTTGTTTTCTAAAGGAACACTCTAAACTCAATCTAACACCAGTGTTGTTTTCCTTGATGCCTGTGGAAACACAATATCCAACCCAGAACTTAACACTCAGCCTACCATCTTTGTTAGGATCAGTGGCCGCCTGTGCCGAGCAGCTGTGTGGGTATCAGTCGTCTACTTTTCAGGAGTGGCAGAGCATGCCCAAGGCACATAGAGATGGATTCACAAGCCATCGTCCAGGTCTGCTGCTGAGGTCTTCTGAGGCTAGCTGTGGTGGGCGTGGCTCCTCACGCTGCCCAGTTTTCCTGCGCAGGTAATAAGCTTCTCCCTGGACTCTGTCCTCCTCAAGGCTCCAGGTTGCAAGTTACACATCTTGTCCTAGGAACACTCACGCCCTGTGGCCTGAAAGGCCAGTCCTTTCTCATCCTAGAAGTTTAGTTGCCTAGACCAGGCCAGAGCACTTAGGTTTTGACTGGCAGGTTGTGGGGTGGGAGGCTGTATTCTATAGGGGCTAGGCAGGGAGAGCTTGCAGTTAGTTTTCTGTCATCCTTGGGGAGGCCAAGGTTCTAAGTGACACTTGGGCTTGATGGTCTATGAGAACAGGATAAGGGCTCTGAGCTAATCTCCCACCTCTGTCCACCGTGGGACACTGAGGAGATGTCATCTTGGGAGCAGAGATTGCTGGCCCACCCTGATGCAGGATCATTGGACTACCGGGCCTAGAACCTCTACAGATAAGATAAACTCAACTAACTGTTAATGATGGAGATGAAGGTGACCCATTGCTGTAGCTCAAATGGAGACATCCTGCCAGGTCAGGAATCTGACACCGTTTCTGTGTTTGCTGACAATTGGGATATTCTATTGTAAAAAAAAATCTTTCATTTCAAAGGCACCCCACCTCCCACCCCAGGGATGGAGAGATGGCTCAGCGGGTTAAGAGCACTGACTGCTCTTCCAGAGATCCTGAGTTCAATTCCCAGCAACCACCTGGTGGCTCACAACCATCTGTAATGGGATCTGACGCCCTCTTCTGGTGTGTCTGAAGACAGTGACAGTGTATTCAAAGTCACTCCCCTCCCTGCCATTTTTCTGCAACTTATTTCTACAAATGGGTTGTAAGTTATTATCATTTGTGTCTGTGTCTGTGTGCACACAGGTGTATGCACAGGTGTGTGCACACCTGCATGTGGAGGCCACAGGAACGTAGGTGTCCTCCTGAGCAGTATACTGTTCATCTCTTTGGGGCAGGGTCCCTCCCTAGCTGAGACCACATCACTTAGGCTGCCTGGCTGCCAGTGAGAGTCCAGGATCCTCCTGCCTCTGCCTCCCCAGTGAGAGTCCTAGGATCTGCCTGCCCCTGCCTTTCCAGCACTGACTACAAATGTACACATCTGCAGCTGGCATTTCCATATGGGTCCTTGTCCTAGTTTGCTCTCTACTGCTGTGATAAATGCTGTCCTGACTATTTTTTGTGTCAACCTGACACAAACTAGAGTCATCTAAGAAGTGGGACCCTCAATTGAGCAAAGTCTCCACAAGATTGGGCTGTAGGTAACCTTGCCGGTAACCCTGTAGGGCACTTTCTTAATCAGTGATTTATGGGGAGACCCCAGGCTATTGTAGGTGGGGTCACCTCTGGGCTGAAGGTTCTGGGTTCTATAAGAAAGCAGTCTAAGCAAGCCGTGAGGATCCAACCGCTAAGCAGCACCTCTCCATAGCTTCTGCATCAGCGTCTGCTTCCTGGACCCCGCCTTGGCGTCCCTCTCTGGTCGGTGTGATTCAGGATAAGGAAGCCGATAAACCCTTTTCTCCCTGAGTTGGTTTTGGTCATGGTGTTTCATCACAGCAGCAGTGACCCTAAGACAAACACCATCATCCCCAAGCACCTCGGGGATGAAAAGGTTCACTTCTTCTTACGGTTTATAGCTCATCACCAAGGGAAGTCGGGGCAGGAACTCAAGGCAGAACCTGAGACAGGAACTCAAGTAGAAGCCACAAAGACTGGATGTCTCTCTGCAGTCCCAATCTGGTGCTGGAGTCCTGGAGATCTGCTGGTCTTGGTTGCAGCAACAGGATAGATGAGCTTGCCAGCCAGAGTGAACACACGAAGGCAAAAAGCAAAGCTTCCTCTTCCGTGTCCTTTTGTGTGACTGCCACCAGAAGGTGTGGCCTAGATTTAGGGTGATCTTCCTGTTTCAAACGACCAGATTGTGAAAACCCCTCTCAGGAGTGCCTAGTAGTTCGGGTTAGTTCATTCTAGACAAGTTGGCAGCCAAGATTAGTTAACCATCACTGTGTTTAGCAGCGGCTTGGCAAGGAGGTACCCGACCTTGGCTCTCTTTCTTTGTATAATCTCAGCCACATTTTAAAATATTTTTAATTCTTAAAAATTATGTGGTTATGTGTATCTGTGTGTGGGTATGTGCATGTGAACGCAGGTACCAGTAGAGACCAGAAAAGGGTGTTGAATCCCCGGGATCTGTAGATAAAGGCAGTTCTGAGCCACCCAACATAGATGCTGAAATCTAACTCAGGTCATCTTCGAGCAGCCAGGGCTCTTGACCACAGAGCAAAATCTCTTAGCCACACTTTAAATTCACGATGGATTCTTCCCTCCTAGAGCGTGAGTTCTGTGAAGAAGAGAACAGCCATGTTTTTCCCCTCACCCCTGCAACATTCCTACTCCAGAATCTAAGTTCTGGGCAGTGCACCATGAATGTTTGTTGAATGACTTACTGACTTCATCTTATATAGACCAGCACTGTATTGATTGGAAGATGGGGGTCGGGGGGAGGCCAGAGGTGGGCTAGACTCCTCCAGAGTTCGCTTTCTTTGAGACATGGACTCATTATGCGGCCCTGGCTTGAACACACTTTATAGACCAGGCTGACCTCAAATTCACAGAGATCTGCCTACCTCTGCCTCCTGAACAAACATTGGGATTCAAATCATGTACTACCATACCTGGCTTCTCCAGGGTTCTTTAGCCAAAGACTAGGGAGTGAAGCATCCTTGGCTGGCAACAAGCATGAAGATTCCAGGCAGAAATCAGCTTACTCACACTGATTTATTATTTATTTATTTATTGCTTCCAACCTGGGAACCAAGTAGGAGAGGGAACAGGGACCGTAAAAGCCACATGAAGATACAGGCATCAGTGTTCTTTCTTCTTATCCCTGCTTTCCTGAGCTTGGGGCCCCATTAGTGGGTCAGCTCCAGGCAGAAGATGACAAACAACCTTTATGGTCCCTCCAGGGCCTCGTCTGAACACCAGAGAGCTGGCATGGCACACGTATGTGCTTTAGTTGACACTTCCACTGTAGGCACAGTTAGTTGTAAGAAAAGATACAAAAGCCATGAGTGGATGGAGCCTCTGACCAGTCATCCTTGCACCTGGAAGGTGGAGGCAGGGGGATCAGAGGTTGAAGGTCCTCCTCACATGTTGGGTGAATTCAATGACAGCCTGGGCTCAAAACACAAAGACAAAGCAAAAACATAATACAGAGAGAGACTCGGGGGTGGGCCCCAGGGAGTGGGTATGGACAGCCCACTGACTGGCCTCAGGTCTCCTGTGTGACACACTGTGTTCTGTGTTATATCTACATGTCACATTTATCCATCGTTCATATGTATATGCATGGATGTGGAAGAGAAGAGAGCTTTGTGAGGCTGGCTCTCTCCTTCTAACTCGTTCACCTCAGGAATCCATCTCAGGCGGTCAGGCTTGACCACGAGCACCTTCATTTATTGGTTGCTCCATCTTGCTGGCTCCGATCTGTGCAATCTTCTGCTCTTTATCCCAGGCAAGGTCTAGAACCTTCCCACCACTCTACAGATCCTTCTTGCTCATCTTTATGGCTGTAACACTTCCCTAGTGCTCCATCACTCCTAGACAGCCAGAGGGTCCCTTGGTGACCCTGAACCTTCCCTCCAGTCTACAAACTCTGCGAAGCCCCTCAGACACACTGCGTTTCCAACCACTGCTGATGAGCCCGATAAGACCCACCCTAGTGCGTGGCCCATCCAATGCCAGGCCCGCCCAAGTGGCCATGGCCAGAGGATAACTTCAAGGAGACAAGAGTGCTGAATAGGGAGGTGGCAGAAGCAGCTGGTGTCAGGTGCCTCCGGTTCTCCATCCACTGGGATCTGTCTGGGACGGGGGTTTCCTCCATTCCTTCATCCTTCTCATCCTCAGTCTTGTCTATTTCCTCAGCAGAGAAGCGGTGAAGGGCGGGGCACTGACTGCCTGGAGCCCTGCCTGGTCAGTGAGAGTTAGTGTGGTTTCTGCGGAGGGTCTGCGTGGGAGCCCCGGGGTCGCCCTGGGTGAGTGGGGGAGGCTCACACCCCGCATCCATGAAGATGCAACGAGCCGACGTGCGAGGAGCAGTCAGAGAAGTGCCAGGCGCAGAGAGGCCGGGCGCGAGCGCCCGCGGCTCCATTTGGCAATGAATTATGTATGGCCTGCTGGCTGAGCGGGCTGGCGGGCTGCGGGCTGTGCTCTTCAGCAGGGGCGCGGCTCCCGGGGCTGCAGCGCTCTTTGTCTCTCCTGAAGGGACCCAGCCAAGCTTCCCAAGTGGTGGCTAGGCCCTCAGGATGCCCATTTCTCAGACCGGACAACCAAGAGCGAGAGCGCGGAGGGTCTCTGCGGCTACAGTGACAAACTGCAGCAGCGAGCGCTTCTGCAGCCGTCTCTCTGTCCCCTCAGGTTGACAAAGAACTTTGAACTCATCTGAAATTATGAGCCCTGCCTGGAGAGGCTGGGAAGGCATCCGAGGGAGAGTGAATAATGGGTTAAACAGTTCTCAGATGATGAGGTCAGGGTACAGAGGACACGGGCAGCCATAGCTTCCAAGGAGAGCCCTGCAGCAATCAGGAGTGTCATCTCTGGCCAGGTCAAAGAGGCCGAGAGTGCACCGTGCCTGGGGTAAAATTTCTCTAGGTCAGATTGTACACTGGTGGTGGCTAATGTGGTGGGAAGTGGCCCTCTCATCCTTCTCTCTCTCCTGCCCCTCCTTTCTTCCCTTCCTCCATACCCTTCCTATCCTCTAACGCAGGTCTAGAGGGTGAGAAGGCGCTCCTGGATGTTCCTGCCCATGTTGGCCACAGAGGAGGCACAGGGGATGCTGGACCTGGAGCTGCGGGGGAGGGGGGCGGGGAGGGCAGAAGAATGGAAGGGCAGGCAGCACCCCATACTCACCTAGAGCCCCCAACTCAGAGGGGTGAGACAGGGGTTGGGGGGTTGGCTGAAGAAAGAAAAGCCACAGCCTCTCCCGAGCCTCCTGGACTTCTAGCCTCCTGCTTGCTCCTCTGTTCTGCAGAGGCTCCGCTAAGCCTGTGTCTGGAACCTGGAGCCGGTGTCTGGAACCTGGAGGGACACAACCCACAGGAGGCCCGATGGTAGAGACCAGGAGCCTCTAACTTGCCGCAACCCACAGAGCTGCCCTGTCCAGCCAGCCAGTCAAACATGCATTCTTACAGTCACCATAGCCTTGTTGCAGGACACTCTTGCCACTCTGGGCTCAGCAGAGGAAGGAGCTGTGGGGGCCTCTCTGTCCAGAATGCTGCTTCTTCATCCTAAAGGAGGCCAGGTAGATTCAGACTCTCCAGGTAAGCCTTGGTTCCCAGAGGTTTCTTGTCCCTCACATGACAACACCCACGCCCTTGACTGGAGCTGTCCCACTTGGCAGTTTCCTCC
>NC_034592.1:17987131-17995336 GCF_900095145.1 Mus pahari | reverse complement strand
CTGCCTCCCAAGTGCTGGGATTAAAGGCGTGCACCACCACGCCCGGCTTTCAGGCCATTGTCTTAAGAGGTGTTTCACACTGGTCTTCTCAGTGTGGGTTGATGGGCTATATTGGAGACAGTCCAGAGGAGGAGGAAAGAAATGGCATCCTATCTGTAAATAACACACACAGACGCAGACACTCACACACACACACACACACACACACATATACATACAGACACACACACATATACAGACACACATGCACACTCACACACACATACAGACACACAGACATACACATGCACACACACACACATACATACAGACACATACACACACACACACACACACACACACACACACACACACACACACACCCTGAGAGTGGGCTTGCTAGGCCTTTCCGGCCTGAGGTTCTGTTACACACAACACACTGGCTCTTGTCGACAGACACATGGGATGGGGTAAAGCCAGGTGTCCGCCGGTACCCTTCAGCTGGGGCATTGCGCTCAGCCCTGGCGGGTAGGACAGTTTCAATGTTTCTATTTTGAGTCAACTTTTAATTTCACATGTTTTATTTTTGCAGGTGAGTTTATTTTTGAAGCAGGCTGACCTAGGACTTTTTGGTTTGCTTTGTTTTGAGCCAGGACCTCACTATGTAGCCCTGGATGGCCTGGAACTCCTTCTCTGTGTGCCTTTACCTCCCGAGGCAGGGATGCGCTGAGGTGGGGATGCCTGCCGGGTGTCGGTCATGCCAAGCTTGATCCGTGCTCCTTATGTACAGCGTTGGGGATGAATACCAGGTCTTGTGTGCTCTAGGTAAACCCTCTGCCACGGAGACAAACAACCCCCCAGCCCTTGCTTTCCTGTGATGCAATCTCACTAGGAAGCCTAGGCTGGCTTCAAACTCGCAGCTCTCTTGCCGGAGCTGTTTCACTCTGTTTATGAGTCATTACTGGGCTCCTGACGCCAGCGTCTGGGGTTTCAGATCTTGGCTTCTCTGCTTCTGTCTGCGTGACTTTGAGCAAGCTCCTCTCTGTTCCGTTTCCTGACCTATAAAATGGTAGCATTGGCTAACCAGGGGGTGGGGCGATGGCTCAGTTGTGCAGGCGATGAAAGGATGAAGATCTGAATTTGATTCCCAACACCCACTTAAAAGCCAGCCGCAGTGGTATCTACTACCCCGGGGCTGGGGAGGCAGACAGGCCGATCCCGGGAGCTCGCTGCCTAGCCTAGCTGAATTAGTGAGCTCTGGGTTGAATGAGAGGCCCTGTCTCAAACACACGCTAAGCGTGACAGAGAAACACTCTGACCTCTGTCTCTGGCTTTCACGGGCTTGCATCTGTGCCCACGGACCCTCCTGCATGCAAACCCCCACACGAACAGGTACGTACCACCCCCTCACTCACAAAAGACAAAATAAAAATAAAAACCAAATCTTAATCAGAGGCTCATTTGGATTTTTCCAGTTCCCTTCCGTCTCCCAGGGCCCTCTCCTAGAGAGGGTTAAGCACATTAAGATGCAAGCAGAGTCGGGCTCCACGCTCAGAGAGAGCAGGGCAGGGCTGAGCAGATCCTGGTTGTTCTTGTTACTGTCTGTGGCTCACCCTGAGTGCCTGCCCCAGCACCCTCTAGGAAACTCTGGGGAATTTTCCAGAGCTTCAGGGCTGAGCTGAGCACAGATCTCAGATCTCCTAATGTTTGTTTCTTGTTCCCCTTCCCCGGCCTCCTGAAAACGCCTAGCCCGTCAGCATGAAGTGGTCTGGGAAATGCTGTCTTCTTTAGCCGACTCCTGTGTCTTTTTGTTGGGCTTTAGGGTTGGAAAACTGATGAAGAACCTAGATCGAGTTTTAGAATTGAGCCCTGAGACTGCAGTAGCCCAGCCAGGGCAGCTTCCCCGGCCTATGCAGCACAGCCACCTCCTGCCTTATGCTTGGCTCTGGCTCCTTCAGAGGCCTCTGGCATTACCCAGTGTTTCGTGGACAGTATCTTGTTTCTGAACTTTAGGCCACAAAATAGAACAGACTGGGGTGCCTGTGGACCCAAGGGTGGGAGGACAGAGATGTACTCCCAATTGAATTAGGAGGCAGAAAGACTGGGGGGTGGGGGTGGGCATGGCATCCCCAGAGGGGCAGGGGTGTGGGAACCCTCCGAGGGTGCCGGGCAGGGGCTGTGGGCCAGGCCTGGGAGCCTCGGGGAGGCCGGCAGGCACAGAGAAGGAGGCCTCCTACCAGACACTGTCTAGACGCGGCAATTATTGTCAGCTCGGAACACCCAGGCTCTGCCTGTGCAGCTGAAAAGGAGCTTAACAAAGAGAGAGGGAGGAAGAAGAAAGAGGAGCAGAGCCGCTCTGAGCCTGCCTGCCCGCCTGCCGCCCGCGGCTCTTTCTCTGCTTGGGCTCCCCACCCCCCCTTTGTGTTCCACAGGCCCTGTTGAGGGGACAGCTCCTCACAGCTCAGAGATGTCTGGTGGGGACAGAGCAGGAGGTGCAGCTCTGGGGCCCTGGCCAACTCTTCTGAGCTTGGCTTCTCACAGTGGATGCTGGGAAGTCTGGGTCTTTTCCACCTTAGAGGGCTCTAGCCTACACCCTTGTCATACTGATGGAGAGCCTCGGGCCACGGATTGACAGCCTGACACCTACCCTCCTCTGCTTCCAAGGATCCAGGCACTTTGTAGATAGGGTTAGGGGTGGGGGCTCAGAGCACACAGTCAGCCATGGGGTGGCTTCAGGTCTGTCCTTTAGATCTGGGACTTATTCTTCTCACACCTGGGAGGAGGTAAGAGGGCGGGGCGGGGGCAGCATGGGGTTGATGGGAAGCTCCCACCCCACCCCCCAAGACAGGGTTTCTCTGTGTAGCCCTGGCTGTCTTGGAACTCACTCTGTAAACCAGGCTGATCTTGAACTCATAGAGACCCTCCTGTCTCTGCCTCTTGAGTGCTGGGATTAAAGGTGTGCGCCATCACTGCCTGGCAGGAAAACTGTTATTAGCCGTGGCAGGCCCATCGGAGCTGGAGGATGAGCACTTTGGATTCCATGTGTGTCCTAGAACCTTCCCCCTCCTCTCAGGTGCCGTTCCTGAGACCCCTTGGCAGTGTCGGTGGTGCTCAGAGTGTAGGGGTGGACCCTCAAGGCCCTGGGGTTTTGCGGCTACGAACAAGGCTCAGAATCAGCCGATGCTCAGACAGAGAAACTGAGACAGGCTGTCCCTTAACTCAGTGGCAAGCCACCAGCTGCTCCCCTTATCTCCCTGTTCCAGGGTTTCTGGGACTCTGTGCAGGGCTCTGCTCTTAGCCCGGTCTGTAGCTCTAACTCTACCCACTAGCTTAGGCTCATGGAAAGGACCTACTGTGTGCTCAGCTCTCCTCTCCTCTTGCCAGCAGTTGGGGTTGGGGGCCGGGTGGGGAGTGACTTGGTGGGTGAGCACCTTCTACATCCTGTGGAGGTAATGAGCAGTCCCAACCGACTTCTGGGGAAGGGCCTGAAGCTGGTCAGGGCTCCAGAGTGACTGAGTAGGGGTAGCTGGGTCCCTTTCAATCCTTCTCAAATAGAGACACGGCCCTCAGAGCAAGAAACGTGCATACCTGCCCTTACATCACACCTGAGGCCTCATGATCAGTCCCCAGGACCTTCCCAGGCTCCAAGCATCGGCCCTGCCTGGCAGAGGCTCAGCCCTGCTGGCCACACACTGTCCTGTCTGCCGTTTCTCACAGTACTCTATTATGGGAACAGAACCCTTCTCTCTCCCTCTGCACCCGCAAGTCTGTCATTACTATAACGAGCCTGATTCCTCTGCCTCTACTGCAGACCCACCGGGATCAGACAGTCCACTAGGATTCTAGCATATTCTGCCACGCCACTGCAGCTCCCTCAGCCCTTCCCGCTGTACTTTTCTTTCACCTGGTGCTCTGAGCCATCTCTACCAGACCCTCAAATATGCAAAGCAGCCAGCCTGCTCCTGTGAGTTGTCCCCTGCCTCCTGGACAGCACCAGCCCTCCCTGTCACATAGACGGTCCAGACAGCTTTCTGATTCCTCCCACACCCACACCAGTCTGGTCCTCCCCTAAGGGCAGAAACCAAGCTTGAGTTCAGCCCCCAGGTCCTAGCCCCTGGGAGCTTTGGAGACCAGTTCTTTCTGCTCCATAAAAGCCTGCCAAACCTCCCAGACGCAGGGACTGATAGCGCACTTGGATCCGAGGCCCGAAGACTGCCCGTCCTGCCTTCCCTGGCCTCGCATTGGTTGAGTTAGTCATCCCAGTAGATCTTTATGCACCCTTCTCTAGGACACTCCTGACCCCTGCTGAGATCACACACACACACACACACACACACACACACACACACACACACACACACACGGCCAGTCTGCCTAAGCCCCTGCTATTTCAGCCTGCTGCCTTCTTGGGGGCACCCAATACATTTTTAATGACTCGCCACACCCCGCCTGCGAGCCCCGTGGGCCAGCTATCTCTGGCTTGTCCTGCACTGTGAACCCAGCTCCTGCCTCTGAGGTACCTTCCCTTCCTGACACCACCTAGAGAGAGAAGTGACTTGCCCCCTGCCCCCCCCAAGTGAATCCCAAGCACCAAGACAACCTCTTTGTCCTCTTTCCCAGGGCCTCCATATAGACTCCCAGGAGTCACCATGAAGGCCAGAACAAGGCTGTGCCATTATGCTGCACACTGACCTGAGAACACTCCCAGGATAGAGCTGGCTGCCTTGTGCTCAGTTCCTCCCTCAAGCCCTCCCTCCATGCAACTAGGCCAGTCCACAAGGACAGGAGGATGGTGGGTCCAGCAGGGGTGGGTACCCCACATCTATTCCTCCTCCAGAATCTGGCCCAGAGCGCTCCTCAACCCTTGCCTTGCTGTGGGATATCTGAGCCTCTCCTCCCTCCCTGCCCTGCCTGTCCTTTCCCTCCAAATCCCTTCTCTCTCTCTCTCTCTCTCTCTCTCTCTCTCTCTCTCTCTCTCTCTCTCTCTCCTCTCTCCTCTCCTCTCTCTCTCTCTCTCTCTCCTCTCTCCTCTCTCCTCTGTCTCTCTCTCTGTCTCTCTCTCTCTCTCTCTCTCTCTCTCCCTCCCTCCCTCCTCTCTCCTCTGTCTCTCTCCTCTCTCTCCTTGTCCTCGCCTCTCCTCTTTTTCTCTCCTCTCCTCTCTTTTCCTCTCCTTCTTTGAGTCCTCCCTGGGCCTCCTTCCTTTCTTCTTCCTGGGTTAAAAATAATCAACTTTCTGGGAAGCGGCAGTTCCCGCTGAGCCGCCCTCCCCACACACGGGAGCCCCTGAGAATAGCTTTCTGCGGCTCTCCACTGAACCCCTCCCTCCCTTCCTCCCTCCTTCCCTCCGCCCCCTCCCCGCCGGCTGACTAATAAGCCGGGCAGCCGGCTCTGCCAGCTCGCTGCAAGGGCGTTAACCGCTTCGTGCCCGGCGGCGTGCAGCACACAGCGGGAACAGAAGGGTTGCAGGGCACCAGGCCACACGGAGCCGGAGCTCTGGGCCCGTAGTAGACGCTTAACTAACCCAGCTCTGCTAAGTAGAGTGGTTTGGTGAACTTTGTCATCTAACTACCGCTGCGAGCCTGCTGCTGCCGTTGCTGTGGCTAGTTCCTAGCTTAGGAGGAAGGGGTCAGTAGGATCAGTCAGGAGAGGAACCCAAGGATGGGTCGGGGCCACGTGAAGGGCGTGACTGGCCTAGTGACTCCTTGGCCCCGAATTCTGGGAACCATCGGAACAGGGCAGAGGTCAAAGGCAAGGCAAGGCTGCCTGCTGCTCTGGGATCCCCCACTGGGAGGGACTTTGACAATTAAGAAATTACATCTAGGGAAACTGAGGTCCAAGGGGTGTGACTCAGGCTAGGATGCATCTGAACATCTACAGCAGTGCGTGAGGCTCAGTGCTGCAGGGGGCTGGTGATCCCAGTCCCTCAAGGTTGGAAGAAGAGCCGGGATATCAAGGTCAAAGGTGAGGGGTTGCTAAGGAGAGCAGAAAGTCAGAAGGAGCAGAGGGGTCCACTCAAGCCCCACCCACTCCACGCGTCCTGGCATTACCTCATCACCAAGCATGCCCATTGGCTGGCTCTCCTGGAGGCCGGCCCAATGCGGCGGAGCGCATTAACCCTTTCCTCCCAGCAAGCTGCGCTCTGCCCACACCACCCACCTCTGTGGCCCCCACGTAGTCTGCAGAGCCTGAGAGTTGAGAGGACCCGGGATAGGTGAAGGAGGTGCAGTCCTACGGCCGCGTAGTCCCGTGGGTGCTGTGTAACTGGGACATCCCTGTCCTGTTCCGGGCTGTGTGACCTTGGGCAGACTGCTGCACCTCGCTGAGCCTTGGCTTGTTTTTCTCAGCTGTAAAAAGAAGTGAATGATGTAACTCACGCCCTTCCTAATCCCTGCCATGTGCTTGACAAATGCGGGGCACACGTGGGCTCTGCATCCCACAGTGCGCCTGAGTGAGCGCAAGTGGTACCATTGGGAAGATGGGGTTTCGGGAGAGCAAGCTGCTCAAGGTTATACCGCCATCTCAGGGCTGCCTTTCTTACAGGCTTCTGCTCTGCAGGGAGGTGCTGCTTCTTGCAGGAGAGGTGGAACTGTACCCAGCTGCTCAGACCCCAGAAAACCCCCTGTAGTTGACCAGTGACAGAGGAGAGCCTTGTAGTCTCCAGGAATCTAAGCTGGGACTGAACCCCCACTGGCAGAGGACCCCTAGGGCAAGCACAAAGAGAGGAGTACTGGGAAGGACCGAAGCCTGGCCAAGGGTCAGTCAGCTACTGGCCCAGAAGGCTGCTTCTCTGGACTTTGGAAATATGCAGAGACCCATAGGCCTGCCTGAGTGTTTACACGTTATAAATCAGGCTAGCAAGCAGCTAAATCAAATCCCTTCCCTCCATCCTGACAAATCCACCTTCCTTAGGAAAGATGCAGGCCTCCAAGGCTGGGTTTGTATTTCTAGCTCCTGGATTTCTCTGGTGCTCAGAAGGGAACACCCCATGGCTAGCTTCCTCCCAGGCTCTATCTGTACCACCTCTCATTGTCCTCCGAGGGCTGTGCATACTCAGAACCGAGTGGGCACTGCAGTCTGAGAGTCAGCTGGGGCCACGCCCCTACAGACAGCCATCTGCTGGTCACCTGAGCACTGAGAGTGCCCATGAGGCAGTGTAGACAGCCCTCAGGGCCTCTGAGCCCCGAGCTCCGGGGCTCCGACCACGACCACGCTGGTCTCTGAACCACCAGTCTTAAGTGGAGAGGTCCTGTCAAATGCCCTGGGCTGCAAGTGCAGTTGGGGTGGTCTTCCCTGGAGCCAGGGGCTGCTTTCTTGGAATTTGCTTCTGGCCACACCCACCCTAGCTAGATAGCCACCCCTACGCCATTGCAGACTCTTCTCAAAGTTCCCGTTCCCACTGCCTTGGCCTGTGCTGTGCTCACCTACCCCTCTCTGCCCCCTCCCAGAGCTCCTCTCCCACACTCCCTGCCCATCTGGTTTCCCTCCCTAAAGTCAGCCATGTAAATCTTCCTGGAACTCAGGCCAGGCTGATGCTTTCCTCGGCAACAGAGCTGGCTTCCATGTTGAGGTCCCTGCCACAGCGTGCCCCACTGATGGCCAGCGTCCCCTGGATGCCACCTTTTTGTCTCATCCCCCTATGGCTCTGGGCTCCAGCCATTGGCCCCCGCTTTGATTAGGTAGGGCGCGTTCTGTTCCCTTCTGCGCTGGGTCTCTGCACTCTTCACTTGCTTGGCTTGGAGTCCTGTTTTCTGCCCCTCACCTCCTGGGGGTGGGGGCGTCCCTGATCCCCACCCCCACCCCCAGCCCAGCAGAAATCACACAGCGGGAGCTGATTATCTGCGGAGCATCCGGTGGCCAGCTAGCTTCCCCCCTGGCCAGTGTGCAGCAGGAAAGCTGCCTGGCAGCCAAGCTTGCAGCTGCTCCTCTGGGTCTCAGCAGAATGCCCGGCATCATGGAGGACCACTGGGCGCTGGAGGGGATCCCTGGATCTCGGCAGGCCCCTGGGCTCTCTAGTCTTCATCAGCACTGCCTCCGCACAACCCCCTTTGTAAAGGGACCTCATGTTCCCATTCTCCAGGACAAGGACACTATGCACAAAGGTTCTTTGACACAAAAGGCGAGCCGCAGACCCAGATCAGAACCCAGGTAGTTCATCTCCCTCCTTCTAGCTACATACCGAGGGGCAATATCTTTTTATATATATATATATATATATATATATATATA
>NC_034592.1:17972596-17986990 GCF_900095145.1 Mus pahari | reverse complement strand
TGAGCCACCATGTGGTTGCTGGGATTTGAACTCCAGACCTTCAGAAGAGCAGTTGGGTGCTCTTACCCACTGAGCCATCTCACCAGCCCGAGGGGCAATATCTTGCTGTGGGTCTTTGGGCAAACGTCTCAACCTCTCTGAGCAGAAGCTTTGCTTTGTACAGAATAGGACTGGCCAAAGGGGTAATTCCTTGAGATAATTCCCAGTTAACATGGGACTGGGGCTGGGGCTGCTGTGTTTTGTGACCTTCAGACAGTTCCTCTGATGGCCTGACCTGCAGCTAGCACCTACCTCCAATCATTCTCCCAGGCTTCTCTATGAAGTGCACCCTGCTTCACTGCCAAGGAGACAAGGCAGGGAAGCCTGGTAGCTAGAACTCCAGCTTCAATGTGGGCCAAGTGCAGATCCTTCCACCTCCTTAGAATAGCAGTGTGGCTTCAAAGGGTCACTGTCTACCAGGCTCTTCATCTGTCGTGACTCATTGAGTTCTGGGTGCTTCCTGGGCTGTGAGGACGACTCCAGCACTTGCCTGTCATGTCAGAATGGACACAATGGCTTTGGTCCACCTGCCTGTGTTCTCAGCTTCTCAGTCAAATTAACCACGTGGTTGAAGAACGTCATCTCCACTCAGACAAGTTTCCCAAATCCAACTGAGAGGCTGGACCTGAGTACCTGGTCAGACCACCAAACTGTCCTGCCTTTCTGTCTCAGGTCTAGCCTGAGCTGCTATCACTCTGCCACAGGTCTAGCCTGAGCTGTTATCATTCTGTCTCAGGTCTAACCTGAGCTGCTGTCACTCTGTCTCAGGTCTAGCCTGAGCTGCTGTCACTCTATCTCAGGTCTAGCCTGAGCTGCTGTCACTCTGTCACAGATCTAGCCTGAGCTGCTGGCACTCTGTCTCAGGTCTAGCCTGAGCTGCTGTCACTCTGTCTCAGGTCTAGCCTGAGCTGCTGTCACTCTGTCTCAGGTCTAACCTGAGCTGCTGTCACTCTGTCTCAGGTCTAGCCTGAGCTGCTATCACTCTGTCTCAGGTCTAGCCTGAGCTGCTATCATTCTGTTACAGGTCTAGCCTGAGCTGCTATCACTCTGTCACAAGTCCTGCCTGTGTTGGTGTTGGCCTACCAAATCCAGGACTTGCCTTGGCTATCAGGTCCTGGGGTTCAGAGATACAAAGCTAAAGGTTTGGGGGGGCCGAGGCTAATTATCCTGGGGTGGGGTGGGTAGGAATTGGAACAGGGTTCTTGGTTTCCCATGCCACAAGATTTATATTTGTCACCTAAAGGTTCTCTCAACAACACTAGGATATCACTCAGGTCCTCAGCAGGGCATGGGACTTGTCTGAGCGCACAAGAAGGAGGGGAAATCCCAAGTTCACTGTGTTTTTAAACACATTTGTGTGCGCACACGTGTGCACACAAATTAGGGAATGGAACTGATAAAGAAAATGTCAAGATTCTCCCAGGTCCATACCTAACACACTCAAGGGATTCTTACTCCCCAAATCTTTCTTTTTTTTTTTTTTTTGTTTTCATATTTTGAGTCAGAATCTCGTGTAGCTCAGGCTAGCTTTAAGCTTGCTATGCAGCCAAGGATGACCTTGGATTCCTGGTCCTTCTGCCTCCATATCCTGAGAGCTGGAACTGCAGACCTAGGCCAGCATGCCTGGTGTGGTGCAGTGCCGTGGACAGAACCCAGGACCTTGTACGTGCTGGGCACGTGCTCGTGGACCCACCATCCCTCGCTCCCAGACACAGCCATTAATGAGCATGAGGGCTCCTGGGTCACATCCCAGCAGCCTTCTCCTCACACTGTCTTCATTCCCTTGTTTCCTGTCTCTCTTGACTCTGGGTACACTGAGGGTAACTGGATCCTTGCTGCAGACCCCCCACACGTGGTTCAGATCTTAGGGAGGGAGGGGTGATGCAGACCTTCCCAAAAGCCAGGCCCACTCTTCTAAGGTCTTGGTGTCTCCCATCTCTGCCTGTGAAAGGATGTGCCCTGTTCTGAATGTGAGTGCTGGGTTGATCCAAAGGAGAGGGAGGCCTTAGTACTCAAAGGAAGGGGGCGTGGCTCAGTAGGGACTGGTTGCACATACATCTCCCATAAGTTCACTCACCTTTATGGCCATACAAGATTCCCACCATGACATTCTTGTGGTTTTATAAGGTAATTTTCAGTATTGTCCCATTTTACAGATGAAAAGGTTGAGTCTCAAGACAAAGATGACCTTAGGGCTGTAACCTTGAGCTGCAGTTGGGGTCAGATGAGTGACTGAGAGTGGGTGAAGGCTGTTTACAGGAAGAACAGTCCCTGGATGGATGGAGCATGGGGCCAGGACAGTGGTAATTGTGAGGTTGAGGGAGTAGAGGCCAGTCTCTGGACCACACTTGGCACTGAACCAGAAAAGCCTGCATCAGGGTTTCTGCCCTCAGAGGAGATCCACGAGGGGACATGGCTGGATGCCATGGGAGGCCTGACTGACTTGAGAGCCAGTGTCCCGGGCCTGTGGTATGCAGAATGGCTGTGTGATGGAGGAGAAGTGAGTCTCCTTCTGTGCCATGCGGATGAAGTGTGAGTGTGTGTGTGTGTGTGTGTGTGTGTGTGTGTGGTGTGGTATGTGTGAATGTATGTGCTTGAGGGGTGATGTTAACTGGGATACACCTCAAGAGAAGAGCTAAAGAGAGATGGAGTTGGAAGAGTTAACTGGAAAAGCAGGGTGAGGCTAGGAGTGTTCCAGAAGTGAAAAACCACACCTGCACATGTGCAAAGGCCTGGAGGCTGGAGGAGTCCAGGCAAAGGAGCACGGAGGACTTGAAAGAGCTCCAGCAAGGCTGGGGGAGGAGGGGAGGAGGGGAGGTCAGCTGCCTACAAGGTTCACTGGCTTCCACAGTGTGGGCAGGGAGCCCCAGCCGCCGCCCGGGTGAGGGGTTTTGCTGCTTCAGGGAAGGGTGCTGGGCAGAGGCGAGGAACAGCATCTGCCCCCACCCACCAGCCTCTGAGAAGGACAGCCCAGCTTAGTCTAGTTTCCCCTCTGTATGTTGGGTCCCAACAGGACAAGGCCAAACAGCCCGAGAAACTGCCAACGGGAGGTTCTGGAACACTCTGTGGGCAGGAGCAGAGGCCATGACTTGAACCTGGACCTGACATCGGTAGTGCTCCCAACTGCAGTCATCCCTTAACAGCTGGCCAGCTGCCAGGTTCCTTTCTCCTCCCAGCCTCTGTTTACCCAGCTCGCACAATCAGCTTCATAAGTCTGCAATTGTTTTCTTTTTTACTCTGAAATTAATGGCCTCTTCTTTAGTTATTATTGAAACCCACACAAGCCGCTGACTCCTGATTGGTTGGGGTTGGATAACCTATCTGCAGGCTCACCCCTGGAGAATCGCCCCTTTCTCAGCAGCCACTGGTTGTCTGTGGCTCTCCGTGTCGGGGTGGGACCTCGTGAGACCCCGCCCCCCTAGCGTGCTGGTTTGTCCGATGATGGCGTCATTAAGAAGGTCTTGTTTAGATGATCATACTGTTGAGATTTCATGGGCTCAGCTTCCTTGTCATGCATAGAAAACACAATCTCCCGGCAGACGCGCTGCTCCCTGGCTCTTAAAATCTCTCTGCCGTCTTCCTCAGTTTCCCCTGAGTGTTAGATTGTAGGAGTCGTGCTGTAGACGTGTCAGTTGAGGCTAAGGCACTTATTCTCTAGGTTTTGACAGTTTTGTTTGTTTTTGTTTTGAGGCAGAGACTCACTGTGCAGCCCTGGCTGGCCTTGAACATACAACTATCCTCTTGCCTCCAGAGAGCTGGAATTAAAAATGCTCCCACTTCAACTAAATTTATCCCCCCTCCCTTTTCTCTCGGTTTCTTTCTGTCTGTCTCCTTCTCCATCTTTCTGTCTGTCTCTTGAACTCCCAGCAACGCTCCTGCCTCGGGAGTACTGGGTGGGTGGGGTCAGAGGCGGGAGACAAGGCACCTCACAAGGCTGTGCAGACTTGTGGAGCATCTGCTATGAAGCAGATCCGGGAGTCAGAGTCCCCCAGGGACAAAAAGGCCCTGCCCAAGGTCAGGCAGCCAGCGTCGCATCTGAACCTAGAACCGCAGGTGCGCGCTCTCCTCTAGTCCCCCCCCCCCTCGGGGGGTGGCATCGTCCCAGCTGTGCGGCCTGGCGGCCCCGGCCCTGACGTCAGGCGCGGCCAGCGGAGCCTGGTTCTGCACAAACACGTCTCGGGCCAGGGCTCCGGGGGCGGCGATGACTCAGGGCCCGAGGCCGCCGGGCGGGAAGCGGAAAGTTTTGAGCCTCTGACATCAGCGGCCGCGCAGGAAGGCGGCTCCGGGAAGGCGGCCTGGCTCGCAGCCCGCCCTAGGGCGCGGGGGTGGAGGGGACCGGGACGCAGGTGTCCCCGGCCCGGCCTCGGCCGTGGAGCCGCTCCACCCGCCCGCGCCGCACAGCGCTCCGGAGGCACCGCATCCATCCTGCTGCGTCCCTGCATTTTAATTACCGCCGCATTAATATTCATGAGCCGGGACTCGAGGGGGACCGCGGGCTGTCATCTCCTCGCCCGCCCGCGCACCCCCGCGCCCCTCTTCCTCGCTGAGTCGTGGGCTTCATCCCCCGCCACCCTCCCCCGCCCCCACCGCGCGCCAACAGTTGGCGCTCAGCGGAGCAAGGGTGTGAGTGTGCGCAGGAGTGTGAGCTGCCGTGCGGGGAGCTTCAGAGTGTGGGTGTGCCTGTGTGCTGCAGGCGAGTGTGCCTGTCTCTGTGTGGCCTGTGTGTGGTGTGCAGATGTGTCTGTGTGCACCAGCACCTGGACTGTGACCCTCTGCAGAGGTCAGAGTGCTGGGGTATTGTGTCTATACATAGGAGGTAGGGTGCTGGGGCAGTTGTCCATACCCAGGGGACCGAGTGCTATGGAGAATTCCTATAGGGAGACATGTCTGCGTGCATTGTTGACTATGCAGTGAGAGCATAACCATGTGCACGTATGTGTGTGCTGTGGACGTGTATCTGTGTTCATATGTGTGTGTCCTTGTACATGGACTTGTGTGCTGTGGGCATGTGTCCATGTACACTGATATGTGTGCTGTAGGCATGTTTCTGTGTACATCAGTGTGCACTGTGGGAGAATGTCTGTATGCACAGTCTGAGTATGTGTTTCTGGGCCTTCCCAACATCTGCGTGGTGATCTTGCAGAAGAGCCAATGCTGCCCAGGTCAGGAGAGCGTTAGTGTGCGCATGCGCAACGGTGTGAATGCACAACTGTGCCCTTCGGGAGGCTGAACCTTGTCCAAAGTCACCTGGTAGGTAAGTCTGTGGCACAGTGTGGTCAGAGACCACAGTTGGCCAGCTCCACCTCCTGGACAGGTCCTTACCACAAGCTGTCCTATCGGATCTGTGCAGTGCCTGCCGCTGTCTCATTTGCCAATGGAGAAACTGAGGCAGCCAGTCCAGGAATTGAGGGGTGCAGCAGAAACATCTGAACTCTGGCCCCTATTTTTAACAGTACCCCCACAGTGCCACCACGTTGTCACAAAATGGCCTTATCTTGTAGTATGGGTGTAAGCTCCTTGGGTGGCAGGCATCTCAGTGGCAGGCCAAAGCCTCATCTAGTTGTCACTGTTCCCTTTCTTATGTCCCCAGCCTCTAAGCCTGACTGCCTGAAGCCAACTATTCAGCAGGCAGCACAAAGTGCCTAGGTCAGGCCAGGGGTCAGCTCTTCAGTCACCTGCCTTCCTTTCCATCCATCCATCCGCTCATGTATCGTCCATAAACCTACCACCCTTCCTATCCTTCCATCTATCCATTCATCCATCCATTGATCTTTCCTTCTATCCATCCATCTTTCTATCCATCATCCATCCATCCTTCCATCCATCCACCCATCCATCCATCTTTCCTTCCATCCATCTTTCCTTCTACCCATCCATCTTTCCATCCACCCATCCATCCTTCCATCCATCCATCCTTCCATCCATCCATCCATTCATCCATCTTTCCTTCCATCATCCTTCCTTCCAACCATCCACCTACCACCCATCCTATCCATCCATCCATCCATCCTTCCATCCATCCATCCATCTTTCTTTCCACCCATCCATCTTTCCATCCACCCATCCTATCCTTCCATCCATCCTTCCATCTATCCATCCATCCCTCCATCCATCCTTTCATCCATCCACCTACCACCCATCTTATCCATCCATCCATCCTTCCATCCACCCTTTCATCTATCCATCCATCCAACCATCTTTCCTTCCATCCATCTTTCCTTCCACCCATCCATCTTTCCATCCACCCATCCATCCTTCCACCCATCCATCCTTCCATCCATCCATCCATCCATTCATCCATCTTTCCTTCCATCCATCCTTCCTTCCAACCATCCACCTACCACCCATCCTATCCATCCATCCATCTTTCCTTCCAACCATCCACCTACCACCCATCCTATCCATCCATCCATCCNTCCTTCCATCCATCCATCCATTCATCCATCTTTCCTTCCATCCATCCTTCCTTCCAACCATCCACCTACCACCCATCCTATCCATCCATCCATCCTTCCATCCATCCATCCATCTTTCCTTCCAACCATCCACCTACCACCCATCCTATCCTTCCATCCATCCATCCATCCTTTCATCCATCCTTCCATTTAATCCATCCATCCATCCTTCCTTCCTTCCTTCCATTCATCAATCTATCTTTCCATGCTTAAGTGTCTCCTCTGACATAGATCAAGAGAGTACTGGGACTCAGTCAGCCTCTTCCCACTGCAATGCTTAATTCCCTCAGGTAAATGAGGGGCATGAGCAGACAGACCAGGATCCCTGAGACACTGACTCAGCTGAGCCTCACAGCCCTGTGAAATGTTGTGAAAGCAACATTCTGCTTGTGTCCCCAGACCCCTCAATTCAAGCCCCTGCTCTCCTTGATGACCAAAGAACTAACAAGACTTGTCCCTGGGAAGCCATGTGGCCCAACAAGTGGGCCAGTCACTAGGGCAAACAGCTTTCTCCCAGAAAACCTGTGGTGCTGGGTGCTTCTGGGCAGATCTTGCAGCCTGACTTCCAAACTGTTGTTCTTGCCTCTTTGTCCTTGATGGACTCCGGGGGGGGGGGGGGGGTAGGGCTAACAGAACAGCCAGAGAGCCTCCCCTGGTTACAGAGGACAACAGCCTTTGTCCAGTGTCCCAGCTGCTTGGGGGGGGGGGCATTGGAAGCCGGCTTCTGGAACATCTGGGGGTCCCTCCACACCTCAGCCCCACTAAGCCTGCTCAGCTACACCTCCGAGGTGCACCCAAGCAAACCCTTCCAGCTATGCCAAGGAGACTGGAAATTTCTACTAAGCAGCTGGGTCTAGCTTGATTTCCACTTTGCTTGGCAGGGGACGGGGGAGGGGCCAAGCTGCTCAGCCCAGAACAGGCCCTGCATTCTTGAAGTTACAGTCAGGGGTCACTGGGAGTGGGGCTTGTGGGGCCTGGTAAGCCTCTCAGTAATAAGGAACAAGTGGCCCCGTGCTGAAAGCTCACCTCTGGTTAGGCCTTATGCGGTCTGGACCAGCTGGGTCTCTAGAAACTTTGTATCGGGAGGCCGGATCTGTTATTAACCTATCTCAGGCTAGCTTCAAGGTTCTAAGAGAACCTGCCTGCGCAAGGGCAGAGCCCAGAGCCCCTAAGGGGAAAGTTCACATGCTATCCAGAGATGGGTCTGGCTTGGTGACAGGCCAGAAGGTACTGCTCAGTTACTGGGCTGGACGGGGTGGTGCTCAGGGGGCCTGGCTGGTACCCTAAGGGAGAAGAGGAGTATGGGACATGGTGGCTTGATGGGGAGATCAGCCCTGATCCCTGCTAGCACCCACGAGATTCTTGTGTACAGAACCAACACAGAGGTCCAAAGGTTCTGCATCCCATCTGCTGCTGGCCGGCTCTAGTTCTCTCTCTGGTAAATGAGAAGTCTAAGCATTTCTCACCCACCCAAGCTAGGCTTTGGCCATAGAGAGACCTCTGGGTCGGATCAGTGAGTGGCCCAGTCACTCTACTCTGTAGGCCCTGTGTGCCATCAGGCCCAAGGACAATGGAGAAAAGAAAAAGGAGAGTTTGGGAAATGTTCACTGGGCATCTCTCTCTCTCTCTCTCTCTCTCTCTCTCTCTCTCTCTCTCTCTCTCTCTCCAAAAACTGATCCACCGCTCTTGACAACGCGTGTGCATGTGTGTGCCCANTCTCTCTCTCTCTCTCTCTCTCTCTCTCTCTCTCTCTCTCTCTCTCTCTCCACATTGAGGTGGGGGAGGGGTCCAACCTGTGGGGAGATGACCACAGGGTGTGGAGGGGACAAGCCAGGATAGAAGAGTGTACAGGGATCCATTCTCTGAGAAGGCACCAGCTGGGGGTGGGAGGAACTAGGCAGGGACAAAAGAGCACACTAGGGTGTGTGTGGGGGGGGGACCAGCTTGGGGTGGGACCACCAGCCTGGGGTGAAGGAGACCAGCGGGGAACCTAAGAACCTCCCGGGGGTGGAGGGGGGCCGTCCCCGCCTCCGCTCCGCAGGCGGCTTGCCCCGGGCGCTGCGAGCAGGGTAGAGCTTCAGCGGAAAGGAATGCCTGGCTCGGCGGGGGCGGCCGCGCCCGGGGCCGGCCTGGTTCGCGCGGCTCTCGGGGCCGCTGGCGCCGCCGCCCGGGCTCGCGCCGGATCGGGGCGCGCCTCGCAGCGGGGGTGCGCGCCGCCCCTCCCCCATAACTCAAAAGCTTGTCAGGCCGGTTCCAGACTCCTGGCGCCGGGCTCTGCTCCAGGAAAAAAAAAAAAAAAGAACGAGAGAGAGGAAAAAGCAAACGAGGGAGCGAGCAAGGCCCGCGGCACGAAACGGGCTACCCACGCGCACATCCCGCGCGCCCACTCTGGGGGACAGGGCGCGCGACACTCGTCCATCTCTACCGCCCCAACGATGGTTCAGTGGCCCCGGCGGGGAGGGGGCGCTGTGCAGCCCACAGGTCCTCGAGCGTTTCCTCCAGGGCCTCGTGGGTCGGAAGGCGTCCCCACGCCCGGGGTCCTGATGTGAGAAAGCTGTTTGGGGCGGGCTCCAGCAGCATGGTGGGGGTAGCAGCGCAAGAGGGAGAGGCGGCTTCGGACCTCCCAGCTCGACCGCGGAGGGGACGGGGTGACGAGGGCGTGGGAAGACCCAGCCCGGTGCTTTTTCCTTTTTTCTCTCCCATCAACGTCCTTCTGCGTGCAACTGCGCCTAGGGTAGAGAGCCGACTAGGAAGGGGTTAAGGGCAGCAATTTAGAAAGCTGAGTCCAAATCTCTCCTGCTGTGTGGCCTTAGGCCAGGGGCTTGCCCTTTCCACTTCCTCTGGAGGGGAGGGAGGAGGGGCTTGTCTAGAGCTTGACACTGAACACTGTGGAGTCCTATCTTCGGTGGGGTTCTCATTTTTCCTTTCCACCCTCAACTGCTCGACCCAAATAAGCTCAACCATCTGAGGGTCATTCTCAAAGGCAAGTCAACCCTGGGAGCCCTCACTTCTGGCTGGTCTTTCAAAAGACCATGCATTGGGTAGTCAGGGACTCTGCACAGGCCAGTGAAGTCTCCTGCTCTAGGGGCTGGTGAGATGGCTCAGTGGGTAAAAGCACTGACTGCTCTTTCGAAGGTCCTGAGTTCAAATCCCAGAAACCACATGGTGGCTCACAACCATCTGTAATGAGATCTGAAGCTCTCTTCTGGAGTGTCTGAAGACAGCTACAGTGTACTTACATATAATAATAAATAGATCTTAAAAAAAAAAAAAAAGTCTCCTGCTCTAGGCCACTCTAAGCCTGGCTCCCTGCTTTCTGCTTGAGTTCTAGAGTCGAGAAGGCAGGATGACTCAGTTAAGATGCGTTTGGCCTGCCTAGGATACCCGGGAGAGTTTTCTATCCAACCTAGCTAAAATTCAGAAGGCTCCTGTCTACAGACTAAGCCTGGCTAATGACAAGAGCCTCCAGTCCTTTGATGTACCTGACTGACCAGGTGTCATCAACCACTGGCCTTTCCTTCAGCGCTGGTCCAGCAACTGGTCCAGAAGAGGCCATTGGACTTCAGCATGCCTATCCATAGAACGGGGCCATAAGGGCACCTCTTTCTGAGGTGAGTAGGAGGGGGTCGGGTCGGTGACATGTAGGATGTGAATGGTTTTGCATGGGGCCTGTTCACACAAAGCACAGAACTGGAAGATAACCTTGGGCTCCGGGGTTGGAGATAGGCAGATGGGAAGGCAACTTAATTATTTAACGTGGGGAGGGGCTGGGAGTCTAGCTCTGCAGATTGAGCATGCAGAAGGCCTGGTCCATAGCACCAAATAAACTAAACTGGTGGCACACACTTGTAAGTTAAGCACCCAGGGAGGGTGCAGACAGGACTGAGCGAGCAGGGACTGAGCGAGCGGGGCTGACAGGAGCGAGCAGAAGTCCTAAAAATTCCCATCAACCATACGAAGGCTCACAACCATCTGTACAGCTACAGTGTACTCATATACATAAAATAAATAAATCTTAAAAAAAAAAATAAGTAATCCGGTAGATAGCCAATGATGTGGGGGACCAGCTGAAGGCAAGACTGTGGCTGTGGTCTTCAGATGGGGATACTCAGACCTGAGGAAGCAAAGTGAAGCAATAGGGTAGGCTCACGGGGAGGAAGAAGCAGGCTGGTGAGAATACACTGGGTCATGCCTCTCCTCCCTCAGCGCCTCCCCTGCCTAGGGTCAGGGAGGGGCCACTGTTCCTGCCTTAACTCTCCAAGGACCTATAGCAATCACCAGAGCTAAGCATTTTTATCCCAGCCTCAAGAAACATAGTTTTCACGGAGCTGGAAGTTGCTACGTAGGCAGCGGGGGTGGGGGTGGGGCAGGTGGGAGGGAAACCAGCGAGAGTTGGATCATGAATGCCACAATATCAGCTTCCTAAGCAAGAGCTGCTGACCGGTGCAACCATGGCATTTCTGTTAATGCGGTAACCAGCCACTCCTTGTTTGGCTTTGAGGCCTGCTTTGGAGGATACTGTGGACCCAGTCATGGTGGGGAGATTATAGGTACTAGGGGTAAACCTACTACCTTTGCTTTGCTGAATGAGTTTGTTATCAAACTGCCTCCTGGATAGTTATATTTGCATTGATAGATTCAGGGCTGCAAGATGCTGAGAACAGGCGACACTGTCATACTCTACCAAGGCTCCTGAAGCATCCCTTTCCACTAAGAAGGGGTGGAGAGAATGGAAGGACCAGATGACGGGTGGGGTGTCTTCAAATACTCAATGGTTTTGTTCTGTTTTTGGTTTTTTGTTTGTTTGTTTGTTCTGAACTATCCTCAAACTCACTATGTAGACCAGGCTAGTTTTGAACTCGCAGAGATCTGTCCTGTCTCTGCCTTCTGAGTGCTAGGATTAAAGTTGTACACACCAGTATGTCTGGCTTTTGAAATACTATTTTAGGGACTCTGAGCATTTATGCATTCATGGCTACCCCGGTTGCTTGCATAGGGCCAGTTTAAGGCTGAGCCTGACTGGGCAGTGGTAGTGCATGCCTTTAATCCCAGCGCTTAGGAGGCAGAAGCAAGAAGATCTCTGTGAGTTCAAGGCCAGCTTGGTCTATAGATGTGGGGCATTATGCTATGCACAGACAGGCTGGTCTCCAGTTGAGCTGAAGTCTGAACCCTGGGAATGGTGATAATTTGCCTTCATGACATGGTGGTAGGGTTCCCTCATGCTCCTGGAACTCTGGCTCCTGCCTAAGTTACCGCCCCACACAGCCCACAAGAGAAGCCTGGCTAGAACTCACATAGACATTGTCCCAAGCTTCTGACCTTCAGGCTAAACTCCCCAGTTACCTAGCAACAGTAAAGACCATAAAAAGGGTTGTTCAGCCTGACCTCTCTCTCTTACCTCTCACTCCTCTCTCCTCTTTCCTTTCTCTTTGTCTTCTCCTGTCCTCTCTCCCTCTTATTCTCTCTCTCTCTCTCTCTCTCTCTCTCTCTCTCTCTCTCTCTCTCTCTCTCCTTTCTCTGTTTCCCTCTGCCTTTCTATAATAAAACTCTAAAACCATACGCTGTCTCTGCTCATCAAGGCCCACTGCGCTTGGAGGATGGGATAGGCTTTCTCCTAATGAGCCATTTCTAATCTCCCAATGGAAGGCCTTCCTGTGCTCCAGTCAAGATCTGCTGCATTCACTCTTGGGAACCTCTTCCCTCATCCCTCTCTCCCATAACCCTGGTGGCTTTAGCAAAGAAGCTCTGGGGTTCCCAGGTAGGGCTGCCCCTTGGCCACCCCCTGAAGAGTGGGTCAGAGGCTTGAATGCCCACCCAGGGCTGAGTGGAAGGTGTATGGCAGCTCTCCCACGCCTGACCAGAGGATAGGTAAAACTCTGGTGGGGCATGGATCTTTCCCCCCCTCTTCCCCTGGGCCCCCTATTTTAGTTCCCAACATATAGAGTTCCAGGAAATCCAGAACTTCACAGAGAAATCCCATGTCAAACAAACAAACAAAACCCCCAAAACCCTAAAACATTTTGCCAGATTGGGGGGGGGGGGCGCTCAGGGATGTGGGAGGGGCTCAGGGATGTGGGAGGAGCTCAGGGAGCCAGGGAACTCCTGTGTGGAGAGCTGCTGAGAGAAAAACCCAAAATAAATAAAAATAAATAATTTTGTTAAGTCCAGTTTTCTTTTTCTTTCTATTTTTTTTTTCTTTTAAAGAGAAATGGAAATTGAAAGGGTGACTTGGTGAGAAGATAGGAAGGTCAGGGGTTGATGGAAAAAAAGAGCGAGTCAGGCCATGAGTGTTACCGGAATATATACTTATGAGATTGTCAAAGGATAAACTAAAAAAAAAAAAACAATCAGACACAGAGGGCTCTCCACGTAGGCTCTGCCGCAGCCTTTTCCAAGTCTCTCCTCCCCGGGGTCTCTGGAGCCCTGGTCTAGGGGGACATGTGTTTGTGGAAGGGCTTGATGTGTTTGCTTTGGGCAAATCTTTGTCTTTCTCAGCTGCTGTTCTGGTGAGAAGAGATCCTGTAGGCCAGCCAGCAGGAGGGGCCAGCCGAGCTGGGGCCTAGCTGCCTGGGCTTCTCAGCAGCGCTCTGTCACCAGCACCCCCACCCCCCACCCCACCCCCACCCCTGAGCCTGTACTCTGTCCTGTTCCAGGAGGAGAGCAGTTGGTCAGGGATCCAGGCGAGAGATTGATTTAGTGGTGGTTGCTCTCAAGACAGAGGAGCTGAATGATCTGGACGGTCTGAGAGGCAGAACCAGAGATGGCAGAGTTTAAAAAGGCCAGGCAGCCTTGTAAGTAGTGAGTGCTCAGTCTGGAGAGGTAATCAAAGACGAGGTAGGGTGCAGGGTAACCTGTGGAGTACAGGCTCTCAGAAAAGGAACTGAGATCCAGTGGGGAGAACTTGAAGTTCTGTTTGTAATCTCATTTTTAGAAATTTTAAATTGCGTGTATGTATGTGTCTGTGTGTGACTCTGTGCATGTGAGTGTCCTTCCTGCCCCAAAGAGGGCACAGGCTTCGCCAAGCAGCTGTTACAGGCTGTTGTGAGGCCCTCTGCAAGAGAGGGGTGTGTTCTTGACTACGGAGCCACCTCGGGTCCAGATTATTTTAGTCTTTCTTTTGCAGTGCCAGGGATGGACACGTGTGCCCTGTGTGTGCAGTGGACGTCCATGTCAAGCCTGGGGTTTCTTCAGGGTTGAGATTTCTCGCACACTGTGGCCAAGTGTGAGGAAGGCTGCATGCTCAGACCCAGGCCCCATGAACCCTAGAGAGGCAAGGGTCAAGGTCCCGGCCCAGAGACTGCATAATCACATGGATCCCTTTCTCTTGTACTTGCCTGAAAATGAGTGTTAACCCCTTTATGTTATTACTACCAACACCACTGATACTTGACAACGTAGCCTAGAGATAATGGGACATTTCTGGATCAGGCTGTATCTGAGCTCTACTGGATCTCTTTCACCCATGTGTAAGCCTATGAAGAAGAGCTCAACTTTGCCTGTGACTCTGGCCAAAGCCACTGTGAAGTCGATTGGTGATGTAATTGGAGAGAGACAAGGAGAGACCCCTTTAGTCTCTGTCACCTAGCTCTGAAGCATCCCACCAGGGTTGAGGGTCCCTGGCTATCCATGTAGTATGAGGTCTTATAGGAAGCTCAGGAGGAGAACTGGAATGTGGGGGTGGGGGCAGGAAGGAGCAAGGAGAAGCATGTGGCTCCTATCACAAGGCTGTTTCTGAGGGCTAGAGAGCAATAGAACCCAGAAAATGTACAGGGAGGGAATGCCTTTATTTATACCAGAAAAGCAGGCATCTGGCTACAAGAGGTATAGTGAGATCACTGGTAAGCCAGGCAGCTGCAGAGTCCTCCTCCTCCTCCTCCTCCTCCTCCTCCTCCTCCTCCTC
>NC_034592.1:17965521-17971881 GCF_900095145.1 Mus pahari | reverse complement strand
CCCTGGCTGTCCTGGAACTCACTTTGTAGACCAGGCTGGCCTTGAACTCAGAAATCCACCTGCCTCTGCCTCCCGAGTGCTGGGATTAAAGGCATGAGCCACCACGCCTGGCTCCACACGCACATTTTTACAAATGGGATCTGAACACTAAGAAAGTGTTGTTTAAGGAATACAAAGGCTCACGTGTGTGAGACACTGGCCAGGTAGTGACTCCTGAGTGTTCTCTCGCCTGTGAACAGGAGAATAGGCTGGCTCCTCCACTGACTTCCAGGAAAAGGGTCAGGGTCAGAGGTGACAGTGGACTGGGATGGCATTTTATAAACACCATGGTTCCTCACAGCAGGGACCCCTAATGACATTTAGGGTTGAGAAGTCACCAGTTCTTCCAAGCTTAGTCCCTCCCTGGGACCATAGCAGACCCCATAGCTGACTCATTAGGCTGAAATCACAAGCTTAGCCCCTGCTGTGGCCTGCCTCACCCGCTGTGGGCAGGGTCAGTCCCTGTCCAGCCCCGTGACATATGTGCATCCATGTGGCTGTCTGTCTATCCATCTATGGTGTCATGTAGACACCAAAGAATTCAGGCTGTCCTTGAATTCTTTGTAACTGAGGCTGGCCCGAACTCCTCATCTTCCTGTCTCCACCTCTAGAGCCTGGACTCAGTTTCCCGTTTCCCATTTGCCTGCTATCCTTTCTGAGCCTCAGGGTCTGGGTTTGGAAGCTGGCCCATCACCCTCAGCAGAACCCACATTGTTTTGTTTTGTTTTTTTGCCTGTTAGAGGCTGGGGTTCAGGACCTGTGCTCCTTCTTTATACACCATTTCTTTGTGCACAAGGCCAAGTGAGTTAGCATGTTTCCTCTTTTCTTTCCCACATAAGCTGGTGGGGACCCAAGCAGGGCTTCAAGTCCCCTAGAGTCACCAGTATTTCCATTTCCTTTTAAAGGCAAGCTGGAGAGTGCTGAAGTCATCACCTGTGTCCCATTGGTCAGATGTAATCACATGACTACCCCTAGCTGCAAAGGAGGCTGGGACATGTAGTACTTAGTCTGGCAACAAGGTACCTCACTGGAACTGGGGGCGGAGAGCTCTATTCTATATTACCAAAGGTGAAATGGTAGAGAGAATACTGGGCAGAAGGCCCACAGGTTCAGGTGACACAGCACAGCACTGGGACGCACAGGCCGAGTCCTTCACGTTCTCAGGGACACAGTCCTTAGGCCTGAGCCTGGGATGGCTTTGGCAGCTTCATAGGGGCATTATTCCATGTCTTGTACCGTCTAGGTGACAAAGAGACTGATTAGAGGCAGCAGTTACAGGCTAGTGCTCAGGACCCTCTGCCACGTGCAGAGAAGTCCTTAGATTTCTAATCTCCTTCAAAGAGAAAATAAGACAGAGACTTTAAATGCCTCACAGCTCCGCACCTGACCTGAAGCCTAGAGAGGTCTTTGCTGACTCCCTCCTAAACACCCCAGTCTGGGCTTAAGGCCCAACCCACAGGGAACAGGCAGGGGGCAGAAATGAAGGACAGGCCCTCCAGTGTCCCAACAGAGCTGGCTCCCTAGCCAGGTCTATACAGTAGTGTATAGCTGTAGTGTAGAGCACTGGAGTGCCTCTCTATACTGTAGGCACTAGACCCATGATCAGGAGTGGTGTCCCCACACAGATGGACCCTCACTTTTCCCAGCACAGGAGCCTGGTCCCTGGTCACAGGTAGAATGATAATGGAATCCAATTTAGCCTGAGTCTCATCCGCCTTAGGCATCAGTGAACAGCCCCGGCCATGAGCTCCCGGACAGAGCTGCAGCCCTGGCCATGAGCTCCCGGACAGAGCCGCAGGGCTTCTCCAGGAAGGTGACAACTGGTTTGATTCTTTTTTTTTTTTTTTGGTCCTTCCTCAGACCTTGGCTTTCTGCCTTCTGTCCAAACCTCTCTGCTGGTGACACCCTTCCAGCCAGCAGGATGCACATTAGTCTGCCAGTGGAAGACACCAGGTTCCCATGGCCTTCCGCACCCCAGCATTTTGCTGCCAGCCATGTCTGAGTGGCATGTTGACTGACAGGAATGCCAAGCCTTTCCTTCATTGCTGCAGACACAATGCCCAGGCCTGGGGCATAGCACCCTGAGGATTCCTGGTCAATGCTGGGTGACGAATGAATGAGTGAGTGAATGAGTGAGTGGCAGGTGAATGAATGAACTCTGCCATCAGTCTAGGAATGTGTGCTTAAGTAAGGCTTATGGATGGGAGTGAGAATCCCACCTCTGTGGGTCACTGGCTGGGCCACCAGAGTGACACTGTGTTCTCTGGCTTCTGCTTCCTCCCCTGGGAGATTGGGGTTAACAGCGCCTCATAGGAGACAGTAAGATTTCAGGGCATGGAGCAGACCCTGACATCCTGTATTACTGGCCATCCTGAAGCCACACTGGGGCTGCTTCTACAACCCAATGTCAAAATCCTCCGGCCTGGCTGCCTTAAGGGTGGGAAGAGCTGACAGAAGTTTTTCCTGGGCCAGTGAGATGGCTCAACAGGTAAAGGTGCTTGCTGTCAAACCTGAGGACCTGAGTTCTATCCTGAAGACCCACATGGTGAGAGGCCGGAACCAAGTCCTGCAAGCTGTCCTCTGACCTTCACTTGTTGTGTATACATACATACATAGATACATACATACATACATACATACATATGATGAAATTTTAAACTTTCCATCCACCCATTGATTAACTTACACATTCATTCATGCCCAGGATGAGCCACCCAATATTTTCTGCACATTCTTGGTGCCAGCTGTATGCTAGTGGAGGCAGGCAGGGCTAAGTCCTGGGCTAAGCAGATACCATCATGGCCATCCTCTTCGTGAAGGAAAATGGCAGAGACCCTCTGCACCCAGAGGCCTGTGGCTCACCTGGCTTCCTATCCGCCAGGCCATTTCTTATCTCTTATCCTTCCTGCCAGACTCTGCTGTGACCTGGCAGCCAGGCCCTACCCCTGCTGCGTTTCCTCCCATCCTTGTGCCAGCAGCTCCTGGGATTCTGTGGACCACTGGTGACCATGGCTGTGGGGTGACTCTAACCCCTACGAGGTCTGGGCTAAACCCAACTTCCCCTGTGATGTGAGAGGTATGTGAGTGCTGGGAAAGGCTGTGGTAGAGCTCAGTGGAAGGTTCTTCATGGAAGAGCATGAAGAAGGGGCGGGGCCTGCATAGCAGACCCTTGGGCAGCAGAGGATCTCTCTCTCTCTCTCTCTCTCTCTCTCTCTCTCTCTCTCTCTCTCTCTCTCTCTCTGTGTGTGTGTGTGTATAGCCACATACAGTGTATCATGGCCTGTGTGTGCAGGTCAGAGGACAGCTTTCAGACGTTGGTTCTCTCTCAGCAGTAATTGCCTTAACTGACTGAGCCATCTTGCTGGCCCAGAGCTAATCTGTTCTAAGGGCACAGTACCTACAAGTCTGCCCTGTCTGAAAGACCCTGCTTCTCAGTCAGTGGGACTGGGATTCTAACACTTAACCCTGGGGACACGTTGAGGCAACACCCCTAGAACCTCTTGACCATACCCCCATCCTGTTACCATGGAAACCAGCACAGGTTTGCTCCTTGCTGGTGCCACAGCATCAGCATCTTCTGTCAGTCATTTTCAAACTTCCTGACATCCTTACGAATCCCAAGACCGTCTCCAGGTCTGCTTCACACACAGACTCTCAGGGGAGACATCTGATTAGCTTGATGCCTGTCTTGCTCCCCTGGTGTGGCAGTGGCAGCCATGTCCTTTGCTTATCCAGCGTGCACTGCAGCTTTGTAAAGTCCCACTTTGTGGGCAGAGAGTCTAGGCCTGAGCATCAGCTTCTGGGGAACACAGAGATCTGGAAACCTCACAAACACAGGGGAGATCTGGAAACCTCACAAATGCAGGGGAGATCTGGAAACCTCACAAATGCAGGGGAGATCTGGAAACCTCACAAACAAAGACTCTGGGGCCTCCTGGAACCTGCTGGCTCACAGTTCTTCTGTACAAACACATGCACACAAACATGTACACATATACACATGCACACAAACATGTACACATACACATATACATGCAAACATGTACACATATGCACATGCACAGACATGCACACATACACATGTGCATGCAAACATATACACACATGTACTCACAAACATGCATACATATACATGTGCACACAAACATATACACACACATGCACACAGACATGCACACATACACACATGCATACAAACATGGTACATGCATGCCCTTGGCACTGCCCACACATACTCCATGTTAAATGTATGTGCCCACACATACATACACAGCCTGCAGTGGCTGGGGGGCTGCACTGCTTGCACATACAGGCCACGGTACACATGCTGCAGACATGTGCACACACTTGCCCTGGGGTGGGAGGTCGTAGACAGCTATGATGGCGTCAGAGAGCACCAGCCCCGGGGACAGGAAGTGCGTGAGGACATGCAGCAGCACTCGAAGAGCGGGATGCAGAGACTTTATCCCTGACCCCCCCTCCCCCCTGTCCAGCGTGGAGCCCGCCATCCTTACTGCCTTCTTCCCCTTCCCACCCACGTGGCCCAGTCAATCCGCAGTCTGAATCTTTTCTGTCAGTTCACCCTGGCTGCTGCCAAGCCGTTCCAGCCCCCATCTGTAGAGCCCCCTGATAATACAGCTGCTTCCACCTTTGCCCCTGCAGTCACTTTCACTCATGCCAGCCAGAGAGATTTTTCTGGAAAGTGTTTCTAAACGTGCCACTCCCCCTGCCTAAAGCCTTCTGTGGTGGTGTCCATTACTCTCCGTAGGACACTGAAAATGTCTGCAAGCCTAGTGTGTCCAGCCCTCCCCGACTTTCGCCTCTCAGGACTCTCCACTTCTGAAACAACCCCCCCTTTCAAGGGTCTGGCTTTTCTCTGCTGTCGGCCCAGCCTGGACTCTTGCATATGTCTCCCATCTCTCTGTCTCCAGGGCACCAGGGCACCTTCAGCATGGAGCCTCAGGCTAGACCCTTCCAGCCTCGCCTGACACCTGCCCTGGTAGGCTGGCTCAGTGGTCCCTCCCAGGCCCTGGGGTGCCCTGGCTCTCCTCCCACAGCATTGTCCTGCTTTGGAAGGGCACTTGGAAGGGCATTAAGGGCAGAATGGCCAGAGCTCTCTAGTTAGACAGCCACTGGTGGGTCTCTCTATGTAGCTCTTGCTTCTAATTGCTACAAACCTGGATGCTGTGTGAGCCCAGAGGCAAAGCATAGTGAGGGGTTCTCAGGCTGGCCCAGCCCCAGGGGAGACTCTGTATTTGTTTCATTCCTTGTCTGTGGGGACCGACACAGCCCCTCCCTTGAGGTAATGTCTGTGCACCCTCCTTGAAGGCTCTGTGCAGAGCAAGTGAGGTCTGATGGATTCTTCCCCAGTGAGCAGAGGATGGGAACCCCTCTGGCCTGGCAGAGGACAGCAGCACCAGCAGAAGAGCCAGTCCCAGCTCAGGAAAGAAATGGCCCCCTGCTTGCTTTGAGCTGGGTTCGTGGCTTAGGCTGGGGCCAGACCACCATCCACTGAAGACTCCCTGGACTCCACCTGCCAGTCGCAGCACTCTATCTCTCCCTCTTGGGGTGGCCCCCCTAGATAGCTCTGGCCACCTGGACTGTGCCAGGTTCACAGGCTTGGAGTGGGGCCAGGGACACTGCCTTCCAGAACCTTTGCAGCTGGGCAAAGGTACCCAAAGTCTCAAAATCCAAAGGCAGATGTGGGGTTCTAACTGAGGACCAGGGGGCATCCTAGGTTTCCTTCAATGAGTTCTGATAGGCCCCAACAAGCTGCTCTTCCAAAGGACCAGGGTTCGATTCCTAGCACCCACACGATAGCTCACACCTGTCTGTAAGTCCCGTTGCAGGGGATCTCTCTCTCTCTCTCTCTCTCTCTCTCTCTCTCTCTCTCACACACACACACACACACACACACACACACACACATACACACACACACACACAAAGTGGGCAAGGCACCAATGTACATAACGTAAAAAAGTAAATAATTTTTAAAAAAGTGAAAACAAAACCCAGTATAGTACTGGCATAAAAACAGACAGGTTGATCAGAGGAATCGAACTGAAGAACCCGAAGCAAATGCACACATTTACCATTTTCCCCATTTACCAGGTAGGACTCGGAGGCAAGGTAGGACGAGCAAGCAGCATCATGAAGAGCCGGGTAGCACAGACTCTGGCAAACCATACTCAAGGGTGCTAGAGTCATACAGGAGCCACAAGATATCCTGCATATGTTCCGCTCACTGATCCCACACCTACCCTGGCCACTGGACCTTTGCACATGCTAGGGCTTCTTTTTTTTTTTTTTTTTTTTTTT
>NC_034592.1:17957629-17965341 GCF_900095145.1 Mus pahari | reverse complement strand
GAACCCTGTGTGCGACTGACTGTACAGGTAGGGCCCCGTGAGGCTGGAACCCTGTGTGTGACTGACTGTACAGGTAGGGACCCGTGAGGCTGGAGGCTCCTTTCTCCTTTATTCACTCAGGAAGCAATCAGCCTAGCCCAGTGGGATCCCCGAGCCCCTCTGTAGTCCTTCTCAGGCCCCCAGCACCCCAGAACGGTGTTTTGCTTTCATAGATCAGGTAGCATTTCCGAGAGTGTTGGAGAAATCTGAGAAGCAGGCTCTGCTCTGCTCTCAGGTTCCACGGCTTCTGTGGTGGGCACACCTTGGGGTGCTTCTGGGATTTGTACTGTATAAACAGCGGTGGCCCTTCTTTGTATGGACATTGGTTTTCCCACCTCTGACACACCTAGGAGTGGAATGATTGGGGTAACTGTGTATTCTAATTTTTAGGTGCGATGCTGAGATTTGAACCCAGGGCTCCCCTTAATTCTAGGCAAATGCTCTACCTCTGACGGTACACCTCCCTGTCATAGGTTACCATTTGAAAAAGATGTCAACCGGTTCCTAAAGTGGCCTTGTGTGTGGGGGGGTGTCAGGCTGGGGACTGGATCCCAAGCCTACCCCACCCAAGGACCCTCTTCCCTTCCTGTCAAGGCTGGACCCCTGCTAACCCAGTCTCATCTGACCTTGCTCATCTGGCTGCTGGCTGGAGAGGAGCCAAGGACAGCAGGGGTCTGGCTCTCTCCAGCAACCCAGCCGAGCCTTCTCCAAGGCTCACAGGGCTTAGAGAGAGGCTCAGGCTCGCTCCTGGTGGGTCTGTAAGCCAGCCCCTGTGCACCTGTCTCCTGCTGGGTCTCCCTGGTAATAACAAAGGCTGAGGGGGATGGACAGGGTGTTGGGGACTCCTTGGACACCAGACTAAAGCTGGTGTGGGGTGGGTGGGCTCACGCAGGAGGAGGCAGCTGCTCTCATGCGGCTGGGAGAGAAGAAAGGAGGCGCTGGCAGAACCCAGGCGGAGGGCGGATACCTACACCGAGCCGGGGGAACCGAGACCGGGAGCAGAGACTCTCTCCTAGCAGCCCTGGGAGGGGCGCGGGCTTCTCATTAAAACCGCAACCCGGAGCCGGGCCGCAGCGCGCAGAACCGGGCTGCAGGCGGCCTCCCGCGCACCGGGGCCCGCGCCGGCTCCAGCCGCCCGCGGCCGACCTCGCGCGTCCTCAAAGCCAGCCTGTCCCACTTCCCCCGCCGGTTGCTACAGCAACTGAGCTCTGAGTAATCAGCTGCACCGTGACCTTTCTTCCCCGGGAGAGAGAGAGGGAGAGAGAGAGAGAAAGAGAGGGAGGGAGGGAGAGAAAGAGAGAGAAAGAGGGAGGGAGGGGAGGAGGGAGTTGGAGGGAGGATGGAGAGAGGGAGAGGAGGGATGAGAGAAACTGGAGGGGGGGATGAGAAAGGATGGAGGGAGGATGGAGAGAAGGAGAGGGAGGAGGGAGGAGAGATGGAGGGAGGAGGAAGAATGTGGGAGAGAAGTGGAGAGGAGGGAGGCAGGCAGGGAGGCAAGCAAGGAGGGAGGGAGGAGTCGGAGAGGCTGAGCGGCTGGTCAGAGCTGTAAAGACACCGCAGCTGGGGTCTGGGGCCGTGTGGGGAGGGGCTGGCAGCCAGAAGGCAGGAGAGAGAAGGGGAGGGAGCTGGCAGCACCGTGTTGGAGGAGGGGGAGCCGGGAACCGACCAGGACAGATTCCTGCCCCTACTCACCCTCCCCCAGGGGAGGTGAGGGAGCTGAGAAAGACTGGCAGGACCCCTTTCCTACAGACCTGACCTCACTCCCATTCCCCAGATAGGACCACGGAGGCGAGGCATCCCGCCCCTCACTGCAGGGAGCTGACAGAAGGGTTGGGGGTGGAGTCCTAAGAGCTCTCAGCACCCCCCTCCCGCCTGCCCTCTGGCCTCAGTTTCTCTGGTGGTGGAGTGTGGCTCCCCAGGGCACAGAGCTGGCTGCCTAGCCTCACCCAGGTAGAGAGAACCCGGCAGCCTTTCACACCAGATATTGACTTGAATTCTCTGAAGGCTGCTGGAGGGAGGATGTGAAGGCAGGAGCTGAAGCTGTTGGGAGAAGGGGTGGACAGCCTTAGCGGCCGGCCACGGAGGTCTGGAGAGCCAGGGACAGGACACAGCCACGACTCTCTCAGACACGGCAGGAAATCTTCTCTGGTCCCCAGAACTCATCTCCATTCCTCCTCGGCATGCTGCCCTGGGGTTGGTGCCAGCACCAGGCCTGTCACCCACAGGCCCTGGGGACCTGCCAGCCGCCTGTTTACCAGACACGCCAGCCCCCAGTCACAGCCGGGCCTCGGAGAAGGGAGTGGGGGAGGGGTGACAGATGGCGGAGGTGCCTTTCTAACCAGAGTCAGAGACAGTTGAGGAACAAGAGAAAGCCCCCCAGGACTGTGGGGAGTGTGGAACCCTACACTACTCCCTCAACCCCAGAATCCCCCAGTCCCCACCATATACAGGAGCACAGGAACACCCTGGCCAACCTCAGGTCAAAATGGCTCCAGACCCAATAGCCTGTCATTTGTACCGACAGCTCAATCACCCTTGTGGCATTTCCTGAGGGAGGAGGTCTCCAGCAAGCAGCAAGGAGACCCACCATCTAAGTAGAACTTCTGGGGTGCTCAAAATAGGTCAGGATCAAAGACTAGGAGAAGGCAGGCACCCCCCCTCCCAGAGCCTGCCTGATGGGGTGGGGTTTTTCTTGTTTCCTTGGCTAGGGGTAGACCCTTGCACCCTGAGCTACAGCACCACCAGACACCCGTGTTTCACCCCATGCCCCACCTCCTAAGGGGCTCCAGACCCTCTCCTGCCTTTAAGCAACTGCAACATCCTCCAAGGTTCTGGCCTTCACCTCAACTTCTGAGGTCTAACCGGATGGCCAGGGTCTGCACTGCAGTCCCCATAAGGCCAGCATGGGTCTGGAACCCACTTTGGTTTTTGAGGGTCCAGTGCTCACTGGTCACTTATGAGCCTTGTATACTCTCCTTGTGTGTGTGTGTGCGCGCGCGCGCGCGCGCGCGCGCGCGCGCGGCAGTCAGAACACCCTCAGGGCTTGGTCCTTCCTTGCCTTCTGGCTGTGAAGACGGATGAAGCACTAAGGATGGAAACCAAGTTGAGGAGGAAAGAGTGCCACGTCCGTGACTTCTGCTTCCGTATCCTTAGTCTGTCGTGCGAGGAAGTAAGGCCAAGAACTCAAACAAGGCAGGTACCAGAGGCAGGAGCTGAAGCAGAAGCCATGGAGGAGTGCTGCTTACTGGCTTGCTGGGCGTGGCTTGCTCTCTTAGAAAACCCAGGACCTCCAGCCCAGGGATGGCTCCACCCACACATGTGCCCAGCCCGCCCACATCAATCACCAAATAAGGAAATTCTCTTCCAGCTTGCTGGCAGCACAGTCCTACCGAGGCATTTTCTCAATTGGGGTTCCCTCCCCTCAGAATAGCTAGCCTGTGTCAAGTTGACATAAAACTAGCCAGCTCAAGGATGCCTTCTTTTTCCTGCTTCTACTTCCCCAGTGCTGGGACTGAGGCCTGTGCCACCCCAGCCAGTTTATACAAGTCTGGAGACCTAACTCGGGGCTTCATGCTAGGCAAGTACCCAGCCCCGTGGGAATGAGCCCTTCTCTAGTCCCTTAATCCACTTTGAACTTTAGAGACAGCTTCTTAGCTCCAGCCCGAATGAACCGGGCAGAACTATTCCCACACGTGGGTGTTCTCTGCTGGATTTTGCTGTGAACACAATTCCCAGGAAATGTTTCCTGGAACCATACAGAAGGGCCTTGTGGATACAGGAAAGAGGAAGCTAATCACAGGACAGGATGCAGCAGGGCGTGGTGTTGCGAGGTCATGGTGATGAGGACACACAGAGTCAAGGGGCAGTGTGCACACGAGTGCGTGCACATGAGTGTGGAGGGAGGGATCACCTCTTGTCCTCTACCTTAGTTTTGAGACCAGATCTCTCACTGAACCCAGTGCTCACCAGTTGGCCAAAATGACCAACAGAGCCCAGGGATCGGCCTGACTCCCTCCCTGCCACAGTTGGGGACTGTGTGTGGCCACACACACAGTTTTTTAAATGTGACACTAGGGATCCAAACTCAGGTCGGTCTACTTACAACAACAGGGCCCTTACCAACTGAGCCTCCTCGGCCTCAGTCAGGGGTCCCTGAGGGTCAGAAGTGTGTGTGTGTGTGTGTGTGTGTGTGTGTGTGTGTGTGTGTGGTGTGTGTGTGTGTGGTGTGTGTAGTATGTATATGTGTAGTGTGTGTGTACATATGTGTGGTATGTGTGTACAGTTTGTGCATGTGTGGAATGTATGTGGTATATGTACGTGTAAGGGGTGTATGTGTAGTGTGTGTGTATGTGTGGTGTGTATCTAGTTTGTATGTGGAGGTATGTGTGGGATGAATGTTGTGTGTGGGGTTGTTGTGTGTATGCATGTGTAGTGTAGGTGTGTATAGTGTGTGTGTATGTGTGGTATGTAGTTTGTGTATGTGGGATACTTGTGGGATGTATGTGGTATGTAATATGTGTGTGGTGTGTATGCATATGTGTAGTGTGTGTGTAGTGTGTTGTGTGTCTAGTTTGTGTGGGGAGCATGTGTGGGATATATGTTGTGTGTAGTGTGTGTGTGTAATGTGTGAATATAGTGTATATGTGTGTGTAGTGTGTGTGTGGTGTGTAGTGTGTGTATGTGTGGAATGTATGTGGTGTGTGTGTGTGAGTGGTGTATGTGTAGTGTGTGTGTATGTGTGGTATGTGTCTAGTTTGTGGGGAGTATTGTGGGATGTATGTGGTGTGCAGTATGTATGTAGAGCATGTGTATGTCCTCATGTTATTGCCCTTTTTAGACACACTAGGAAGCTGAGGCGCAGATGACCCCTTCCAGGTCCCATCACGACAGAGAAAGCTACCATTTTCTGAGTGTGGTCTTCACTGGCGATCAGGGTCACCTCCATTGACAGATTCCTCCTTCCATCCTTCTTCCCACTGTCTTGGCTCTCCTTTACCCAGTTCCCGTCTAGGCATTCACCTCAGCATCCAGCCATCCAAGCAGCCATTTATCCACCTCCTCAAGACCTCAGTTCACTACCTCCAGACACACCCACCCACACACCATCTACCTTCCTATCTGCCTACCCACCCATCTCTTCACTACCCGCACCCCCACCACTCACCCACCCCGCCCACCTCAGTCTACCCATCAGTGCCCCTGTCCATCCACCTGTCCATCCATCCACCTGTCCATCCATCCAGTCCCCATCCATCTACCCAGGTGTCCACCCACTCGCCACCCACCCAGCCATCCTCCCCCACCTTTTACCTGTCCACTTATGTTTCCACCCACCCTTCATCCACACATTCTGATTTTATTTCACAGCCGTTCTGAGCCTTGTTCCCGTGGTTTGGAACATGCTTTGATGAGTGTGTTGCCGATCCTGGGTCCGCTGGATGGATACCACCTTCTCCCAGTTTCATACCCACTCTGCCTGGTCCCAGAGAGTCTGCATCTAGGGGACAGGAAGTCCATGCTGCCACTTTTCCAGCACACCTCTCCTGGGTGGAGCCTGAGCTCTGGTCTCCCTTTCTCTGAGGACATTGGATGCTGGAGAAGTTGGGTAGTCAGGACCGTGCATGTCCTAAGGGTGAAAGGGAGAGAAGGCAGCCTCAGTCAGAAAGCTGCTGAGAAAGCTGCAGGAGGGCTGGAGAGAGGGCTCTGTCTGCTCTTCCAGAGGTCCTGAGTTCAATTCCCAGCAACCCACATGGTGGCTCACAACCATCTATAATGGGATCTGATGCAGTCTTCTGGTGTGTCTGAAGACAGTGATGGTGTACCCACATGCATGAAACAAAGAAATCTGAAAGAAAGAAAGAAAGAAAGAAAGAAGGAAGGAAGGAAAGAAAGAAAGAAAGAAAGAAAGAAAGAAAGAAAGAAAGAAAGAAAGAAAGAAAGAAAGAAAGAAAGGGAGCTGCAGGAAATTGGGAGCAGGCAGGAGAAGGGGGAATTTCTTGGGATACCCACCACATGCCCCATAAGGTTGCTCCTCTCTTTGTGACCCTGATGCCCCATCAATTCTATACCAGTGTTCTGGCCCCTGAGCACCCTCTCTGATGAGAGAGCTGAAGCTCAGAGAGGGTCAGCAACTTTCCCAAAGCTGCACAGCTCTCACTCCAGATCTGAGCAGCAGGTAGGCCAAAGTTTGGAGCTTTCCCCGCGTCTCCTCACCCTCAATAGGTCCCTTCAAGGAGGAACTGCCCTTCTCTGCCCCTTGGGCAGCTCTTAAAACTTCTGTATTTGATCTATGGATGCCTGGCTCTCTAGGCTTCCTGCAGGGGTCCTGCTACTCAGCTCCTGGCCTAGCCTGGTTTTACCCCAGGCTTCAAAATGAGCCCCGGCCCAGAGCGGGGCTGCAGCTCTGCAAGCTGGCTGGGGAGGCAGGAGCATGGCTGTCAGCAGCGTTCCCTAGTCAGCGCCGGCCCCAGCCTCCCCGCTTAAAGATCGCCTCGGGCGCTCTCTTAAAGACGCGAATGCTGCTGCTGACATTTGGGAGATCCTGGCAGCCGATCAAACCCAAGCTGAAAATCGGAGCTGCGGGGAGGGGCGGGCACCAGGCGGCGGGGTCCCGAATGCCTGGGCCTGACAGGGCCAAGGGCGCCAGAGTTAGGGCAGGCCTTGGCTGAGGCTATACCTGTCGACCGGCCCAGCCCATCTGGGTGCTCTTTGAGGAGGGGACAGAGCCAAGGAGGAGGGAGGAGGAGGAAAAGGGAGGAAGGATGAGGAAGAAGGAAGGAGTGGGAGGCAGCAGAAGGCCAGGAAGGACTCGCGAGCAGAGGGTGTGTGTGGAGGACACCTAGACTTACTACTTCCTGCCCAGGCACGGGTCCTGACATGACCAGGCCAGAGCCAAGCCCAAAGCCCTGGGTGAAGAGTTCGGCTCCACACTGGGGTGGAAGCCCTGGTGCAGGTGCAGGTATATCCAGAGCCGGGCTCCCTAGAAGTAGGGAGGGGCTCTAGGGGAACTGAGAAGCCAGAGGAAGGGTCAGCACAGGACTGGCTGCCAACAAATTTCCCAGTGCCTTGGGTCACCCTGTCCTTGTCCCTTCCTTTTCAAAATCTGCCCATCCCCCCTGCACCATACGCTGCCCATATCCAGCCACTCCTCCGTGGCTACCTTCTACCTGCTGTGTAGATACACGTCTGTGTATCTATCCATTGTCTCCTCTACCCTCACCCACTCGCTGACAGAGCCTAGCCATTCTTCTACCACAGGCCCCACCTACTTCCCACAGGACCAGCCAAAGAGTATCTTTCAAAGGAGGAAAGTCAGCCCACCCCAGTGGGGGGGGGGGTCAGTGAAGCTAGGAGGCGCCCCGTCAGTGTGAGAGGGTGGGTGCTCTTGGAGGCCAACATGAATGCCTGCTCTTGCAGGACTTACACACACACACACACACACACACACTCCACCTGTACCCTTAAGCTTGCATACATCCCCCACCCCTCCTGAGTGTGTGTGTGTGTGCGCGCGTGCGCGCGCAGCCTCACAGGTCCCTGTGTAGGTTTGGAGTTGGGCTTTTGGGGGCCAAAGCTGTATCTTCTTTTAGGTGTCCTGACCAAATAGTACCTAAGGCTCAAAGACGAGAGAGAGAGAGAGAGAGAGAGAGAGAGAGAGAGAGAGAGAGAGAGAG